>NW_026652278.1:156944485-157306469 GCF_009828535.3 Hylobates moloch
AATTGTGATGTTAGGGTGTCAATTTTGGATCTTTCCTGCTTTCTCTTGTGGGCATTTAGTGCTGTAAATTTCCCTCTACACACTGCTTTGAATGTGTCCCAGAGATTCTGGTATGTTGTGTCTTTGTTCTTGTTGGTTTCAAAGAACATCTTTATTTCTGCCTTCATTTCATTATGTACCCAGTAGTCATTCAGGAGCAGGTTGTTCAGTTTCCATGTAGTTGAGCAGTTTTGAGTGAGTTTCTGAATCCTGAGTTCTAGTTTGATTGCACTGTGGTCTGAGAGACAGTTTGTTATAATTTCTGTTCTTTTACATTTGCTGAGGAGAGCTTTACTTCCAACTATGTGGTGCATTTTGGAATAGGTGTGGTGTCGTGCTGAAAAAAACGTATATTCTATTGATTTGGGGTGGAGAGTTCTGTAGATGTCTGTTAGACCAATTCAATAAGAAGAGCTAACTATCCTAAATATATATGCACCCAACACAGGAGCACCCAGATTCATAAAGCAAGTCCTGAGTGACCTACAAAGGGACTTAAACTCCTACACAATAATAATGGGAGATTTTAACACCCCACTGTCAACATTAGACAGATCAATGAGACAGAAAGTTAACACGGATATCCAGGAATTGAACTCAGCTCTGCACAAAGTGGACCTAACAGATTTCAAACATACACATGAATAAAAGATAGCATAACCCCCTTTCAGGTACCTATCACCCAGCAGCAGCCATTTTCAATATGCATTGTATTTTTAATCATATTTCACATAATCCTCAAATTGACTAATAACATAACTTCTTTAAGGTGAATATTCAACAAATTAGGAAATAGATTATTTTAACAAAAATAAAATCCTTCATTAAAAAAATTATTCAGCCAGGCGTGGTGGCTCACACCTGTAATCCTAGCACTTTGGGAGGCCGAGGTGGGCAGATCACGAGGTCAGGAGATCGAGACCATCTTGGCTAACATGGTGAAACCCCATCTCTACTAAAAATGCAAAAAATTAGCCGGGCATAGTGGCAGGTGCCTGTAGTCCCAGCTACTCAGGAGGCTGAGGCAGCAGAATGGCAAGAACCTGGGAGGCGGAGCTTGCAGTGAGCTGAGATCGCACCACTGCACTCCAGGCTGGGCGACAGAGCGAGACTCTTTCAAAAAAAAAAAAAAATATTCTCAAGGAAAGATTAGACAGGATATGTGTAGGTACTCTTAAAACTCAGATTTAGAAATTGCTCTAACAGAGTAAAATGAGATAATTAATAACAGTACTTCCTCTCAATATAAAAATGAATCCTAGGGCTATTCCTGCTCAGAGTAGGCAACCAGAATTGAAAATAGTTTAATAATAGTCATGAGCCACATAACAATGTTTCCTTCAGCCACAGACCACTTACATGTTGGTGATCCCATAAGACTATAAAGGAGCTGAAAAATTTCTACTGCCTAGTGATGTCATAATGATGTCATAACACCACAGCGCAATGCACTACTCAAGTGTTCAGAGGCTGGTGTAAACACACTTACTGTGCTGCCAGGCATATAAAAGTACAGCATAGGCTGGGTGTGGTGGCTCACGACTGTAATCCCAGCACTTTGGGAGGCCAAGGCAGGCGGCTCATGAGGTCAGGACCAGCCTGGCCAACATAGTGAAACCTCGTTTCTACTAAAAATACAAAAATTGGCCCAGCATGGTGGTGTATGCCTGTAGTCTCAGCTACTTGGGAGGGTGAGGCAGGAGAATAGCTCGAACCTGGGAGGCAGACGTTGTGGTGAGCCGAGATCACGCCACGGCACTCCAGCGTGGGCAACAGAGCGAGGCTCTGTCTCCAAAAAAACAACAACAAAAGTACAGCATATACAATTATGTACAGTATATAATACTTGATCATGATAAAAATGACTGCCACTGACTTATGATTTACTGTACTATACTTTATTATTATTTTAGAGTATGCTCTTTTCACTTATATTTTAAAAACAGCTGCCAAACAGCCTCAGGAGGCCCTTAAGGAGGTATTCCAGAAGAAGGCATTGTTATCATAGAAGATGACAGCTCCATGTGTGTTATTGCTCCTGAAGACTTTCCAGTGGGACAAGATCTGGAGGTGGAGGACAGTTGATGTTGATGATCCTGACCCTGTGTAGGCCTAGGCTAATGTGTGTGTTTGCATCTTTTTTTCTTTAAAGAAAAAAGCTCAGAAAGTAAAAAGTATATATTTTAATAGAAAAAAAGCTGATAGAATAATGATGTAACAAAAGAAAGGCCAGGCACAGTGGTTCACACTTGTAATCTCAGCATTTTGGGAGGCTGAGGCAGTGAGACTGGTTGAGCCCCAGAGCTTGAGACCAGCCTGGGCAACATGGCAAAACCTTGTCTCTACAAAAAATACAAAAATTAGCTAGGCATGGTGGTGTGCACCTGTAATCCCAGCCACTCGACAGGCTGAGGCGGCAGGATCACTGGAGCCCGAGACGTGGAAGCTGCAGTGAGCTGTGATCGCATCACTGCACTCCAGCCTGAGTGACAGAGTGAGACTCTGTCTCAAGAAAAATAAAGAAGGAAAATATTTTTGTGCAGTTGTATAATGTGTTTGTACAGCTGTCGAAAAATTTTTGAAAATTAAAATTCACAAAATAAAAAATTACAGTAAGCTAATGTTAACGTATTAAAGAAAAGAGTATTTTTTAAATAAATTTAATGTAGCCAAAGTGAATACTGTATATATTAATAAAATCTACAGTGGTGTACAGTAATGTCCTAAGCCTTCACATTCACTCACCACTCACTCTGACTCACCCAGGGCAACTTCTGGTCCTGCAAGCTCCATTCATGGTAAGTACCCTATACAAGTGCATCATTTTTAATCTTTTATACCATTTTTGAATGTACCTTTTCTATGTTTAGATATGCTTAGATACACAAATAATTATCATTGTGTTACAATTACCTAGAGTATTCAACACAGTAACAGGTAGGTTTAGCCTAGGAACAGTAGGCTATATCAGATAGCCTAAGGGTGTCACAGGCTATACCATCTAGGTTTGTGTCTGTACACTAATGATGTTTACACAACAGTGAAATCGTCTAATGATGCATTTCTTGGAATGTATCCATGTGATCCATGACTGTACTAACTAAAGCAATACAAACTATCTTATTTTATGGCAACCATGTGAATATTTCCAAATATATGAGGAGTATGACACAATTCTCAAACAGTGACAAATGTTTTGTCTCAAAAATGATTTTGATGAATTAAAGAATGGCCTTCATATTCACTATTCACCATCAGTAGTGAAAAATAAGCAGAAACTGGATATATTTATAATTTTATAAATAAATTTAGTAATTTATAAATAACTATTATTTAATGTACTAATTTTATTAATTTACTATATGGTACTGTATTGTTTTATTTATAATTAGGTAAATAAATTTGTTATAATTATTTCTACTATTATATATTATATTATTATAGCTATCATTTATTTTATACATATAGTAATTTATAAATACATATGTATGCATGTTTACTCCCAAAATTTCAATACAATAGTTGTCAAATATACTAATGTATCAAAATAATAACATCATGGAATTTGAACTCTAAGAACTTTGAAAATTCTCCTATTGATTACTTAATAATAAGAAATAAGCCTACTTCAGTTATTTTCCTTCTTTATTGACCTTCTCCATTGTTTTCTTATTAAAGGCTACCATATTAATAGCATTTTGTCAATATGTCTCAGCAACAGGGGCATAATTTTTGCCTAATTCCATGCATTTCTGGCCTTCAATACCTTGAGGTCAATATATTATGCAGTGGTTAAGGACATAGGGGCTTGAGTCAGACTGTGTCTTTTCAAATCCATGTTCTACTATTCATTTGGTGTGTTTGGTGTGCAGATTACTGATCCTAGTATCTATTTCAACATCTGCAAAACACAGACAATACTAACACCTACCTTACAATATTGGTTTTAAGGTTAAATAAAACTTACTCATGAGAAATACCAAGCACAATTTTATAACAATAAGTGTTTGATAAATGACCGCATTTGCATTATCATTATTTACTTAATATTATTAATTGTTATACCTATCTGTTAAACCTCTGATAATTTCCTAGAGGAGGAGGAGAAAAAATTGAGTCAAGTAACTTAGAACATTTTGAAAATTTCTGGAAGAAATTGTCTTTTGAATGTGAATTACCTTCCGGAAAAAAATCTGGTGTCTGTACATGCTTGGAAGAAGGTACGCGTAAAGGCGAAGAACATCAGATTCTTGCCCTGAGGAAAGTACAACGTTGACCTTCCTTGCCCAAGAATGAACGATTACAAAGTTGAAAAGGTGTGTTTGTAGATCGTTCAGGCCTTCATCTGCAACTATCAGGAAATATGGGTAACTCTCTTCCAAGAAACTTCCCCACTCTTCTGATAAGCAACTCGAAAATGTTGTTCGAACATCAATGGTGGTATTCTTCTGAAGATGAAGAATTAAAGCAGTTCTCAAAGAAAGAAGTTCAGGGAAGTTGAAATACGCATACTCGGCATCCTGTGGAGGAGGAGGTGAAGTACATTTTATTTCAAAATTATCATTTAATCATTTAGTTGGCTAACACATCATTAAAGGCACTGAAGGAATAAAATCCAACAGTTTTGTTCTGTCTGATGGTCGGGGAATAGACCCTTAAACTTTACTACCATCTTAACAGATATTTGCCGAAAAACATCACAGTTTGGATTTAAATGCATGTGCCTCCTTTAAGCAGGCACTTAATACTTGGAGCTTATCATGCTTACCCTTCCCACTTTCTAATTCTTTTCCTCTCCAATCTCATTTCAGAAAGAAAAAGAACAGAAAGCAAATGGTTGATATAAATCATCTGCATCAGAAAGCTGAGGTGAACCACTGTGTTTTAGAGGATTGCTCCAGGTTACTGCAACCCTCCTTAAGCAACTGAGATTGTCTCAGCATACCAAAACTGGAGAAGCCAACTAGATTGTAAACATTAGATCGGAAGCCTAGCTCTTTATGCAAAACATGGCTGGCAAGCATTCAGCCATGTTCAGAAATGTAACAATAATTGAGAGTGCAAAATGACTGAAAAGACCCACACCAAAGCTCTTTACCTTTAGGTATAGGATTAGGAAGGGTGGTAGTGGTTATATACATCTTTATTTGAAATTGTTAAAAATTATATTAATTATATTCATAATAAAAAAGCAAACCAAAAATAGTTTTATTTTGCAAATACCTCGAACAAACCATAATAAAACATTGATTATTATTGTTAGAGACTGGGTCTCACTATGTCACCCAGGCTGAAGTGTAGTGGCATAATCATGGCTCACTGCAGTGTCAAACTCCTGGGCTCAAGTAATCCTCACACCTCAGCCTCCTGAAGTGCTAGGATTACAGGCATGCACCACTGTGCCCAGCCAACAAAGCATTATTAATGACTGTCCCTAGGCTCAGATATATTTTCCTCTGGGCTCATATAAATTGCCTGCTGAGTTTTGAAAACAGAAGTAGTTCTCAGAGCTGGAGAACTAGAATCCAGAGTTCAACTGGGCTGCTATTGAGGAGCTTTCTCATCCCCTCTCATGATCCCGTGTGTCCTTACAATAAAGTTCTCTTCATTCAAATAAAACATAATCTCATGTGTGGTGATTTCTGAATACTGGGATTGTGGGTAATTTTTTCTCTTCTTTCCTTTCAATTTTCTGAACTTTTATAGATATAATCTACTTTGTAATAAGAAAAAATATATAAAATAATTTAGGAAATTTTAGTTTTAGTGCTCATATTATAAAAAAGAACTCAACTGTCATGTTACCTTGAAGAAAACTATGGTGAATTGTCCTCCTTTGCTAATAAGATCCACAAGATAACGTTCAACCAGATAGAAGAAATGGAGGTTCTGCCCAGGTTTAAATGATATCTCACAGATACATGTGATAAGTAATGAATCCCCATCAATTAAAAAAAATTCAGATTCAACAAAATCATTGAATAAACTGGAATATCTAAAATGAAAAACAGTTAAAACAAAAATCACATATGCATTAAATCATGTTCCAAAAAGGCATCATTCTTATTGGCTCATTATCATTATCATCAATAGCTTAATTTGCTCAGCTGTCTCATGGCAGTGTCTACGCTAAGGCTTTTCAAATATATCTCCATTCACAACTATCCTTCACAGGAAGAAGGCAGGATTATCCATGTCTTAGGCTCACAAAGCAAATTATCCAAAGCCATATGGCACAGCCTGATTGGACCATGAATCTAGTACTTGTACCCGGCATATAAACCTAAATTATATATATTTTCTGCTTAATCAATCTCAGCCCCTTACAAGTGGATTCACTGATGGCTATAGACAAATGAAGCAAGAGGAAACTGTTTCTATTCACTATCATATAGCTCTAAAAGTGCCGTGTTGAACAATCGTATATACATATATATAATAGTGTACATGGTTCTATATACTGTTATATATAATATTCTATACTATATATAGATATATATTATATATGTATATATATTATACATAGATACACACCAATATAAATACTGATATATGTATACACTGATACATGTATACTATATATTCAATAAATATATTAGAAAAATGTGTGAAAATTTGTGACTATTTGAAAAAACTCTCAGACAAACCGTGCAGCCTACAAATACGAAAAAAATTTTAAGTTACCTATGTCATGAATGCATAAAGTATACGTAGTCTATTTTAGCATTTACTGCCATAAAATATACACATATCTATTATAAAAGTTAAAAATTATCTAAACTTACGCACGCACTTATAGACTAAACATGGCACCTTTCAGAGTTGAGAGAAGTGTAAACAAATGCTAAGCTGCACTATTAAATCACAACTGCATAAAATTAACTCTAGTATATACTATACTACTGTAATAACTTTGTAGCCACTCCTTGTTGTATTGTGGTGAGTTAGCAGTTCCTCTCCAGTAAACTGCTCTCCAAACACAATAAAAAGTGATCTCTCATGGTTCTTGCGTATTTTTCCATCGTGTTTACTGCAATATCATAAACCCTAAATAAAACCATGGAACCCATATGAAGTGCCATTAGTGATGCCAGAAGTGTTCCCAAAAAGCAGAGAAAGTCATGACATTACAAGAAAAAGTTGAATTGCCTGATGTGTGTCATAGATTGATGCTTGCAGCTATAGTTGCCCACCACTTCCAGATAAATAAACCTAATGTAAGGACCACTGTAAAAAAATTTTTTAAAGAAGTTAGTGAAGGCATTGTTGCAGCAGTCATAAAAATCTTGCATTTTTTGTGAAAGACTTTTTTTATCTCACATTAAAAATACAGCTTTTATGTGGGTGTGGGATTGTCTAAAAAGACTCTAATATGATTCAAGAAAAAGCAAAGTATATGACAAAGCAAAAGGAAGACGAAATATCTAAAGCTGGAAAATCTAATGCCAGCACAATACGGTTTGATAATTTTGGAAAGAAGTTTGGCTTTAAAAATGTCAAGATAACAAGAGAAGCAGTTTCAGCCAACTAAGAGACAGAAGAAAATCATTGAGGGGAAAGAATATCTGCTTGAATAGGTTTTTAATGCAAATGAAATTATTCTGAAAAAAAAAGTCACAAATAATATTTATTAGTACAAAACAAAAGTGAGCACCAGGATTTAGGGCAGGAAGGGATAAGCTAACTCTACTGTATTGTGCAAAGGCAGTTGGTTTTATCTTCAGGCCTGTCTTTATCTGCAAAGCTGCCAACTCCTGAGACTCGAAGGGAAAAGATAAACACCAGCTGCCAGTCTCTCAGTAGTACAACAAAAAGACCTGGACAATGAGGAAACATTTTCCAAATTAGTTAAATTGATACTTTGTCCCTGAAATCAGGAAGTACCTTGCCAGTGACGGACTGCTTTTCAAAGTTCTTTTGATATTGGACAATGTCCCCGGCCACCTAGAACTCCATGAGTTCAACACCAACGATGTTGAAGTGGTCTACTTGCCCCCAAACAAAATGTCTTTAATTCAGCCTTTAGATCAGAGTGTCATAAGAACCTTTAAGGCTCATTACACACAGTAATCTATGGAAAGAATTGTCAATGCTATGGAAGAGAACCCTGATAGACAGAACATCATGAAAGTCTGGGGGGATGGCACCATTGAAGATGTCACTATTGTTACGATCCACTCCCACTTAATAAATGCATTTTTGCTTCCTTATGATTTTCTTAACTTTCTATACTAAGACCAGAGAAACAAGAGGGCAGGCAGAGCCTTTGAAGGCATGTTTCAGAATTTTCTCTTCATCCTAGAATCAAATATTAGCCATTGATGAATTTTAAGCAGGTGGCACTATGATGGGCTTTGCATTTTGAAAAGACTAGTCCAGCTACAAGATAGACAATAGATAGGATGGGTGCAGACTTCTTGGTAGAGCAGAGAGAAAGCTATTGCAGTTAAGTTTTGGAGGAGTAAAAAGTTAAACACGATCCTTTTGTAGTTCATAAATGTGATGATTGGGTTTTCATGTGTATGTGTTGGATGTGCCCTACTCAACCCTTGTTACAAAGTTATCTCATTATCTGTCTGGCATGAATTTAGAAAAAATATATAAAAATTAATTAACAATAATTTTTAAAAAGTTAAACATGGATTCCCAACTGCATAGTTGTTCAGTGCCCTTAGCCCCTACACTGTTCAATGGTCAACTGTCTATAAATCAGTATAAGGCCAAATAGACATACAGGGAACATGATATATGATTTCCCGTCTTTTTTACTATAATAATACTCACTCAGCTTTTGGCATTTCATTCAAAATTAACTGGAACATTTCCTGTGAAAATGTTGTAAGAACATTTCTTTCTAAATTATAAAAAAAAAGAGAAAGAGAATGGGTTATTTTTCAATTGGTCCTTTTTACAGGAGCTATCATTTAGTTATTATTCAAGAAAGTAAAACAGTAATGTGGTTATTTTAATTCCATTAAATCTATGTAGTTTACAGAGTAACATTGTTTTATAATCTATAAATATTTTAAGTGGAAAATTACCCATTCTTGCTGCTGCCTGTGCCTCCAACCTGAACTGGCAAGTATTAAAGGTAGCAAATATCCTTTACTTTGGTACCTCTAAGAGGCAGTTCTTAATGAAAATGGCAGTCCTGCATAAAAAGAAAAGAAAATGAGTCTTTATTCAACAAACATGTACTGAATGACTACTATATGTAAAGCAAAATATTCGACACAAGGAATACAAGAATGAACAAATCAACATTGCCGACAGTTCTCACAGAGCTTAAAGATAATTATTAATCAGATAATCATAGAAACAATGGAACATTGCAAAAAGGACAAAGTCAAGAGGTCAGAGGAAGTTTCCCTAAAGAAATAATGCTTGAGCTGAGTTCTAAGAAATAAACAAGAATTAATTAGGCAAAAAGAGAAAAAGTAGCATTTCTGGCAGAGGAAATACCAGAATACCATGGGTAAAAGCTCAGTGGCATGAAGGGTTGTGGGTGACATTGATTCCAGAAAGAAGCCAGTAGGGCTGGAGTGGAGACCATCAAGGAAAAGACCAGAGAGGACAAGAGAAATAGAAGGGCATGCAGAGCCTTTGAAGTCATGTTATAGAATTTTCTTTTCATCCTAGAATGAAAAATTAGCCATTGATGGATTTTAAGCAGGTGGTATTGTGATTGGCTTTGCATTTCGAAAAGATTAGTCCAGCTACAATATAGAGAATAAATAGAATCTACTAAGTTTCTTAGTAGAGCAGAAAGAAAGTTACTGTGCAGGAGAATAATGATGATAATTTGATGTAATATAGTTTGATGGTAGCTGAGATCATAAAGCTGGAGAGATGTGGATCTACTTGAAGGACATTTAGGAGATGAGTTTGACATAATTTGGAACTGGATTGGATGTGGATGGAGAAGAGAGGAAAGGGGGTTGTCAAGGATGACACAAGATTCTAGCTCAAGTAATAGGATGGATGACTAGGCCATTCCCTGAGCTGGGAATTTTAGAACAAGGCTACATGTCAGGAAAAGATTATGGCTGCATTTGTGAACCACCTGAATTTGACTTGCTTTCAAGATTTCCCACAAGCCATGGTATGTAAGTAGTAAAATACACAAGTCTAGAGGACAAATACAAAGTCTGAACTAGATTTGAAGAGGTAAGTAATCTGAGTATTAATGGTAAATGAAGCCATTGGTGTAGATGAGCTTTCTTGGACAGGGAGAGACAGCATCATGGGAGAAGAGTACTAAAAATCCACATTTGAAGATATTAATACTTAATATATCAAGAGAGGAGGAAGAATCTGCAAAGGTAATAGAGAAGAAAATACTAAAGAGGTAGATGAAAATGCACTTGAGCATTTTGTCATGGACACTAAATACTGAGACATTTGCCATTCAATATGTTAGGGCTGTGAAACAGGTAGATACATACATGATTGATGGATAGATAGTAGATAGATAGATTGATTGATATAGATAGATATAGATCATAGATACGTAGATAGAGATGATAGATATAGATATATAGATGATAGAGATAGATGATAGATAGATACAGATATATAGATGATAGATAGATAGATAGATAGATAGATAGATAGATAGATAGATAGATAGATAGATAGATAGATAGATAGATAGATAGATAGATAGATAGATAGATAGAAAGATAGATAGATAGATATGATAGAGAGAGAGAGAGATTCCTATTCCATGATATTAAGGAACATATAATGGTGATGCACATGCTGATATTAAATATTACAATAATAATGCAAGGAAGTATATGACTGTAATGACAAATAAGTTTAAAGAAAAATGGAATTACTGTGGGCTGGGATGTTTAGGGACTCTAATGGAGACACAAGCACAAGTATGGTCTCTCACTCACCCAGTTACTGTCTTATTTCAAAGATTATAGAGTATCTACACTTTACCAAACATTGTACTTGCTGAAACATATGCAAATATGCATGAAGCATGATTCTCTCCTTGTACAACCCAGTGTAAGTTTAAAGATAACTAAGTGACACATTACATCTAATTTGCTGTGTTCTAGCAGAAATGGCACAGGAAGCCATTAGAGAATTGAGAGGGAGTTCCTAAATCAGAATGAAGGGATCAGGGTCCTGTGTTCTGAGGTTTCAAGAGCAGGCTGAAAAGATGACGAAGACTTATGAAAGCATGTTGGGGAAAGTGAGAGATATAGAGAATTACTTTTCAGGTAGCAAAATCAGCATCAGTTTAATGCATAAAGTTGTGAAACTACATGACAAGTTTAAGATCCTATGGGTTGTTCTACATGGCATAGGACAGGGTGACTCATTGGAGATGACATTGGAAGGGTAGGTTAGAACCAGACTATAATGGGTCTTGTGCCCAGGTAAGGAGATGAGGTATTTTCAAAAAACTCTCTGTCACCCATTTCATGCAATCCTTAACCTCACTAATTGTGCAATGACCATACTATCTTTCTTCAACTCTCCAAATTGTACCAAGCTCCAATGGAAAAAAATTGGTCAGTGAGAACTGAACAGGCAAGAGAGAATTAATCCCAAGTATATTAGAGAAAACTTCAGAAAGGATAGCGTCAGATTCTACAAGATGAAATAAGTTAATTTACAGGTTCCCAGATGTTCACGATGCTCTTAGAGTCTCAGGAATTTTTTTATGCCACTCCTAGGACAAAATCAATACCTAACCATTTCATTTATTAAGTAGTTAGATACAAACAAATTAATAACTATTTATGTCCTGACAACTTAGAAATTGTTTTAAGAAATAATATACATAGATTAAAAGGAATAATACAGTTTTTATAATGAAATATAACTATGACTGAGACGTGAGTGCCTGTTAAACACTGTGAAACTTTCAACAATAGCTATGGTGACAAAATAAAACTGCCTTAATGGGCAATCCCTCCTTAATTTGACAATCAAGGGATTCCGTAGCCTGCCTATGGGGAGTTTGAGATCCTACAGGTTGCTCTACATTACATAGTACAGGGTATGTAAGACAATGCGTGTAAAGCCTAATAGGCTTTCCTCTTACATGCCCTATACTAAAGTAGACTTACATACCCTAGGCTTTCTTCTTATATACCCTATACTAGAGCTACCCTATTAACCTCTGCTCCAACACATGCAAGCCCTAACACCTAAACAGAATTCACAGTCATTATCCCCACTTCTCTGTCATTTAAGGGAGAGACATGCTAGAGATCCAGCCACCTGTAGTAACTGATGATTGAATACTCACACACACACACACATACACACACACACACACAAATTAGTACCAATAGACATTTGAGGCACAAAAAAAAAGCAAAAATAAGAAACCAGATGAATAAGCATGATGCAGAGACAGAAAAGACCTTCAAAATTTTCTAATTACTGCTTTCAAAGAGTTAAAAATATTTCTCATAAAATAGTAACAGGCTGCTAGAGAGAGAAAGAGAAAGAGAACGCATGCAAGTGTTCATACACATTTAAAACATAATTTTACAAAGAAGAAAGTCATGTGCAGAACAATAAAATGAGCATGCTGGAATTTTAAATCAGTGATCTGGTGGGTTAAAGTCCAGGAAATTTTGTAAAGGATAAAAGTAAAAGACAAAGAGATGAAAAAATTACAAAAATACTAAAATATACAGAAATAAGTCAATAAGCTCTTCCTCCCCCTACTAGTAATTCTAGCAGGAGATAACTAAGATTCCAAAATGAGTGGGGATAAAAATAACCAGATATATACTTAAACTAATATAATAATATTAGACCAGAACTAAAGAACAACATAACATGTTTAGATTGAAATGTTTCTCCAACTACTGAGTAGAAATAATGACAAAAGAGAAAACTACACCTAGGCACAACTTGTTAAAATTGCAGAGCTCCAAGAATAAAGAGAAAGACAGAAAAGGTACAAAGAAATGGAAGTCAGGCCATATGAGAATTGGTTTAAGAAATGAACACTGTTGGCCGGCTACTTGCATTTTAATCTTGGTTCTGAAATATACTATATTTCTATAAGCTTAGACAAGGTATTTACCATCTCTGAGTTTCAGTCTACTTATCTATAAAATTGGAACAATAATATCACCTCTGATTGTGTTTTCAAGCTACTTAAATGTATGAACTGATGGATATGAATTGATTAAAATAATACCTGGCACACAGAACTAATTAAAATAAGCAACATTCCTGGATGTTTTGATAAAATAAAGCATTTTCAAATTTCTAAAAGGATAATAATTTGAACTTAGAATTCTGCATCTAAATAGTGATCCAATTCATGGAGAAGGCAAAAAGATGTAGGTAGACTTTTAAGAAGTCATAAATCTCACCAACCGTATATCCTTTTTTTATTTTAAGTTCTGAAATACATGTGCAGAACATGCAGGTTTGTTACATAGATATACATGTGCCATGGTGGTTTGCTGCACCCATCAACCCATCATCTAGGTTTTAAGCCTGGCACGCATTAGGTATTTGACCTAATGCTCTCCCTCCCTTTGCCCCCAACCCTCCGACAGGCCCCAGTGTGTGATGTTCCCCTCCCTGTGTCCATGTGCTCTCATTGTTCCCCTCCCACTTATGAGTGAGAACATGTGGTGTTTGGTTTTCTGTTCCTGTGTTAGTTTGCTGAGAATAATGGCTTCCAGCTTTATCCATGTCCTTGCAAATGACATGAACTCGTTCTTTTTTATGGCTGCATAGTGTTCCATGGGGTATATGTGCCACATTTTCTTTATCCAGCCTATCATTAATGGGCATTTGGGTTGGTTCCAAGTCTTTGCTATTGTAAATAGTGCTGCAATCAACATACATGTGCATGTGTCTTTATAGTAGAATGATTTATAATCCTTTGGGTATATACCCACTAACAGGATTGCTAGGTCAAATGGTATTTCTGGTTCTAGATCCTTGAGGAATGGCCACACTGTCTTCCACAATGCCAACTATATATCTTAAATGATAATTTTATTTAAAGAGATAATACAGAAAATTGGGGAAAACCCATCAAGAATGAAGACAATCAAAAAACAATGAAACTTTGTGTGATTTAGAAAAGTTAAAGGAAGCTATAAAGAAAAACAAGAGAACCCATGGTACTTCGAATTTACAAAAGTCTGTTTCAAACAGTAATTTTAATAACATAGAACTACATGTCTTAGCCTAACAATTCCTCGATTGCTTCTACACTGAGTAATGTGTGCATACTCATAATTTTGTCACTGCTGTTTACTTTTTTACTGTTGACTCGACATACAAACAAATCACAAGAATCAAAGTCACAAACTGCTGTAAAATATGAGAAACCTTGACAGTATGAAAATAATAATATAATTAACCAACTTGGCAGTTCACAAAGGGATGAATGAAAGAAAAATAAATATGAATGCTAAATTCTTAATCTTTCACAGCAGGAAGTCCAGTAATAGCATCTGAAGACAATATATGAAAAAAAATAATCGTTTATGGAATCAAGAAATTATCCTGCTTTTCTTCTAAGTACTGCACCATTGCATTACCAAAGAGTAGATATAAGAGTGATTCATTTCTAGAAATAATGCAGCTAATAAACACAGAAGGAATGATAGAATTAGAATATCAGAATATCAACATTTTACAACTCCTAATGAATTAACAGATCTTAGTATTTTTAAATGATAGCACAACAAAAATAGAGGCAAGTGTCTGCACCATCACTGAAGTATTGTAGTTCCCCCAGCCAAAAAAAAAAAAAAAAAAAACCCAAAACTTCGGAGGCCAAAACGGGCAGATCACCTGAGGTCAGGAGTTTGAGACCAGACTGGCCAACATGGAGAAACCCCATCTTTACTAAAAATATAGAAATTAGCTGGGTGTGGTGACAGGCACCTGTAATCTCAGCTACTTGGGAGGCTGAGGCAGAAGAATCGCTTGAACCTGGGAGGCACAGGTTGCAGTGAACTGAGATCAAGCCACTGCATTCCAGCCTGGGCAACAGAGCAAGCCTCCATCTCAAAAAAAAAAAAAAAAAAAAGAAAGAAAGAAAAAGAAAAAAAAGAAAACCTTAATCTGATCAAAACTCTAGTAGTAATGATTAATTTACAAGAAGTTTAGAGGCCAGCAAAACATGTCAAATGACTCCACAGGGATTAGGACACACACACACACACACACACACACACACACACAACAGGACACACACATACAAAAACGAACAAGCAATCATAAGACCACATATCTTACGAACGAATACATTAAAAGGGGATGAAAGAAATTGCAAGAACCTTATAAGGCTTATCATCCAATCACAGTAGTGTCAGAACCATATTCTGATTCAATCTTAAGAAGGAAGAAGAAAAGAAGAAGGGAGGAAGAGAAATGGAAAAGAGAAAAAAGGAGGGAAGAGGAAAGGCGCAAAAGGGAGGTAAAGAGGAAAAAAATGGGGGCAAGGGAAGGGAAAGGAAATCATAGATTCTGTATTGGAACAGAATGGTGGAACTACTTGATGAAAGGCATCAAGCTCCTGAAACCCTGCCTGGAGAAGAGCTGGTGGGTTAAAATGGCTTCCAGTACCCGGTATAACCCTCTCCCCTTGAGTGTGGGCAGGACCTATGAATTTAATGGCATAGTCTCTTTAATGATTCGATTATATTATGTAAGACTTCATCATAGTAGACTCGGAAGACTCCCCCAAAGAAGGCTTATACCTTCTTTAAAGGTACCTTATACCTTCTTTAAAGGTATAAGCCACCTTGTTGTGAGACGGCCACTGTAGCTAAGATCTCAGGGTGAAATCTAAAGACAAGGGAACCCCCAGCCAACAGCCAGCAAGAAAGCGGGTAACCTCAGTCCTTTAGCTGCAAGAAACTGAATTCTTCCAACAACCCGAATGAGAACCCATGGCGTCCCATGAGACCACAGCTCTGAGAAACAGCTTGATTTCAGCTCAATGAGATGCTGAGCAGAGAACTCAGTTTACCCATACCTGGGCTTCTGATCCACAGCAATTGTAAAATAATAAACTGGTAATGTTTTAAGCCACTATACCTGCCCATTGACCAGGAAGAAATTATTTTAAGTTACTGGAGTAGGAAATAAATTTCTATTGTCTTAAGCTACTGAAATTTAAGGGTGCATAGAAATTACCCGGGGGAATCCTATTAAAAAATGCAGATTCTGATTCTACAAGTCTGGAGCAGGGATTGAAGGTGGAAGCTTCTTGCTGCTGTCAAGGTACAGGTTTTACTGGCTGTGCTTAGATATGATGTCCCTTAATTTCTCCTCAACCTCCATTACCCAGCTCCCACTTTTGACGGGAACTCCTTAAATGCCTAAGCACTCCTCTCTGTCTCAGACTTCAGGCCTTTCGCGGTTGTCCCTTTCCTCCGCCCCTCCCCACGCCCGGCCTCCCCGGGCCAGCAGGGGGCCCGTGCGCCACCGCCTTGGGAGCCCAGGAGGCTCCCCAGATTCCCGAGCCTGGAGCCCAGCACTCCTGGGCCACCTACCTGTCCGGTCCGCTGAGGAAGACCTAGAACTCCCGCTAGACAGCTCCGCCCCAGGCTCTTCCCAAGGGACATCCCCGGCTCCTCACCGCAGACTCAGGACCGAGCTGCGCGCCCCGCGGGGAGGGAGTAAAACAGAGACCTAGCGCAGAGCCCAGGTGGAAGTTCCAGGTTACCCCAGACCTGGCCTAGGACTGGGCGCTCTGGGCCACCGCAGCCAGTCTTTTATGCATCAGGCAGGAGTTTCAGTTTCCTTTCTCCTCTCAGAAGCACTTAGGTTTCAGTTTCCCTTCAGCACGAATTAGGCGAGGCACTTTCGTGGAAAGTTTAGCATCCTTCCTTCAATCAGAATCTTAAGAAGGGGAGCATGGCGAGACGTTAGTTAAAGGGTATGAAGTTACAATAGCTAGGAAGAACTAGTTCTGGTATTCTATTCTGCAGTAAGGTGTGTATAGTTAACAATAATGCATATTTCAAAATAGCTAGAAGAGAGAATTTTGAATATTCTCATCACAAAGAAATAGTAAAGTTTTGAGGTAATAGATTGGCTAATTATCCTGATTTGATCATCACACAATGTGTACATGTATTGAAACGTCACATTGTATCCCAAAAATATATACAATTATTATGCGTCAATTTAAAAAAATGAAACTAAAAAAAACCTTAAAAGAGAGAGACAAAGGCAATAAAAATGGTCTGTGGAATTTGGGCATAAATATAGAGTAAATTGAGGCAGAAAAATTTGTAACATCTAAACAGGATAAAATCAAGAAGAGTTAGAATTTAGAAATAGATAAAATGTAAAAGACACTGTGGAATCTGAAACCTCACAATGAAATGGGAGATCTTGCTGCTTCTACTAGTATGCAAAAAGAAAAAAGAAAGTATGTAACAATACATGAACTTTGAGTTTCTGTTATGAGAAGCTGATGATTACTGTTCTGTATAAACTGTAATTGGTACTGTCATGGGCTAAGAATCAACATTTAAAAATAAATTGAAAATGCAGAATGGTCACATTTATTTGTGCCTTAAACTGATGAAATGTTCTCTTAATTTTTGCCTGTTGATACTTGCAGTGTGGGTTTCGATACTCATCTCCTTTCCTTTCAGTGCCCTAGTATGCTTGATTTCATTAATGCTATAAATGTGCATTCAAATATTGGAAATAGAAGAGGGTGTGGAGGAAAGACAGCAGTGAATTTGGGTAATCAGGATGATAAGAAGCCACAGGCTGCTTTGTCTACACGGAAAGGAAAGAGCCAAAGTCCAGGCACTGCTCCACAGGGAACACAGAACAGAGAGAGTAGTGAATGATACTTTGTCTTGTGAAAAATTAGAGAGTCAAGTTGTTAAAAGAGGGGGATATGGGGAAGGAGGACATTTCTCACATCCATCAGACAATTACTTGTTTATTCATTTGTTTAGAAATTCACATTTGTTAGTGATGAGATTAAGAAAGAAAATAAAAGACTCTAGAATTTAACACATGATTTGTCTTAAATCAGCCAATATTCCTGTCTCCTTCACTGTGATCTCTGATGTACCTGCCTGGGGTAGGCTGAATAATACCCTGCACTCCTTCCTCCAAAAGAGGCTAAAATCCTAATTCCTGGAACCTATGAATACGGTAACTTTCATAGCAAAAATAACTTTGCAAAATAGATTAAATAAGAATCTTTAGAAGAGGAGATTACCCCTTACCTGGGATTATCCAGGTGGGCCCAAGGTCATCAGAAGGGCCCTTATAAGAGGGAGACAGGAGTTCGAGAGGGCAATGTGATGATAGAAACAGTCAGTGACAGAATGTGGGGACACTACACAGATGGCTTTGAAGACAGTGGAAGGGACCACAGACCAAGGAGTCAGGTGGTCTCTAGAAACTACCAAAGGCAAGGAAACATTTTTTTTTTCTAGAGCCTCCAGAAATCAGCCCTGATAACACCTTGACTTCAGCCCAGAGAGACTGATTTTGAACCTCTGAGCTCAGAACTGTAAGAGAACAAACTTGTGTGGTATTAAGCCATTAAATTTGTGGTAATTTGTTACAGCAGCCATAGAGAAATAATACAATATTGCAAACTATATTGTAGGAAATGAATAACATATTTGCAAATAGCAGAAATAATGGATTGCGTTATAATAAGAGGTAGAATTAATTCAGATGGCTACTATGTGCTAAGCAATATGCTAATACCATATCAATGATCACAGCAAGTTCATGAGGTGTGTACTATGAGTTCTGTCATTCTGTAGATAAGAAAAATAAAGCTTAGAGGGATAAAACAGCTAGTAAATTATACTAAGATTCAAAACGTAGTCTAACCCAATGGTCTATCTACAACATTCTCTATTACATAATTTCATCAAATGCTTCAAATTCTACAACTGAAAGTGTTTCAGCTAGTGGACAAATGATTTTATTTTGCTCAAATTATAACGTTTTTTAGAATATATGATGTTCTACAGTTGTTTTGACTTTCAGTGACCGGATTTATCAGGTGAGAATTCAAGAAAACTTTGACTCATCCTCTTCAATTTTCCACCCCAAAGTATGTAAACACACAGAAACTTTGGCCTGTTTTTACTTTTTCACTTCAGCAGCCTACTCCCATGACCACACCCTGGACTTTGTTCTGAAGCTTGATAGTCACATACTTTATTTTTCCTTTTAGACCCCTCCCTTTATGCCCTACACTTTAACCTCTGAGGACTCCCAAATGTTTGTCCTATCAGGGTGAACTCCATGAGCCAACACTTCGACTCTCCTCTTAATTAACATGTTCAACTGCTTGAACCTACTGACTTTCCTCTACACTTGCCTATAATTTGTTAATCCTGATTAATTCAAGTTTTCTTTTCTTTTTGATACCTGGCCACCAAGGGGAATGACCCAGTTAGGATCTCATCAAATGTATTGTTTAACAACACAGCTGATACATTTTTTTCTGTTCCCCTCAGCCTTCTGCACGTTTCACAATGACAGTTACAATTCAGCACTTTACCATTCTCAAGTCTTTTAAATGGTAGAATATCTCTTTTGTTTTCAAGAATTCTCTCCAGCTTTCTGATAACTCCATATTCCAGTCTCACACAGAGTTTAAGCAGAACACACAGCATGCCACTTACACACAGCATAACTAGCCTTCTAGATGTGGGTTTGGATCTGCCCTCAAGCATCCTAGCCCATCGTTCTTCAGTTTGTTGTGTATTTTAACATCTCTTTGTCAACTAAAACATAGTGTTCATTCCACTAATAGGTTCAGTTAGAACCTATTCAATTCAATATAATTCAATTCAATAGATTCAATTCTAATTGAATCTATTGAATTGAATAGGTTCAATAGGTTCAAACTTCCATTTTCAAACAATAACAAAAATGATGTCACGCTTGATTTCAACCCTTCTCTTTTCAGCATGGTGCCCTGTAGTGGTCTTCACTCATTGGCTACACTTCTTCACCTCCATTCAAATTTCTCAGGCCCATTAGCCTAAATCTGATCTGGAACTGCTCTGTCAAAGATATCCAATGAGGATCCACTAATTGACAAATCCAAACAATGCTTGTTTAGTCTGTGTTTGATTTACTTGCCTCTGTTCAGCATTACAAAGATAGTTTGTACAGTCCCTCTCTTCCAAAGTGCCTCTTCTCCCTTGATTTCGGTTACAATCTTCTCCTTCAAAGCAATTTCTTTTCCCACCTTCTCTGTAAGGATCAGCAGAATCATCACATAACTACTGCTCAAGTTAGAAACCTGGGAGCCACTGTTGCATCCTCACCTCCCTCAAATCCCAGTAAATTCCAACTCCAAACACTTACAGAATCTTCAATCTCTTGTCTCTTCCATTTTTCCAAAGGCTAGAGCAAGCCTCATCATTTCTCATCTGGATTATTGAAAGAACCCTTTCACTCTCTAACTCCAGTCTGTCCCTCCAACACATTTTCTACTCTGCTGCATTTTTTCAGCAGGTAAAACTGAGCACATCAAGACCCCATTAAAAAACACTTCAATATATGCTCACTGCTTCTAGATTAAACTTTCCTGTCAATATTTCCTCTCTTCTTAGAATACTCCAAATAGTTTATTCACCTCCTCTTCTCTCCATTGGTGAGGGAATGATTCCCACCCTAGGGTTAAGGGATGGCCAGACTCATGGCACTTGACACGGAAGATTGACAGCAGTTTATTAGTCACACGTCCTCCCAGCCAAGGGAGGAGGAAACTGTGTGCCACACAGGGCCACACCGGAATGGAACTCAGGAGCAAAGTGAAAAAGCAGGGACTATGGGAACCAGGCTCTGCAATTACCAAAGGATGGGGGGAAGCTCCCTGTTTCCCACAGGAGGATGTGATTGTTTGATTGAATAATTTTGCTGGCTGACAAGACAGTGAAATCCAAAAGTTAAGTGCAACTGGTAGGGCTGATAGAAAAAGAGCTAGGTGGGAAGGCTTTGGAGCTGGGTGCAGAGTATATCTGGTGAGAGCCCAGAACTACTGGTTAGGTCTCTGGGGCCCCAAGAGCCTCAAAGGAGCCTCAACTTTCACATGGAGCAAGCACATGAAATTTGTGGCCTTATGATACAATGCCTTTCTAACCACTTAAAATTTGATGACGTCTGAGGCTTTCTGAGAGCAGGAGGGCTTTCCTAGGAAGCAAATCAGGTATGTGACCAGGAGGGAGAGGATCAAATAGTGAGATGGAAATGAAGAACGTGAAATTTAGAGGTGCCCCCATTATGAACAATAAAAACAATTGAGGGACTCCTGTGGCACTGGTATCGGGAGTGCGAGTCCCCAGAGGTTGTGAATTTACATTAATCAATGCATGCATGTAGCAGTGGTGACACCCACCAGGACACCTATTTGCCACATTGTAACTTTAATAAGAGCTCTTTGAATTGCCTGTTAGGCTTCTTAAATTAAACTGACCGGTACTGATATATAGGCAAGGTCGAAGTTCCACTGAATGCTTTCTTCAAGAGCCCAGTGTTATATATTCCGAGAAGTGAAATGCACCTTTCTCACATTCGTTAATGTCTAGAACTCCAAAGGCGATAAGAAATGTCCTCGTGAGGGCTTGTATTATGGCCTTAGTATGTATAGAGGTATCCATCACCTTAATTTATATTTTGGGTATCAGTAAGAAAGGAGATTTCCAGAGTTTTTTACCCCGAAGGAAGGAACTCATAGGCCATGGCCCTAGAATGGCCCAAGAATATGTAACAGTGGACAGATGGGACCAACTCTCAATGAGGGCATCTAATGCTGAGATGACTTTCAAAGTTTAGCCAACTGTGCTGATGCTTGGGTTCCATCCTTTTTCAGGGACACCCTGGTTAAAGGATGGAAAGTCACCACATTCCATTGAGCTCTAGCACATATGGTGGTGGTGATCCCATTCATTAAATCTATGAACTCCCATTTCTGTTCACTCAGTTGATCCCAGAGGCTCCCCAGGTAGTGTGGAGGCCTTCTCCAGCAATGTGGCATCTGGCAAGAGACTCAGGACAGGGGAGACCACCTCTTTCTACAAGTGAGCTATGCCAGAGAGCCCAAGTTTGGCTCCATCCTGCATCCAGGAGGCCTTGGTAGTGGAGCCAGGCCTTGGAGTGTTGCTTCCATGACCAAAGCATAATGGGCAATTAGATAGAAAAGGTCACAGGCTTGGGGCTGTGAGAGCCTCTGTTTTCAAGAGAGCCCAGGATGTGGCCAGTTAAATGCCAACATAATGGTGTACAGTACAGGGCTGAAGAAGGGCAATATTTTGTATCAGAAGTCCATGGACAAGTTATTGCCATCGCAGGTGGTTCAGAGACTTCATGAGGCATGAGAAGAGGTTGTTAAAGCCTCTACAGTGAAGAAGTCTCTGAGGGCGCTAACAGAGATGCCTGCCCATTTCAGTTTGGACAGATTTTATAGCATTTGTTGGAGGGGGCCCTCTTTAAGGTGGGCTGATTTGCAAGTAACAGCATCAGCGAGATTAAGTAAAATTTGTAAATGTGGAATATGTTGCCTCCAGAACCCAAAAGGACTAAAAGATGTTAGAGAGGGACAGTTATGTTCCTCTGCTCATCTTGACATCATCAGAGATGGAGCAGTCCTCAGTTCACCAAATAATTTTCAGGAATTTAACTAAGGTGGCAGGGTCTTACACTTATGCATGAACCAATGGTCTTTCCCCTTTTTAAAGCTCCTTTATGAGTATTTGCATGCCTTGAATGAGTGTCCCAAATGAATCTCTGCAGAGGAGGGTATCATCAATGTAATATCGTACCTGTGCTTCTGGAGAAGGGTAGAAGCAGTTAAGATCTGTCTGCAAAGGCTGTGTGCAACAGAAGGCTGCTGAGGTATCCATGGATGGCCTGGTAGAGGTGTATTATGTCCCTTCAGAAGTGAAGCCAAACTGCAGTCAAGAGGCTGGTGAAATACACAGAGAACAGAACATGTTAGTGAAATCTATTATAGCAGAATTTTTTAAAAAAACAAATTTCTGGTTGGATAGAATCAGTAACTTTTTTTTGAGCATTATGTATGGGAGCCTTAAAGGGCCCCACAGCATTAAGTTTGTGAGGAGTCATTCATTCTTTCAAGGTTTAAGAACACGGCAAATTGGGCTGTTACCCACTGTTACCATATTGTTTTAGTTTTGATTTTTCTCTGACTCCAATGTGATTGTTTCAAGAGCTTTACCTGACATGCGGCTTTGTAAGAAAATTCAATACTACTTATTTCTCCAGCTACAATAGGTTTTTACAAAGCCCAGATAATTGCATGCTTTCTTAAAATTAGGATGCCAACAATTTTTATTTTTTACAAAGAGAGTTCATTCTCTATTAATTTTGTTTAGGTTTGAATTGTGTAGTCATAACTTCAGTATTAAATTTATAAATCAGAAATAATTAATTAATAAATTCATGTGTATCTATGAAAAAGTGATTATGTCAATAACAATTTATTTACAGAAACAAAGAAACATTTCCTCATTTAAGAATACATTTAAACAAAACCACAGATGCAGGTATAAAATTAAAATGAGTACACTCCATCTGTGATATATCTGCCACAGGATTTTTCAACACCTGTTGACCGGTCAGTGAGAGGAAACGTTGGGGTCTAAGGATATGCCAGTTCCATAGAAATTCTTTCCCCAAATAGTTATGAACAAACTGCTTGGCCAACAGATACACAACAGACCTCAGGATTTTAAGTTGCAGAGCAACTGTCTTCAGTGGTTGGCATTTCTTAAATATTTAAATCCTTCTTTGGTTCAACAGCTGATTTCCTCTTTTGTCATATTCTTTCCTACTTGTTTTCCCAGGGAGTGACAGCCACATCTTTCCACATTAGACTTCTTGGGTAAGTAGCTTCTGAAATTGTCCCACAGCAGTCCATAGCTGTCCAGCGGTGACCTCTTTGCTTGCAAGTTGGATATCCCCATTGACAAATATCTCTATGAGGCACGTATAATGTAAACTTTAAGAGAAACAAAACACTGTGCATTTTTAATTATGTCAAATAAGTCTTAAAGCCATTTTAAATATTCAATTATTTTTGGTAGATTTCCCTTTTCCCTTTGGTGGAGAAAAATAAATAAAATAATGTAGAAAATCAAACTGTTTCATCTAGTCAATATGTTATCCTTTATTTCAACACACTTTAAAACATTAAAGCCTTCAGCCATAGAAAAGATGCTTACATTTTTAAATAATGCCTTCATAGTGTAAATGTAAATAATTTCTTCTTCTTTCCATTAGCATTCAGTAATGAGTTTTTACTGTGCTATATCACTTTAAATGGTCCCTATGACCATTTAAAAATTTTGTTTATTTCCTTAGCCATCCCACAAATTAGAGATTTATGTTTTTTCCAATTATTAGTTATTATAAATAATGGGGTGAATATGATTTCATACATGTCCTCAGAGTAAAGTAGAATAGGTCAAAGGATATGAACATTTTAAAGCATGAATATTTTATTTTATTTTATTTTATTTTAATTTAATTTTGAGACGGAGTCTCACTCTATCACCCAGGCTGTAATGCAGTGGTACGATCTCGGCTCACTGCAATCTCCACCTCCCAGGTTCAAGCGATTCTCCTGCCTTAGCCTCCCGAGTAGCTGGAATTACAGACACCCGCCATCACACCCAGCTAATTTTTGTATTTTTAGTAGAGACTTGGTTTCTCCCTGTTGGCCAGGCTGGTCTGGAACCCCTGACCTCAGGTGATCTGCCTGCCTCGGCCTCCCAAAGTGCTGGGATTACAGGCATGAGCCACCTCGTCCAGCCTAAAGCATGAACATTTAAAAGTGTGAACATTTAAAGTGTGAAGAAACTGGTACACTTAGAAATGAATCTAAACATTTGCAAATCTACAGACAATAGATGGCCTGGAATAGAGGACACCTTGTTTCAGGGATTTAAAATCAATTAGGGTCACCTTTAGTGCTCTGGGTAAAAATATACTAAGTTCATATGTACATAGTTTTAAGCCACTATATCACTTCTCGACCTTTGGCTAAGATCAAGTGTTTTAAGCCTCATGTTTTGTAGTAATTTCTTAACCAGCAATAGATAATTGACATACATTTTGATTTGGGATTTTGGAAGCAGAGCACATCCAAGTGCAGCTGTGAAACTGAAGGACTGAAGATGAATAGAGGTGAGGATCAACAGATGTGAACAGGTCACAAAACAAGCATTACGCAATATGTGAAGGTGTAGGATAAATAGAGAAACAGGTGATGATGTCTCCCAGGGTAATGACAGGACTTGAAATGAAAAAGAACCACAAGTCCAACTGGATCCAAAGTCTTGATTAAACAAAGTAGGTCAACTCAAATGTCAAGAGCTTCAAAAGAGCAGGACTTTTCATAAGAAGGAGTGATCATTTGGCAGCCACGTCAGGATCCAGCCAAAAGATTGCTCACCCCTCTTCCCAACCTCAGCTACATGTGGAAGTGGGCTCCAGACAAATGTGAGAATTCATGAGACACTCGTTTTAACCATATGACCCTTGGTGAGGCACAGTAAGGCCAGATGCGAGCAAGAGAGAGGGAGGCTGGAAAGAGTTTTTCAATGTTGTTACTCACGGTTCTCTGAGGGAACACCACCTGGAGGGTCACTCAGAGGAAGCACGGGTTTGGCCAAGAGGCATGAGAGAGGCACCTGTCAATAAGTGGCTATATTGTGGTTCGTGAGAGGGAACATGGAAAAGAAAAAGCAGTTTGGATTGGCTAGTTTGAGTAATTTCAGTGGGTTCTGGGGCCGAGGGGCTGCCCCTGATCGTCTGGTATCTGGCCCTGTGGTGATTAGGTGGGTGCATACAACCCCATACGGGAGATGGTTAGGCATAATGGGCTTCTCATAAAAGGAAGCTGGCCAGCTTCCAGCCAGGACCTCAAAACTGGGTCAAAACATTCTTTATTTTTTTTTAAGTTCTGGGATACATGTGCAGAACGTGCAGGTTTGTTACACAGCTATACATGTGCCATGGTGGTTTGCTGTACCCATCAACCCATCATCTAGGTTTTAAGCCCTACATACATTAGGTATTTGTCCTAATGTTCTCCCATCCCTTACCTCCTACCCCGCAACAGGCCCCAGTGTGTGATGTTCTCCTCCCTGTGTCCATGGGTCCTCATTGTTCAGCTCCCACTTATGAGTGAGAACATGTGGTGTTTGGTTTTCTGTGCCTGTGTTACTTTGCTGAGAATGATGGCTTCCAGCTTCATCCATGTCCCTGCAAAGGACATGAACTCATCCTTTTTTATGGCTGTGTAGTATTCTATGATGTATATGTGCCATATTTTCTTTATCCAGTCTATCATTGATGGGCATTTGGGTTGGTTCCAAGTCTTTGCTATTATAAATAGTGCTGCAATAAATATATGTGTGCATGTGTCTTTACAGTAGAATGATTTATAATCCTTTGGGTATATACTGAGTAATGGGATTGCTGGGTCAAATGGTATTTCTGGTTCTAGATCCTTGAGGAATTGCCACACTGTCTTCCACAATGGTTGAACTAATTTACACTCCTATCAACAGTGTAAAAGTGTTCCTATATATTTCTGCACAGCCTCACCAGCATCTGTTGTTTCCTGACCTTTTAATAATTGCTATTCTAACTGATATGAGATGGTATCAAATTGTGGTTTTGATTTGCATTTCTCTAATGACCAGTGATGATGAGCATTTTTTCATATGTTTGTTGGCTGCATAAATGCCTTCTTTTGAGCAGTGTCTGTTCATATCCTTTGCCCACTTTTTGATGGGGTTGTTTTTTTCTTGTAAATTTGTTTAAGCTCCTTGTACATTCTGGATATTAGACCTTTGTCAGATGGGTAGATTGCAAAACTTTTCTCCCATTCTGTAGGTTACATGTTCACTCTGATGATAGTTTCTTTTGCTGTGCAGAAGCTTAGTTTGATTAGATCCCGTTTGTCAATTTTGGCTTTTGTTGCCATTGCTTTTGGTGTTTTAGTCATGAAGTCTTTGCCCATGCCTATGTCCTGAATAGTATTTGCATAGGTTTTCTTCTAGGGTTTTTATGGTTTTGGATTTTACATTTAAGTCTTTAATCCATCTTAATTTTTGTATAAGGTGTAAGGAAGGGGTCCAGTTTCTGTTTTCTGCACATGGCTAGCCAGTTTTCCCAACACCATTTATTAAATACAGAATCCTTTCCCCATTGCTTGTTTTTGTCAGATTTGTCAAAGATCAGATTGTTGTAGATGTGTGGTGTATTTCTGAGAGTTTGCCAGAAATGCTATATAGAATTGTCTATATATCTGTTTGGTACCAGTACCATGCTGTTTTGGTTACTGTTAAAGTCAGGCTGCGTGATGCCTCCAGTTTTGTTCTTTTTGCTTAGGATTGTCTTGGCTATATGGGCTCTTTTTTGGTTCCATGTGAAATTTAAAGTGGTTTTTTTCAATTCTGCAAAAAAACTCAGTGGTAGCTTGATGGGAATATCATTGAATCTATAAATTACTTTGGGCAGTATGACCATTTTCATGACACTGATTCTTCCTATCCATGATAATGGAATTTTTTTTCCATTTCTTTGTGTCCTCTTATTTCCTTGAGCAGTGGTTTGTAGTTCTCCTTGAGGAGGTCCTTCACATCCCTTGTAAGTTGGATTCCTAGGTATTTTATTCTCTTTGTAGCAATTATGAATGGAAGTTTACTCATGATTTGTCTCTCTGCTTGTCTATTGTTGTTGTACAGGAATACTTGTGATTTTTGCACATTGATTTTGTATCCTGAGACTTTGCTGAAGTTGCTTATCAGCTTAAGGAGTTTTGGGGCTGAGACAATGGGGTTTTCTAAATATACAATCATGGCATCTGCAAACAAAGACAATTTGACTTCTCTCTTCTTATGTGAATACCCTTTATTTCTTTCTCTTGCCTGATTACCCTGGCCAGAACTTCCAGTACTATGTTGAATAGGAGTGGTGAGAGAGGGCATTCTTGGGATTACGTTTATTGATTTGCATATGTTGAACCAGCCTTGCATCCCAGGGATGAAGCTGACTTGATACTTGTGTATGTTTCACAAAGTTCTTGTGCTGTGTTTTTCAGCTCCTTCAGGTCATTTATGTTCCTCTCTAAACTGCTTATTCTAGTTAGCAGTTTCTGTAGTCTTTTATCAAGGTTCTTAGCTTTCTTGCCTTGGGTTAGAACATGCTCCTTTAGTTCAGAGGAGTTTGTTACTACCCACCTTCTGAAGCCTACTTCTGTCAATTCTTTAGTCTCACTGTCTGTCATTTTGTGCTCTTGTTGGAGAGGAATTGTGATCATTTGGAGAAGAGGCATTCTAGTTTTTGGAATTTTCAGCATTTTTGCTCTGGTTTTTCCTCATCTCTGTGGATTTATCTACCTTTGATCTTTGAGGGTGATGACCTTTAGAAGGGGTTTTTGTGTGGGGGTTCTTTATGTTGATGTTGACGTTGTTGCTGTTTGTTAGTTTTTCTTCTAACAGTCAGGCCCCTCTTCTGCAGATCTGCTGCAGTTTGCTGGCGGTCCACTCCAGACTGTTTGCCTGGGTATCACCAGTGGAGGCTGCAGAACAGCAAAGATTGCTGCCTACTCCTTCCTCTGGAAGCTTCATCCCAGAGGGGCACTGGCCTGATGCCAGCAGAAGCTCTCCTGTTTGAGGTGTCTGTCAACCCCTGTTGGGGGATTTCTCCCAGTCAGGAGGCACGGGGGTCAGGGACCCACTTGAGGATGCAGTCTGTCACTTAGCAGAGCTAGTGAGCTGTAATGGGAGAATCCCTATTGTCAGAATGAGCTGCTCTCTTCAGAGCCAGCAGGCAGGAAAGATTAAATCTGCTGAAGCTGTGCCCACAGCCACCCCTTCCCCCAAGTGCTCTGTCCCAGGGAGATGAGGGTTTTGTCTGTAAGCCCCTGACTGGGGCTGTTACCTTTCCTTCAGAGACGCCCTGCCCAGTAAGGAGGAATCTAGAGAAGCAATCTGGCCACGATCTCTTTGCCATGCCCAGCCCAGACCTCCCAGCCTCCTTAGCACTGCCAGGCAAAAACTGCATACTCAAGCCACAGTAATGGCAGATGCCCTTCCCCCCAATAGGCTCGAGCATCCCAGGTCGACTTCAGACTGCTGTGCTGGCAGCGAGAATTTCAAGCCAGTGGATTTTAGCTTGCTGGGCTCCGTGAAGGTGGGATCCACTGAGTGAGACCACTTGGCTCCCTGGCTTCAGCCCCCTTTCCAGGTGAGTGAATGGTTCTGTCTCACTGGGGTTCCAGGCGCCACTGAGGTACGAAATAAAACTCCTGCAGCTAGCTTGGTGTCTGCCCAAACAGCCACCCTGTGTCGTGCTTGAAACTCAGGGCCCTGGTGGTATAGGCACCCGAGGGAATCTCCTGGTCTGCAGATTGCAAAAACCGTGGGAAAAGTGTAGTAACCCGGCAGGGTAACACAGTCCCTCATGGCTTCCCTTGGCTGGGGGAAGGAGGTCCCTCAGCTTCTTGCACTTCCCGGATGAAGCGACACCCGCTTCTGCTCTCCCTCTGTGGGTTGGATCCACTGCCTAACCAGTCGCATTGAGATGAACTGGGTACCTCAGTTGGAAATGCAGAAGTCATCCTCCTTCTGCGTTGTTCTCCCTGGGAGCTGCAGACCAAAACTGTTCCTATTCGGCCACCTTGGCCCCTCCTCAAGACAATATTTTTAAAAAATGGCTTTTAGATGGGGGTCTCACTATGTTGCACAGGCTGCACTGAAACTCCTGCACTCAAAGGATCCTCCCACCTCAGCCTCCCAAGGAGCTGGGTCTATAGGCACACACCACCAGCCTAGCCTGACAGCATCTAAAAAACTAATTTGTAACATTGTATTACTTTCCAGGCACTAACCTCATCCTTAATGAATCAGTCCAACCTTGTTATAATAACTTAAAAGTCTTAGCCTGGTGTAAATTTTCTAAGGAAGAGAAATTCTGTATTTCATATTCTTGTATTGCAATATTTTATAACAGGTATGTTTTTCTCCACTCTGTACAGAATGAAAGAAATGTCATGTTGCATTTTTTTTTATGAAATCATATCCAGGTTTCAGACCTTTCAGGAGAATAAGCTTTTTTTCCTTTTTTTTCTTTTCTTCTTCTTCTTATGTATTTCTTCCTTCACTGGCCTTATAACAGGATTTACGGACCAGGGAACCCAGGCAAATGTCAGGGAGGCCTCCCCTGATCAGTAGCCCACTGCGGTTCACCATGAGACTCATTGTTCTAATCCCAATGGTCCATTACAAAGAAAAGGCATCCACTACTTTCACTGCAGCTTCTAAGGCCATGATGCTTCATGCTCAGTGCTCAGGAGTCTATGTCCAGGCCTGCTATGCCTTGACACTGTTCTGTGCTGCATGAGTGTCCTGGCCAATCACAGAACCCACCACCCACCTGCTTTTCCAGGCTCTGAGAACTCAACTCCTTCTCGGGCTGAGATCAGAATCTTCCTCTAGAAGCACCAGCCCTGTCTGATGCTTCTAGAATTGTTTCCATCATATGTATAAATCTGTATCATTTTGAGGGTTTTTTCATCTATACTTGCAATTCTTTTATTCTTATAATTCAGAAATACAAACTGAATTTCTCTCTGAGATAGAGGAAGTCTACCTATAATAAGACTTAGCTAGACTTCCTGAGAGGTAGAAGGGAAAACTTGTATTTTTTAACACACCTTAAGAGGAAGGGAAATATTTTTTATTCATTTTAAAATGTCGGCCAGGCACAGTGGCTCCTGCCTGTAATCCAAGCACTTTGGGAGGCCGAGGGAGGTGGATCACCTGAGATCGGGAGTTTGAGACCAGCCTGACCAACATGGAGAAACCCCGTCTCTACTAAAAATACAAAATTAGCCAGGCATGGTGGCGCATGCCTGTAATCCCAGCTACTCAGGAGGCTGAGGCAGGAGAATCGCTTGAACCCGGGAGGCAGAGGTTGCAGTGAGCAGAGATTGCACCATTGCACTCCAGCCTGGGCAACAAAAGCGAAAACTCTGTCCCAAAAAAGAAAAAAAAAGAGTCAACAACAGCAAAAAGAAATGAGTAAGGTTTTATTAAAGGAAATATTAAATGAGAGAGCATTTCTTCAGCACTGCATTGAGATGGGGTTGTAAAATTACCTAAGATTTACCAGTTATTGCCTGGGTGCAGTTCACTCTGGAGAAAAAAAACCTGGTGAGACTCTGAGATATGTGCTATTCATTCAATAATAAAACATTGGAGGGAGGTGGGGAGGGTTAATGGGTACAAACAAATTAGAAAGAATGAATAAGACCTAGTATTTGCTGGCACAACAGGGTGACTATAGTAAATAATAATTTAATTGTACATTTTTAAATAACTAAAAGAGCATAATTGGATTGTCTGTAACACAAAAGATAAATGCTTGAGGGGGTGATACCCAATTTTCCGTGATGTGATTATTACATATTGCATGCCTGTACCAAACTATCTCATGTAGCCCATAAGTATATATCTACTATGTACCCACAGAAATTAAAAATAAATTTTTAAAATTAAATAAAACATTTGAAAACATCAACATGATAGTGGATTTATATAATTTAATTGTTTAAAAAGCATCTATTTTATTTAAAAATTAATAATATATTGTATATATGATATTATTCACCATTTATCTTATCCTGATATTCCATTCCCTAATGCTCACACCACCACCAAGATTTTTCCAATGTTAATATTTTTACATATTGTACCATATCTTGTGTGAAGAAATAAAATTACAGGCACAGTTGAAGCTCTTATTTTCCCTTCCTCAATCCAATTCCCCAGACTTCTTCCCGTGATTCATCTGCGGTCTTCTAGGATGTGCGTTCTTAGGTCTGAAGGCTTCCAGATTAGTTTTTCGGGAGAAAAGTGGGGATGGGAAAATAGGGTCTAACTGCACCTTAGGGACTCTTTCAACCTAGTTTGAAGCCCCTATCTCACTACGTATATCTATAGTTTGCCAATTAAAAGTATTTACAAGGAAGTGCCTGGTGTCTCCAATTCCTGAGCCTCCCTGGGCTTTAAGACAAATCGTTTGCATGTCATCAGCATCTCTTTCTGAAGGGGTTTCAGTTTTGATTCGCTCTGCTCTTTAATTTAGCTACATCACTACTTCGTCTGTTTACCATTTCCAACAACCTTACTTATTTCCAGCATATTTTACTATCTCTTACTCCAATCTTTGTCCTGTTAGGTTTGTATTATGATATTTGCGAAGTTTTCAAAAGAAAAATCATATGTTAAATCAGCCAAGCTCACTTAGAAACTTGTTTAAATAAGAAGCTGGATCAAGTGTGATGATGAAGTATCATATAAATAAAAGACTAAGTACTTCAATTCCAAGTTAACATAAAAAAGAATTTTTCGTTATAGTTTCACCCCTTAGATATGGTTCTGCTACCAGACACTGGGACAGCCATGATTTTTGTTCTATTTACCTATATTTGCTATTTGGAGGATTAAAATATTAGACTACATTAAACACAGATGCTACAGAATAGGTAATACGGGTCTTGTGGGGGCATTTTGACAACTAAAGAAAAGACTTATCCTTGTTATGAACAAGTGTCCTACCCTACAGGCTATATTTAATTCTGACATCTTCTGATGTTGTATGATCTAGTACCCATTAACAATACAAAGAAATCTTTGACATTAGTCTTATATTTATATTATTTATAAGTATTCATCCCGTTTATAATGTTGTTAATAGATGAAAAAATGGAACGTTGAGTCATTATCAACTGAATTAAATCAATATATAGAGATAAGTGCTTGGGCTTTTAATTTTAATCCTAGATACAATCTTAGATTGCCCTAATTTAAAGGTATACAGTATAAAAATACGTAAGTTAGGTTCATCCATTCATCCATTTAGTTATTCTTCCAACAAACATTTCTTGGATGCTTGATGTGTTAGGAAATGATCAGAGAAATCAATGTATGACTTCAACCAGGGGTGTCCAATCTTCTGGTTTCCCTGGGCCACACTAGAAGAGGAAGAATTGTCTTGGGCCATACATAAAATATACTAACACTAATGATAGCTGATGAGCTAAAAGAAAAAATCACAAAAAAATCTCATAATGTTTTAAGAAAGTTTACAAATTTGTGTTGGGCCACATTCAAAGCCATCCTGGGCCACGGGTTGGGCAAACTGGGCTTAAATCCAGTCCCTATATGATTACTGACAATCAATTTGATTTTCTTGTTATAAACTATGTCTATAATATTCATCATTCTTAATGACCACTTTTACCTAACAATGTGAGTATAACAGGTAGCTATTTTATAATAGTTACTGGGTTACTATGTTAAGATAATCTACCGCTCGAGTAAAATTTAAATGCATAGAAGATCATAGGAAGAAGAGCTTTCATTGCGGTGTCACTTTTTCTGCTTGGAATCACATACTGTACCTTTAATTGATTAAAAATATGCTGAAATGGCAGGTGGTGATTTTCGACTACAAGTCCAGAGTACAGTGGAATGTGTTTAAATCCTATGTTTATCAGATCCATAAATAGAGTTCCTTCTATGTTAAGTGGCTTTATTTCTAAGCACTCAGCCGTCGGTCCTGGGGGTACTTCCCAGCCTGCTGCCGGAATTCCTGATCATGGCAGTCTGCTGAAACATGAGCTCAGTTACCAAATATAGCTGAGTGGAGTAAGAGGACAGATGAGAGTCTGAGGCCACAGTTGCCTCAAAGTGACCATGGACCAGGCATTCTTTAATAAGTAGACAAGACCAACCTCCATTCTCCCAGTAAAGAAGAAATACTCATCTGAAATTCACCACTTTTCTGGGGGCCTCAAACTGACCAAGTGTTGAAAACGTCTTTAAGGTGTATCTCAAAATGTTCACAAATAGTACAACATTTCAAGGACTTTAAAAAAAAAACAGCTGAATAGGAGTGGTGAGAGAGGGCATCCCTGTCTTGTGCCCGTTTTCAAAGGGAATGCTACCAGTTTTTGCCCATTCAGTATGATATTGGCTGCGGGTTTGTCATAGATAGCTCTTATTATTTTGAGATACATCCCATCAATACCTAATTTATTGAGAGTTTTTAGCATGAAGGGCTGTTGAATTTTGTTGAAGGCCTTTTCTGCATCTGTTGAAATAATCATGTGGTTTTTGTCTTTGGTTCTGTTTATATGCTGGATTACATTTATTGATTTGCATATGTTAAACCACCCTTGCATCCCAGGAATGAAGCCCACTTGATCATGGTGGATAAGGTTTTTGATATGCTGCTGGATTCGGTTTGCCAGTATTTTATTGAGGATTTTTGCATCAATGTTCATCAAGGATATTGGTCTCAAATTCTCTTTTTTGGTTGTGTCTCTGCCAGGCTTTGGTATCAGGATGATGTTGGCCTCATAAAATGCTCCTTACACCTTATACAAAAATTAATTCAAGATGGATTAAAGACTTACATGTTAGACCTAAAACCATAAAAACACTAGAAGAAAACCTAGGCATTACCATTCAGGACATAAGCATGGGCAAGGACTTCATGTCTAAAACACCAAAAGCAATGGCAACAAAAGCCAAAATTGATAAATGGGATCTAATTAAACTAAGGAGCTTCTGCACAGCAAAAGAAACCACCATCAGAGTGAACAGGCAACCTACAAAGTGGGAGAAAATTTTCACAACCTACTCATCTGACAAAGGGCTAATATCCAGAATCTACAATGAACTCAAACAAATTTACAAGAAAAAAAACAAACAACCCCATCAAAAAGTGGGCAAAGGACATGAACAGACACTTCTCAAAAGAAGACATTTATGCAGCCAAAAAACACATGAAAAAATGCTCATCATCACTGGCCATCAGAGAAATGCAAATCAAAACCACAATGAGATACCATCTCACACCAGTTAGAATGGTGATCATTAAAAAGTCAAATAACAGGTGCTGGAGAGGATGTGGAGAAATAGGAACACTTTTACACTGTTGGTGGGACTGTAAACTAGTTCAACCATTGTGCAAGTCAGTGTGGCGATTCCTCAGGGATCTAGAACTAGAAATACCATTTGACCCAGCCATCCCATTACTGGGTATATACCCAGAGGACTATAAATCATGCTGCTATAAAGACACATGCACATGTATGTTTATTGCGGCACTATTCACAATAGCAAAGACTTGGAACCAACCCAAATGTCCAACAACAATAGACTGGATTAAGAAAATGTGGCACATATACACCATGGAATATTATGCAGCCATAAAAAAGGATGAGTTTATGTCCTTTGTAGGGACATGGATGAAACTGAAATCATCATTCTCAGTAAACTATCGCAAGGACAAAAAACCAAACACCGCATGTTCTCACTCATAGGTGGGAATTGAACAATGAGAACAGATGGACACAGGAAGGGGAACATCACACTCCAGGGACTGTTGTGGGGTGGGGGGAGGGGGGAGGGATAGCATGAGGAGATATACCTAATGCTAAATGACGAGTTAATGGGTGCAGCACACCAACATGGCACATGTATACATATGTAACAAACCTGCACACTGTACACATGTACCCTAAAACTTAAAGTATAATAATAAAATGGAATAAAATAAAAAGAAGTACTAAAAAAAAAGCTAAAATCATAACAATATTTTTTTTCTGAAGTTATGATGCTATTTACAAGATGCCTTGATTTTGTTTTTATTTGGAGAGGAAAGGTGATAGGAATAGTATAGTCTTTCCAAAATAGACAATACATAAGATTACCTGCAGGTTTTATATCCCCCTAAGCTCCCAGAGAACTACATTTCTGCTATAATCACAAGCATGCTACATTGGTGCTTTCAATCACAAAAGAATTAAATATACTCATGGAGAATGTTTCTCAAGATTGTTCATGTTTCACAGAAAATGATAATGCAGTTACAGGAAACTTCACCCATACTTAAGCTAAATACTGATGGCTAAAAACCAGTACATTGCATATTTTAGTAACATTTGAAGTTGTGGATTATACTTTCAAAGGATTTTTAAAAATAATTCATTAGACAGTTTGTTATAATTTCTGTTCTTTTACATTTGCTGAGGAGAGCTTTACTTCCAACTATGTGGTCAATTTTGGAATAGGTGTGGTGTGGTGCTGAAAAAAATGTATATTCTGTTGATTTGGGGTGGAGAGTTCTGTAGATGTCTACTAGGCCCCCACTCTCTTCTGGCTTGTAGAGTTTCTGCCAAGAGATCAGCTGTTAGTCTGATGGGCTTCCCTTTTTGGGTAACCCGACCTTTCTCTCTGGCTGCTGCCCTTAAATGTTAGACCTAAAACCATTAAAATCCTACAAGAAAACCTAGGCAATACCATTCAGGACATAGGCGTGGGCAAGGACTTCATGTCTAAAACACCAAAAGCTATGGCAACAAAAGCAAAAATTGACAAATGGGATCTAATTAAACTAAAGAGCTTCTGCACAGCAAAAGAAACTACCATCAGAGTGAACAGGCAACCTACAGAATGGGAGAAAATTTTTGCAACCTACTCATCTGACAAAGGGCTAATATCCAGAATCTACAATGAACTCAAACAAATTTACAAGAAAAAAACAAACAACCCCATCAACAAGTGGGTGAAGGACATGAACAGACACTTCTCAAAAGAAGACATTTATGCGGCCAAAAAACACATGGAAAAATGCTCATCATTACTGGCCATCAGAGAAATGCAAATCAAAACCACAATGAGATACCATCTCACACCAGTTAGAATGGCCACCATTAAAAAGTCAGGAAACAACAGGTGCTGGAGAGGATGTGGAGAAATAGGAACACTTTTACACTGTTGGTGGGACTGTAAACTAGTTCAACCATTGTGGAAGTCAGTGTGGCAATTCCTCAGGGATCTAGAACTAGAAATACCATTTGACCCAGCCATCCCATTACTGGGTATATACCCAGAGGACTATAAATCATGCTGCTATAAAGACACATGCACACGTATGTTTATTGCGGCACTATTCACAATAGCAAAGACTTGGAACCAACCCAAATGTCCAACAACGATAGACTGGATTAAGAAAATGTGGCACATATACACCATGGAATACTATGCAGCCATAAAAAAAGATGAGTTCATGTCCTTTGTAGGGACATGGATGAAACTGGAAAACATCATTCTCAGTAAACTATCGCAAGGACAAAAAACCAAACACCACATGTTCTCACTCATAGGTGGGAATTGAACAATGAGAACTCATGGACCCAGGAAGGGGAACATCACACTCCAGTGACTGTTGTGGGGTGGGGGGAGGGGGGAGGGACAGCATTAGGAGATATACCTAATGCTAAATGACGAGTTAATGGGTGCAGCAAAACAACATGGCACATGGATACATATGTAACAAACCTACACATTGTGCACATGTACCCTAAAACCTAAAGTATAATAATAATAAAAAATAATAATTTATTAGATATAATGAAGTAATTGATACACTAGGAATTTTTTAAAATTATATTAATACATGAAATGTATATATTTCTCTTTCAAAAACTTAAAACTTACCTAAGAAAACTACTATATAGTCTCTGGATGCTGGTTAAATTAAAACATTGCATTATAATATCACATTGCTTTAAGTTACATGTGAAATTTTCTTGCATCCAGTATATGAGGCTGATGGAGATTAATTTTAGGCTCACATATTTTTTTGACATTTGCTGTAATTACTAATTGCCTATTAGTATGAAGAATACATATAAATGAAGAACACATATAAATTATTTCTAAAAAGTTATTTTAATGGTTTAAAACCATTAAAAATCAAGTAAATCACTTTTGCACAGAAATTAAATCCTTATTACATGATAAATATCACTTTCCATAATCAAATCTTATACAGATATGATTAAGAGTTTGAGAAATAGTCCAACGAATTAGAGGAAAGTCTCTACTGTTCAAATGAATTATGCAAAATGATAAAATCATAGATGACTCATTAAATTATTGCAATTATGGACAGGGGCTGAGAGACTTATTGGGCTAATAACAAATGTATTATTTACGGTCCTAGGAAACAAATTAGAAGATGTACTTGCCTGGCATCAAAACCAACTCAAATCCAGTTTCACAAGAAAAAAGATGTTATTCTCCCATATTAAAAAAATCTTCACTTAGTCTCATCAATGACTCCAACTATTACTCCATATCTTTGCTCCCTTTTATGTGAAAACTAAAAATTTGTTTGTACTTGCCTTCTTTACTTCTTCACCTCCCAGTCTTTCCTCAAACTACTCCATCAACATTTTTATCCTGATCACTCCCTTGTGAAACTGCACTCTCATGGTAACCAACAACCTCCACATTGCTACATCCCTTCTCATCCTACTCAACATCGACACAGTTGATTATTCCCTCTTCTTGAAACACATTCTACGCTTGACTTAAAGAACACCACCTTCTCCTTGTTTTTTTCCTCCCTCACTGGCTACTTCTCAAACTTCTTTTCCAGCTCCTCAATTGATTTCTGACTTTAAAATGTTGGACTGAACAAAATTTCATCTCTCTTCTATTTATACTCACTCATGGTGATTTCACCAACTCCTATGGCTTTATGTATTATTTCTGTGCTAACTACTCCCATCTATTTATCTCAAGCCCTGGTCACTGCCTGAGTTCAAGCTATTCCTGGAATGTCTCATATGCTGCTCAAACTAGTTTGTTCCAAAACAGAACTCTTGAATCCTCCACATCCTCACACCTCCTCTTCTCTATCTCTCTAAATAGTACTCGCCTTATCACAAGGCAAAATTCTCCAGGTCATCCTTGTTCCCTCTCTTAACCTCCTAACCATTACATGGTTCATCAGCAAGTTCTTTCTTGAATTTTCCAATTATCTGGAACTTCACTCAGAGTTAACCTAAATACTGATGGTCAAATACTGATCCCTTCTAATTGTACCCAACCGATTCCAAGTTCCATGACTATCATAGTAATGTGCTTCTCCTCCCATCTCCTTCTCTCTGTGCTCGTGTCACTGGAAACATCTTTTATAAATGCAAGTCAGATCATATTCATATCCTGGCCAAACTGTTCCAATGGCTTTCTTTAATATTTAGGTTTCACAGCCTACAAGATCCAACATTCCATCACCTTTCAAACCCCTCCACGCTCATCTTGCACTGTGCTCTTTTGTGCTGCCTCGCTATGCTGGCCTTCTCTCTATAGCTTGAGCACAGTTCATTCTTTTCTCAGGAGCACTGACCTACTGTCACTGCTGCCTGGAAATTTCTTTCTCCCAAACAATTGCATGGCTCGTTTCTTCTCCCACATTCTACATCACTCCCTATTTAGTCACAGACTCTATTACTACATAAAACTATATCATATGTTACATGTTTCTTTATTATCTTCCTACTTCATTAGAAGGCAAACTCCTTAAAAGCAATGACTTTTTTCTTTTGCTTCTTTATGTCTATATCTAGATCAGCACCTGATCCATAATGGGTGTTCAATGAACTAGAAACTCAACTGTTGTCAATACTGTCTCTTCATGATGTATTTTTCTTCTTTGTGCCAACTCTACTTCTCTGACCCACAGCAGAGAGCTTTACATCTTACTGCTTTATTTGCTAAAGAAATATTCTCTCTGTTGGTATTTTCATGTCAAAAAAATTCCAGAAAAGGAACTCATTGAAAGAGAAACTTTACATTATTATAATAAATAGAGCATGAAATGCTCCCAAAGTTCCCTATGAAACCATGGTGCCAGCTTGTTCTTTAAAGTTCCTGCTCAAAAAGAAAAACACAAAACAGAACAGAGAAGTGTCTGCTATTAGACCTACCTCAAATGTAACTATGATTGGACACAATTACTGTCAATAATTCCTACCCAAGAAGACGTCTGAATAAAGAAGTTAGAAACAGATCCTCTTTTGAAACAGATACCAGGTTGCATCCCATCTCCTCTATTATTCTTTCAAAAAGCAAGGGTCACAGATTGGCTCATTCATCTGAAAAAAAAAGGCATTATCTTCCAGCAAAAGACTTGGAAATGTGGTAAAGGGTATAAAACAAGTAAAGAGTGAAAGCTAATTTGGTAATATATTATTTACTATTCCAATGACAGAAATAAACCACTCTTACATTAAGCATATGGTAAAGGATAAGAGATGGTAAAAATTTCTAGAGTCTCTGGGTCTCTATTTTTCTAAAACTGCTATCACTGTGATTTTTTTAATATACTTTATTTTCAGAGCAGTTTAAGTTCATAGAAAAATTGGAGGAAGAAATAGAGATTTCTTGTATACCCCATCCTAAAATATGTATAGCCTCTGAGACTATCAAAATGCTTATAGGAAGGTAGTACATTTGTTACAATCGTTGAACCTACAGTGACAATCACAATCACCCAAGTTTCATAGTTTACATTTGTGTTCACCTGTGATATTGTACTTTCTATGAGTTTTGGCAAATTTGTAATGACACGTATCCACCATTATAGCATCACACATAGTAATTTTACTGCCGCTAAAAAGAATCCTCTACCCATTCATCCCTCCCTCCCTTCAACTTCTGGTGACCAAAAATCCTTTGACTGTCTTCATAGTTTTGACTTTTCCCAAATCTCATATAAGTGGAATCATACAATATCTAGTCTTCTGAAACTGACCTTTTTCACTTAGTAATAATGTGCATTTAAAGGCCTGTAATGTGTTTTCATGACTTGACGGCTCATTTCATTTTAGAGTTGAATAAGATTCTATTGTCTGGATGTATCATGGTTTATTTATCCATTTACCTACTGAAGAATATCTTGGTTATTTTCCAAGTTTTGAAAATTATGAATAAAGCCACTATAAATATCCATGTGCATATTTTTGTGTAGGCACAAATTTCTGGATTATATAAGAGTATATTTAGTTTTGCAAGAAACTGCCAAACTGTTTTCCAAAGTGTCTGTACCATTCCGTATTTCCACAAGCAAGTAATGAGCATTTCAGTTGTTCCACATCCTTGCTAGCATTTGATAGTGTTTTAGATTTTGGCCATTCTAATAGGCGTGTAGTGGTGTCTCATTGTTCTATTAACTTCCATTTTCCTGATGACATATGATGTTGTGCTTGTTATCCATATATCTTTTTGGTGAGTTGTCTATTCAGGTCTTTATTTATTCAGATATATTTTTCATTTAAAACATTTTATTTAGCCCATAAAATCCAAACATATTTTGAAGAAAAATTCCCCAGACAAAATGACAGAAATAAACCTCTCTTCCATTAAGCTTCATTTTTAGCTATTAGACCTTCCATTCAGCTTCATTTTTAGCTATTTCACCCTTGTAAGGAAGTATTCTGATAACCCCATCTCTCAGTCTTACATCATATATGGTCTGAAGGTCATAACTTTGAAATTTAAAGACTGTAAGATTATATTCTTTAATGTCTCTTTACTGAAGTTCTCCATGACATTTTTAAGTAGAGTACTATATTAGAATTTTGCATTTGCTGCTCCCAACCAAATTTTTACATTTACATTTTCTTTGGTTGTATTTTTTTATTGTTTAACTTTTAAGTTCAGGGGTACATGTGCATGTTTGCTTTGTAGGTAAATTGTGTGTTGGGGGAGTATGGATTATTTAATCACCCAGGTAATAAGCATAGTACTCAAAAGGTAGTTTTTCAATTCTCACCCACCTCCCACCCTCTACCCTCAAGTAGGCCCTGGTGTCTGTTGTTCCCTTTTTTGTATCCATATGTACTCAATGTCTAACTCCCAGTTAACAAGTGAGAACATGTGGTATTTGGTTTTTGGTTCCTGTGTTAGTTCACTTATGATAATGGTCTCCACCTCCATCCATGTTACTGCAAATGACATAATCTCATTCTTTCTTGTGGTTGCATAGTATTCCATGGTGTATATGCACCATTTTATCTTTACCAGTCCACCATTGATGGACATTTAGGTTAATTCCACATCTTTGCTACGTGAATAGTGCTGTGATAAATATATGTGTGCATGTGTTTTAATGGTAGAGTGAATGATATTTCTTTGGGCATATACCCAATAATGAGATTGCTGGGTCAAATGGTAATCCTAAGTTCTTTGAGAAATTGCCAAACTGCTTTCTGAAATAGTTGAACAAATTTACATTTCCACCAGCAGTGTATAATTGTTCCCTTTTCTACGTGATTTTGCCAGCATCCGTTATTTTTTGACTTCTTAATAATAAGCCATTCTGACTGATGCAAGATAGTATCTCATGGTAGTTTTAATTTTCATTTCTCCCATCATAAGTAATGTTAAGCATTCTTTCATATGTTTGTTGGCTGCGTGTATGTCTTCTTTTGAAAACTGTCTGTGCTGATTTTAGATCTTTCCTGCTTTCTCTTATGGGCATTTAGTGCTATAAATTTCCCTCTACACACTGCTTTAAATGTGTCCCAGAGATTCTGGTATGTTGTGTCTTTGTTCTTATTGGTTTCAAAGAACATCTTTATTTCTGCCTTTATTTCATTATTTACCCAATAGTCATTCAGAAGCAGGTTGTTCAGTTTCCATGTAGCTTTGCGGTTTTGAGTCAGTTTCTTAATCCTGAGTTCTAATTTGATTACACTGTGGTCTGAGAGACAGTTTGTTGTGATTTCTGTCCTTTTAAATTTGCTGAGGAGTGCTTTACTTCCAACTATGTGGTCAATTTTGGAATAAGTGTGGTGTGGTGCTGAGAAGAGTGTATATTCTGTTGATTTGGGGTGGAGAGTTCTGTAGATGTCTATTAGGTCGGCTTAGTGCAGAGCTGAGTTCAATTCCTGGATATCCTTGTTAACTTTCTGTCTCGTTGATCTGTCTAATGTTGACAGTGGGGTATTAAAGTCTCCCATTATTATTGTGCGGGAGTCTAAGTCTCTTTGTAGGTCTCTAAGGACTTGCTTTATGAATCTGGGTGCTCCTGTATTGGGTGCATATATATTTAGTATAGTTAGCTCTTCTTGTTGAATTGATCCCTTTACCATTATATAATGGTCTTCTTTGTCTCTTTTCATCTTTGTTGGCTTAAAGTCTGTTTTATCAGAGACTAGGATTGCAAACCCTGCTTTTTTTTTGTTTTCCATTTGCTTGGTAGATCTTCTTCCGTCCCTTTATTTTGAGCGTATGTGTGTCTCTGCACATGAGATGGGTCTCCTGAATACGGCACACTGATTGGTCTTGACTCTTTATCCAATTTGCCAGTCTGTGTCTTTTAATTGGGGCATTTGGCTCCTTTACATTTAAGGTTAATATTGTTATATGTGCATTTGATCCCGTCATTATGATGTTAGCTGGTTATTTTGCTCATTAGTTGATGTAGTTTCTTCCTAGCATTGATGGTCTTTACGATTTGGCATGTTCTTGCACTGACTGATACCAGTTGTTCCTTTCCATGTTTAGTGCTTCCTTCAGGAGCTCTTGTAAGGCAGGCCTGGTGGTGAAAAAATCTTTCAGCATTTGCTTGTCTGTAAAGGATTTTATTTCTCCTTCACTTAAGAAGCTTAGTTTGGTTGGATGTGAAATTCTGGGTTGAAAATACTTTTCTTTAAGAATGTTGACTATTGGTCCCCACTCTCTTCTGGCTTGTAGAGTTTCTGCTGAGAGATCCACTGTTAGTATGATGGGCTTCCCTTTGTGGGTAACCTGACCTTTCTCTCTGGCTGCCCTTAACATTTTTTCCTTCATTTCAACTTTGGTCAATCTGACAATTACGTGTCTTGGGGTTGCACTTCTCAAGGAGTATCTTTGTGGCATTCCCTGTATTTCCTGAATTTGAATGTTGGCCTGCCTTGCTAGGTTGGGGAAGTTCTCCTGGATAATATCCTGAAGAGTGTTTTCCAACTTGTTCCATTCTCCCCTTCACTTTCAGGTACACCAGTAAGATGTAGATTTGGTCTTTTCACATAGTCCCATATTTCTTGGAGGCTTTGTTCATTTCTTTTTACTCTTTCTTCTCTAAACTTCTCTTCTCACTTCATTTCATTCATTTGATCTTCTATCATTGATACCCTTTCTTCCACTTGATCGAATCGGCTACTGAAGCTTTTGCATATGTCACATTCTCGTGCCATGGTTTTCAGCTCCATCAGGTCATTTAAGGTCTTCTCTATGCTGTTTTTTCTAGTTAGCCATTCCTCTAATCGTTTTTCAAGGTTTTTAGCTTCTTTGCGATGGGTTCGAACATCCTCCTTTAGCTCGGAGAAGTTTGTTATTACCGATCTTCTGAAGCCTACTTCTGTCAGCTCATCAAAGTCATTCTCCGTCCAGCTTTGTTCCATTGCTGGTGAGGAGCTGCGTTCCTTTGGAGGAGAAGAGGTGCTCTGATTTTCAGAATTTTCAGCTTTTCTGCTCTGGTTTCTCCCCATCTTTGTGGTTTTATCTACCTTTGGTCTTTGATGATGGTGACCTACACAGGGGGCTTTGGTGTGGATGTCCTTTTTGTTGATATTGATGCTATTCCTTTCTGTTTGTTACTTTTCCTTCTAGCAGTAAGGACCTTCAACTTCAGGTCTGTTGGAGTTTGCTGGAGGACCACTCCAGACCCTGTTTGCCAGGGTATCACCAGCAGAGGCTGCAGAACAGCAAATATTGCATAACAGCAAATGTTGCTGCCTGATCCTTCCTCTGGAAGCTTCAACTCAGAGGGGCACCCAGCTGTATGAGGTGTCAGTCATCCCCTACTGGGAGGTGTCTCCCAGTTAGGCTACTCAGGGGCCAGGGACCCACTTGAAGAGGCAGTCTGTCCATTCTCAGATCTCTAACTCTGTGCTAGGAGAACCACTACTCCCTTCACAGCTGTCAGATAGGGCCATTTAAGTCTGTAGAACTTTCTGCTGCCTTTTGATCAGCTATACCCTGCCCCCAGAGGTGGAGTGTACAGAGGCAGACAGGCCTCGTAAAGCTGAGTGGGCTCCACCCAGTTTGAGCTTCCTGGCCTGGTTTTTTGAAAAGATCAACAAAATTGATAGACTGCTAGCAAGACTAATGAAGAAAAGACAGAAGAATCAAATAGACGCAATAAAAAATGATAAAGGGGATATCACCACCGAGCCCACAGAAATACAAACTACCATCAAAGAATACTATAAACACCTCTATGCAAATAAACTAGAAAATCTAGAAGAAATGGACAAATTCCTGGACACATACACCCTCCCAAGACTAAACCAGGAAGAAGTTGAATCCCTGAATAGACCAATAACAGGCTCTGAAATTGAGGCAACAATTAATAGCCTACCAACCAAAAAAAGTCCAGGACCAGACGGATTCAAAGCTGAATTCTACCAGAGGTACAAAGAAGAGCTGGTACTATTCCTTCTGAAACTATTCCATCAATAGAAAAAGAGGGAATCCTCCCTAACTCATTTTATGAGGCCAGCATCATCCTGATACCAAAGCCTGGCAGAGACACAATAAAAAAAAGAGAATTTTAGACCAATATCCCAGAGGAACATCATTGCAAAAATCCTCCATAAAACACTGGCAAACCAAATGCAGCAGCACATCAAAAAGCTTGTCCACCATGATCAAGTCGGCTTCATCCCTGGGATGCAAGACTGGTTCAACATGTGCAAATCAATAAACGTAATCCAGCATATAAACATAACCAAAGACAAAAACCACATGATTATCTCAATAGATGCAGAAAAGGCCTTCAACAAAACTCAGCAGCCCTTCATGCTAAAAACTCTCAATAAACTAGGTATTGACGGGATGTATCTCAAAAATATAAGAGCTATTTATGACAAACCCACAGTCAATATCATACTGAATGGGCAAAAACTGGAAGCATTCCCTTTGAAAACTGGCACAAGACAGGGATGCCCTCTCTCACCACTCCTATTCAACATAATGTTGGAAGTTCTGGCCAGGGCAATCAGGCAGGAGAAAGAAATAAAGGGTATTCAATTAGGAAAAGAGGAAGTCAAATTGTCCCTGTTTGCAGATGACATGATTGTAAACTTAGAAAACCCCATCGTCTCAGCCCAAAATCTCCTTAAGCTGATTAGCAACTTCAGCAAAGTCTTAGGAAACAAAATCAATGTGCAAAAATCACAAGCATTCCTATACACCAATAACAGACAAACAGACAGCCAAATCATGAGTGAACTCCCATTCACAATGGCTTCAAAGAGAATAAAATACCTAGGACTCCAACTTACAAGGGATGTGAAGGACCTCTTCAAGGAGAACTGCAAATCACTGCTCAATGAAATAAAAGAGGACACAAACAAATGGAAGAACATTCCATGCTCATGGGTAGGAAGAATCAATATCATGAAAATGGCCATACTGCCCAAGGTAATTTATAGATTCACTGCCATCCCCATCAAGCTACCAATGAATTTCTTTACAGAATTGGAAAAAACTACTTTAAAGTTCATATGGAACCAAAAAAGAGCCCGCATTACCAAGACAATCCTAAGCAAAAAGAACAAAGCTGGAGGCATCATGCTACCTGACTTCAAACTATACTTTAAGGCTACAGTAACCAAAACAGCATGGTACTGGTACCAAAACAGAGATATATACCAATGGAACAGAACAGAGCCCTCAGAAATAATACCACACATCTACAACCATCTGATCTTTGACAAACCTGACCAAAACAAGAAATGGGGAAAGGATTCCCTATTTAATAAATGGTGCTGGGAAAACTGGCTAGCCATATGGAGAAAGCTGAAACTGGATCCCTTCCTTACACCTTATACAAAAATTAATTCAAGATGGATTAAAGACTTAAATGTTACACCTAAAACCATAAAAACCCTAGAAGAAAACCTAGGCAATACCATTCAGGACATAGGCATGGGCAAGGACTTCATAACTAAAACACCAAAAGCAATGGCAACAAAAGCCAAAATAGACAAACGGGATTTAATTAAACTAAAGAGCTTCTGCACAGCAAGAGAAACTACGATCAGAGTGAACAGGCAACCTACAGACTGGGAGAAAATTTTTACAATCTACCCACCTGACAAAGGGCTAATATCCAGAATCTACAAAGAACTTAAACAAATTTATAAGAAAAAATCAAACAACCCCATCAAAAACTGGGCGAAGGATATGAACAGACACTTCTCAAAAGAAGACATTTATGCAGCCAACAGACAATGAAAAAATGCTCATCATCACTGGTCATCAGAGAAATGCCAGTCAAAACCACAATGAGAGATACCATCTCACACCAGTTAGAATGGCCATCATTAAAAAGTCAGGAAACAACAGGTGCTAGAGAGGATGTGGAGAAATAGGAACACTTTTACACTGTTGGTAGGAGTGTAAACAAGTTCAATCATTGTGGAAGACAGTGTGGAGATTCCTCAAGGATCTAGAACTAGAAATACCATTTGACCCAGCCATCCCATTACTGGGTATATACCCAAAAGATTATAAATCATGTTACTATAAAGACACATGCACACGTATGTTTATCGCAGAACTATTCACAATAGCAAAGACTTGGAATCAACCCAAATGTCCATCAATGATAGACTGGATTAAGAAAATGTGGCACATATACACCATGGGATACTATGCAGCCATAAAAAAGGATGAGTTCATGTCCTTTGTAGGGACATGGATGAAGCTAGAAACCATCATTCTGAGCAAACTATCACAAGGACAGAAAACCAAACATTGCATGTTCTCACTCATAGGTGGCAACTGAACAATGAGAACACTTGGACACAGAGTGGGGAACATCACACACCAGGGCCTGTCATGGGATGGGGGGAGTGGGGAGGGATGGCATTAAGAGAAATACCTATTGTAAATGACGAGTTAATGGGTGCAGCACACCAACATGGCACATGTATTCACATGTAACAAACCTGCACATTGTGCACATGTACCCTAGGACTTAAAGTATAATAATAAAAAAAAGAGAAGTGTCTGTGTCTTTTGCCCACTTTTTGACAGGATGTTGTTTTTTTGCTTGTAAATTTAAGTTCTTTATAGATGCTGAATATTAGACCTTTGTCAGATGCATAGTTTGAAAATATTTTCTCCCATTCTGTTAGGTTGTCTGTTTACTCTGCTGATGGTTTCTTTTGCCGTGCAGAAGCTCTTTAGTTTGATTAGGTCGCACTTGTTGATTTTTATTTTTGTTGCAACTGCTTTTGGTGTATTTGTCATGAAATCCTTACCTGATCCTTTGTCCAGAATGGTATTTTCTATGTTATCTTCCAGGGTTTTTATAGTTTTACGTTTTACACTTAAGTCTTTAATCCTTCTTAAGTTGATTTTTGTAGGTGGTATAATGTAGGGGTCCAGGCTGAATCTTTTGCATATGGCTACTCAGTTATCTTAGTACCATTTATTGAAGGTGGAGTACTTTCCCCATTGCTTGCTTCTGCCAACTTCATTGACCATCAGATGGTTGTAGGTTTGTAGCAGTTTTTCTGGGCTCTCTATTCAATTCCATTATTCTATGTGTCTGTTTTTTTATCAGTACCACACTGGTTACTGTAGTTTTGCAGTATAGTTTGAAGTCAGTCAGTGTGACACTTCCAGCTTTGTTCTCTTTGCTTAAGATTGCCTTGCCTATTTGGGCTCTTTTTTGGTTCCATATTAATTTTACAAATTTTTTCTAATTCTGTTAAGAATGTCATTGGTTTGATGAAATAGCATTGAATCTATAAATTGCTTTGGGCAGTATGGCCATTTTAACAATATTGATTCTTCCTTCCATGAGCAATGACTGTTTTTCCATTTGTTTGTATCATCTCTGATTTCTTTTAGCAGTGTTTTGTAATTCTCATCGTAGAGGTCTTTCACCTTCCTGGGTAGGTGAAATTTTATTCTTATTGTGGTCATTTTTTTTTTTTTTTGAGACAGTTTCACTCCTTTTGCCCAGGCTGGAGTGCAATGGCACAACCTCTGCCTCCCAGGTTCAAGCGATTCTCCTGCCTCAGCCACCCAAGTAGCTGGGATTACAGGTGCCTGCCACCATGCCCTGTTAATTTTTTGTATTTTTTGTAGAGATGGGGTTTCATCATGTTGGCCAGGATGGTCTCAGTCTCTTGACCTCATGATCTGCACCACCTTGGCCTCCCAAAGTGCCGGGATTACAGGCGTGAGCCACCGCCCGGCCTATGGCAATTATAAATGGGATTGCATTCTGGATTTGGCTCTAGCTTGGATGTTATTGGTATATAGAAATGTTGCTGATTTTACTACATTTTGTATCTTGAAACTTTGCTGAAGTTGTTTATCAGAACAAGAAGCTTTTGTGCAGAGATTATGGGGTTTTCTGGGTATAGAATCATATTATCTTCAGAGATAGTTTGACTTCCTCTCTTCCTGTTTGGATGTCTTTTTTTTTCTCTTGCCTGATTCCTCTGGCTAGGATTTCCAGTACTATGTCGAATAGGAGTCATGGGAGAGAGCATTTTTATCTTGTTCTGCTTTTCAAGGAGAATGCTTCTAGCTTTTGCCCATTCTGTATGATGTTGGCTATGGGTTTCTCATAAATGAGTCTTATTATTTTGAAGTCTGTTCCTTCAATGCATAATCGAGGGTTTTAACATCAAAGGATATTGAATTTTATTGAAGGCATTTTCTTCGTCTGTTAATTATTTGTTTTCTGGTTTTAATTCTGTGTATGTGGTAAATCACATTTATTGATTTGCACATTTTGAACCAACCTTGCATCCCAGGGATGAAGCCTACTTGATCATGGGGAATTAGCTTTTTGATGTGCTGCTGAATATGTTTTGCTAGTATTTTGTTAAGGATTTCTGCATCTATGTTCACCAAGAATATTGGTCTGAAGTTTTCTTTTTTTGTTGTATATTTGCTAGGTTTTGGTATCAGGATGATCCTTGCCTCATAAAATGAGTTAGGGAGGAGTTTTTCCTCAATTTTTTGAAACAGTTTCAGTAGAAATGGTATAAGCTACTTTTTATATATCTGATAGAATTTGACTGTGAATCCATCTGGTCCTGGGCTTTTTGTGGTTGGTAGGCTTTTTATTAGTGATTCAATTTTGGAACTCATTATTGGTTTATTCCTGTCCTGGACCAAGATATTTCTTCCTAGTCCATTCCTGGGAGGTTGTATGTTCCCAGGATTTTATCCTTTTCTTCTAGGTTTTCTACTTTGTGTGCATAGAGGTGTTTATGGTCACCTCTGTTGAGTGCTTTTTAATATTTCTGCAGGATTTGTGGTAATGCCCCTTCTGTCATTTTTTTTCTTTATTGGTCTAGCTAGTGATTTATCAATGTTATTTATTCTCTCAAAGAATCAATTATTAGATTCATTGATCTTCTGTATGGTTTTCCACATCTCAGTTTCCTTCAGGTCAGCACTGATTGTGGTTATTTCTTGTCTTCTGCTAGCTTTGCGGTTGGTTTGCTCATTTCTCTAGTTCTTCTGAGTGTGATGTTAGGTTGTTAATTTGAGATCTTTTTAACTTTTTGATGTGAGCATTCAGTGCTATAAACTTCCCTCGTAACACTGCTTTAGTTGTGTCCCAGAGATTCTGGTATGTTGTATCTTTGTAATCTTTGGTTTCAAAGAATTTCTTGATTTCTGCCTTAATTTCATTGTTTACCCAAAAAGTCATTCAGGGGCAGATTGTTTAAATTCTATGCTTTTATGTGATTTTCTTAGCATTGATGTATATTTTATTGCACTGTGGTCTGAGAGTGTGGTTGGTATGACTTTGTTTTTTTCTGTTTTTTGTTTTTTTTTTAATTTACTGAGGACTATTTTATGGCCAATTGTGCAGCAAATTTTAGAGTATGTGCCATGTGCAGATGAGAAGAATGCATATTCTGTCATTTTGGGGTGGAGGGTTCTGTAGATACCTGTTAGGCCCATTTGGTCAAATGTCAAGTTTGATCCCGAATATCTTTGTTAGTTTTCTGCCTCAGTGATCTGTCTAATACTGTCAGTGGAGTATTGAACTCTCCCATTATTCTTGTGTGGTTATCTAAGTCTCTTCATAGGTCTGTAAGAATTTGCTTTATAAATCTAGGTGCTCCTGTCTCGGGTGCATCTATATTTAGGATAATTAAGTCTTCTTGTTGAATTAACCCCTTTACCATTATGTAATATTGACATGGTTTGGCTCTGTGTCCCTACTCAAATCTCATCTCGAGTTGTAATCCCCACATGACAAGAGAGCCTGGTGAGAGGTGATTGGATCATGGGGGCAGGTTCCCCTATATGCTGTTCTCATGAGTTCCCATGAAACAGTGCGTTCTCATGAGATCTGATAGTTTAAAAGTGTGTGACAGTTCCCCTTCACTGTCTCTTTCTCTCCTGCCACAATGTAAGATGTGCCTTGATTCCTCTTTGCCTTCTTCCATGATGGTAAGTTTCCTGAGGCCTCAACAGCCATGCAGAACTGAGTCAATGAAACTTCTTTTCTGGCCAGGCATGGTGGCTCACACCTGTAATCCCAGCATTTTGGGAGGCCAAGGCAGGTGAGTCACCTGAGGTCAGGAGTTCAAGACCAGCCTGGCCAACACGGTGAAACCCCGTCTCCAATAAAAATACAAAAATTAGCTGGGCATGGTGATGGGCGCCTGTAATCCCAGCTGCTTGGGAGGCTGAGGCAGGAGAATTGCTTGAACCCAGGAGGTGGAGGTTGAAGTGAGTCGAGATCATGCCATTGCACTCCAGCCTGGGTGACAAGAGTGAAACTCCATCTCAAAAACACAATAACAACAACAAAAAAAAACCAACAACAACAACAAAAAAACAACAACAACAAAGTACTTTTCTTTATCAATTACCCAGTCTCACATAGTTCTTTATAGCAGTGTGAAAATGGACTAATACAAATGTTCTTCTTTTTTTTTTTTTTTTCCTGGCACACAGTCTCACTCCATTACTTACTACAATCTCTGCCTCCCAGGTTCAAGTGAGTCTCATGCCTCAGCCTCCCAAATAGCTGGGATTACAGGTGCCTATCACCACGCCTGGCTAATTTTTGTAATTTTAGCAGAGACAGCATTCTGCCATGTTGTCCAGGTTGGTCTTGATCTCCTGGCCTTGAGTGATCCACCCACCTTGGCTTCCCAAAGTGCTGGGATTACAGGCATGAGCCACCATACCTGGCCTTGTCCTTTTCCATTGTTGTTCATTTAAAGGCTGTTTTGTCTAAAATTAGAATACCAATCCCTGCTACTTTTTGTTTTCCATTTGCATGGTAGGTTTTTTCCCCATCTCTTCACTTTGAACCTACTGGTGTCACTGCAGGTGAGATGGGTTTCTTATAGATAGCATACAGTTGGGTATTGCTTCTTTATCCAACTTGCTACTCTGTGCCTTTTAATTGGGGCATTTAGCCCATTTACATTTAAGATTATTATTGACATGTGCAGATTTTAAGCTGCACATGTCTGACTGAGATATTTCAGATAACTGTTCTACAGTCTCTGAGATTCTTTCCTCAGCTTGGTCGATTCTGCTGTTAATACTTGCAATTCTATTCTGAAATTCTTGAAGTGAGTTTTTCAGCTCTTTCAATTCAGTTTGGTTCTTTCTTAAATGGCCCTTTTATCTCCTGTATTGTTTTCTTATATTCCTTAGAGTGCCAGGACTAGGTTTTGACTTTCTCTTGAATGTTGATGACCTTCATTTCTATTGTGTTGTTAGCTGGTTGTTATGCAGACTTGATTGTGTAGTTGCTTTATAGTGTCAATGGTCTATGTACTTAAGTGTGTTTCGTGATGACCGTAACAGTCTTTCCTTTCCATATTTAAAGCATTCCCTAAAAGACCTCTTGGAAGGCAGGCCTCATGGTAACCAACTTCCTTAGCATTTGCTTGTCTGAAAAGGATCTTATTTCTCCTTCACTTATGATAGTTAGTGTGGCTGGATACGAAATTCTTCAGTGGAATGTATTTTCTTTAAGATTACTGAATATAGGCCCCCAATATCTTCTGGCTTGTAGAGTTTCTGCTGAAAGGTCTGCTGTTAGTTTAATGGGGTTCCCTTTGTAGCTGACCTTCCCCTTCTCTAGAACTGCCTTTAACAATTTTTTTCTTTATTTTTGAACTTAAAAGAATCTGATGACAATGTGTCTTGGTGATGGTCATCTTGTATAGTATCGTAAAGGGGTTCTCTGTATTTACTGGATTTGAATGTTGGCCACTCTTAAGAAGTTGAGGAAATGTGCATGGATGATACCCTTAAATATGTTTTCCAAGTTGCTTGTTTTCACTCCCTCTCTTTCAGGGACAAGAATGAGCCATAGATTTGGTCTCTTCACATAATCCCATATTTCTTGGAGGCTTTGTTCATTCTTTATTATTTTTTCTTTATTTTTGTCTGACTGAGATATTTCATGTAACTGTTCTGCAATATCTGAGGTTCTTTCCTCAGCTTGGTTGATTCTGCTGTTAATACTTGTAATTGTATTCTGAAATTCTTGAAGTGAGTTTTTCAGCTCTATCAATTCAGTTTGGTTCTTTCTTAATATGACCCTTTTGTCTTTATCTCCTATATTGTTTTCTTATATTCCTTAGAGTGCTAAGATTGGGTTTTGACTTTCTCTTAAATGCTGATGATCTTCATTCCTTATTCATGTTCTGAATTCTATTTCTGACATTTCAGCCATTTCAGCATAGTTAAGAACCATTGCTGGGAAACTAGTGTAGTTGTTTGAAGACAAGAAGATACTCTGGCCTTTTGGGTTGTCAGAGTTCTTGAGATGGTTCTTTCTCATCTGTGTGGACTGATATTCCTAAAGTCTTTGACATTGCTATCCTTTAGATGGGCTTTTTTGCTTTCATCTTCTTTGATGCCCTTGGGGGTTTGATTATGACATAATGTGGGTTCAGTCTACTGTTTTTAATTCTAGTCTGCTCCTGGGTCTTGCAGGAGCCCCTTCTGATTACTGTCTCCATGCCCAAATTTCTTTTGTTGTGAGTTCTGGTCCACAAGACTCCCTCAGGTAGGGACTCCTGTTGGCAGACAGGCTGAATCCTTGCCCGTCAGCATTAATCTGCTGTCCAAATGCCTCCTGGGAGAACACGGGGTTGCACTTGCCCAGAGAGTTCAGGCAGAAGTGGTACCATTGGGCTGGAAGCTCTAGCAGATGTGGGCCATCTGGCTATGAGAAGCTGGGGTAGGTAGAGCTGCCCACCCTGCCTTTGGGTCATTTCCAGAGTAACAGGAGGCTAGGCCCCTCACTTAATTCAGGCAGTGTAGGACTCTGGTCCAGAAGCTGTAGCTGGCATGGTTCCTCTGGTTATCAGTGATGGGGATAGGTGGATTCACCAATCCTGACATCTGGATGCTTCCTAGAACAAGGGGCTGTGCCCTAGGGCTGAGTTCACACAAGTGTGACCACTGGGCCAGAAGCTCTAGCAAGCATAGCCCTTCTGGCCATGAGTGAAAAGGGTAGGTGAGGTAGCCCATCCTGCCATCTGGGCATTTCCTGGGACAATGAGAGGCTGCAGCTGCCAGTTGAGTTCAAATCAAAGCAGAACCACTGGGCCAGAAGCTAGCACCAGTACCGACCCCCATTTGGCAGGTAGGGTGGAACAGTCTTACTACTCCCAGGCACCACAACTACGGCCTCCATTGGAGCTACCATGCCAGATTCTGGTCTGCTATGGGGCTCAAGGCTTGTAAATGTCCCCTTTGTCTCAGGAGTTGCCCCTACTAAATTTCCAGGTGGTTCTATGCCTCAGCCTAGAAGCAGGGTAGGGGAAATGTGGACGGGAGGAGACAGGCAGGGAGATTCTGTCATTTCCAGTTTTGCACAAGTGCCTGTGAAGAGCATGAGTCACCCAGGGGTCTCTTACTCACTTACCCTTTCCCATGTCAGAGAGGTTCTTCTGGCTCTATAATGAGCCCAGACAGGCTGGTGCCTGGCTTCATGACTCACTGTTCTGTCCCCCTGCTACCTTGATGGATTCCAATGTGGTTTCTCTAATGATCAGCCTTCAGGGTGAGTTTTCACTAGCTACTTTGTTTCCTTTCCATGAGACTGGTGCTTCTAGTCTGCCATCTTAGCCCAATCCCCTTCGAGATTTTTATTTTGAAAAGGTAAATCATTGATTTAATTTCACTGGATGTTTCATATAAAGATACTGTTTTCAAATACTAATTATATTTGCAAAGCAAAAGAAGAATAAAAACAATATGTATAATCATCATTTAAACTCTGAATTTCAGAATTTTTAAGTCTCAAAAAGGGGAACATTTTTAGTAATATATTAGGTCAAACCTAAGTTGACTAAAATTATCTAACTGAATTCTTAGCCTAAGCAAAAATCTCATGAATCTATTTTATTTCTTTTTATATTTTATGTTGCCTTTTTTAAGAAAACAATTTATAGAAATTCCAGAATTTTATTTAAGAGGGTATTGTTTTAGTTAGGGGTCTCCAGAGAAACAGAAACAATAGAACATACATAGAGAGATATGAGGAGATTTATTTTAGGAATTGGCTCATGTGGTTATAAAAGAAGTTCCGTGATCTGCCACCTGCAAGCTGGAGAAACAGGAAAGCAGGAAGGATAATTCAGTCCCAGCCCAAAGACCTGAGGATTGGCGATGGAGCCTGTGGGTTGCCAATGCTGTATGTCCCACTCTGAGTCCAAAAGCCCCAGAATCAGGAGTGCTGATGTCTAAGGGCAGCAGAAGATGGATGCATCTGTTCAAGCAAAGAAAGCAAATTTGCCTTTCCTCTACCGTTTAGTTCTATTCTGTCCCTCAATAAATTGGATAATGCCTGCCCCTCTGTTCTTGCTTGCTGCCTACTTTGTCCATGGAAGCCCGCAGCAAATTAATTATTTTAAATTAACTATTTTAAATTTCCATTCTGATAATTCCAACACTTCTGCCAAGTCTGATTCTGATGCTTGCTCCATCTCTTCAAACTGGTTTTTTTGCCTTTTAGTAATTTTTTGCCTAGTAATTTTTTCTTGATAGCCAAATATAATATACTGGGTAAAAAGAACTGCTGTAAACAACAGGTCTTTGTAATGTGGGGGGAGTGGTCTATAGTCCTATACAGTCATGCATTGCATAATGACATTTTGGTCAATGACAGACTGCATATATGGTAGTGGTCCCATAAGATTATAATACCATATATTTATTGTACCTTTTCTATGTTTAGATATGTTTAGCTACACAAATATTTACCATTGTGTTACAATTACCTACAGTGTTGAGTACAGTAAAATGCTATACAGTCTTGTAGCCTAAGAGCGATAGTTTATACCACGTGGTTTAGGAGTATAATAGGCTACACTATCTAAGTTCATGTTAAGTACACTCTATAATGTTCACACAATGACAAAAATCACCTAACTATGTATTTCTCAGAACACATTTCCATTAAGAAGAGATTTATGACTATAATTATTTCTGACATTTAGTGATCTTGTGCCTCGAGACTGTGAAATTTACAAGCGCTCCTCAGCTTTATTCTACGCCCTGCTTTAGGTGGGGTAGGACGGCTAGAGTGGGCTGAAGTTGGGTATTTCCCTTCTAACAGGTGAGTTAGTCTTTGATAAAACTCCAGCAGGCTAGGCTCTGAGTAACTACTTTCCCCTGTGGGCAGACCTTATTAAAAAGAACAGAGTGCTCTGGCATATTTTAAAACAGTTTATTTTAGTTTTCTCCTTCCAGAAGCATGAGGGGATTCTTCTCCAATGTTCAGTTCCCAGATATAAAACTCACAGAAGCATGGCTCCCAGGTGAATGTATCCCCCTGGAGTTTCTAGCTCTCAGATGTGCCCACACTGAGCAATTCGTTCATTAAAGTTCAGGTTTTCCTACTCCAGCGCTATTTCCTGTGGAGGTTTCTGCGTCAGTATGTTGTGATTCTCTGTATCCACCTGTCTTTTGCTCGAATTTGAGGGGCCTGGGAAATCACTTCTCTTAGGGATGTAGAAGAATTATCAATGTTTCAGTTTGTTTCTATTTTCACTAATTAGGATGGAGTGGTTGATTCCAAGCTTCTTACATGAGAAACCAGAAACTAGAAGTCACATCCATTTACTTTTAATTTACATATGTCTTTATATTTAAAAGAGGTTTCTTGTAGACAACATACAGTTGGTTATTGTGTTTTGATCCACTCTGACAATCTCTGTCTTTTGCTGTGTTTAAGCCTTTGATATTTAAAGTTATTATCTACAAAGCTGGGTTAATATCTACTATGTTTGTTACTATGTGCTTATTTTAAATAAAAAAATTTAGGATTAGCCCTAAGAAAATAGTCACAAGTAAGATTTTGGCACATGACTGATATAAACCAATTTTGGGTTAAATTCTAAGGAAAAGAGGTTTTCCATTTCTAGACAAAGTGTTTTTCTAAGCCTATGTAATATATCTGTAAGTAATGCCATATGATAAATGGTGTCTTGGTACATTCTGGATGATACAAAAGGTTGTGTCTTTCACCCTGAGAAAGAAATGCTCTATGTTCAAGGTCTGGGTCTAAAACAGATTTTGTAGTATGTGACCTAGGGCTGCAGTAAAGATAGATAGCAATGAAAGCAAAATACCTAATGCATAGCTGTCTACAAATGGATGGACTAACAGATTTAACATAAGAAATACAACAGTAAATCAATTTAATGCCCTTTATTTTCTGATGGGTGCCAAGTCACTTACTACATAAACTAGAATACCAAGTTTTCAGCTAATTGTTTGCTTAAAGAATCACAGAACTTACATTCAAGATTTCATTTACGTACAAAATTCACTTGAGGTTTTCTGGTTGAAACTTTCAATAGATTTAAGAATTCTATTCTCTAATTTTTAAATCACCTGCAGTTTAAGCTCATTTGAGAAACGTTTTTCTCCTTCAGAATACCGTATTCATTTAACACAGCAAAAACGCAGCTTTAAAGGTTTGTTTTTGTTATGGTTGCTGTTTGTTCCCTTATGTTTGTTTGTATGCTTGTTTTTTAAGTATGATATTGAGGGCAGAAACAATCTGAATTCCGTATTCAGGTTCACAGGGTATATATATGCTTTCTGTTACATACACACTCCTTAATCACTGCCCGAAAGTGTACTCTTGATCCTTTAGAAAGAAGAAATAAGAAAGTGTAGGGGACTTAAACAAAATCTATCATTGCTATTGGAAAAAATAGTTGAATAAGCATGTTCTGCTTTCAACAGGAAAGTGGTTTATAACTACTCCAAGTGACTGTCTTAGTCAATTCAGGCTGCTTCAACAGAATACCACAGACTAGATGGCTAAACAACGAACATGTATTTCTCACAATCCTGGAGGCTGGAAAGTTCAAGATCATGGTTTAAGTAGATTCAGTTCTGTTGAGGGCTTGCTTCTTGGTCTGCAGATGGCCATCTTCCCATTGTATCATCCAGTCGTAGTGAGCAGAGATTGGAGAGCAAGCTCTCCTGTCTCTCTGTTAAAGGCACTAATTACATCCAAGGAGCTCCATCCTCATGACCTATCATCTCCTAATACCATCACACTGAGGATTAGAATTTCAGTATAAAAATTTTGGAGGGGAGGGCACAAACATCCAGTCCACAGCAGTGACTTTCTTGTAATCTCAGAAGTCTTCTTACGTAACTAAATTGTTGTTCAGAATTCATTTTGTTCCTTTGTGATTTATTGATCATTAATTTAAAATTCAGTTAACTTGGGGATGTATTGAAAACTTGACAATGTGAAACTAATTTTGCTATACATTAACTTTAACTACTAAAAAAACCACTACCATTAATGAAGTTACCACCCAATCCCAATCACTTTTCTTACATTATCTCATTTAACCCTCAAAACAACTAGAGGTATTCATTTTTACTCTGATTTTGCCAAAAATAAAGTTAAAGCTCAGATATATTACATAACTTAAGGTCATTCAGCTAGAAAGTAGCAGAGCTAATATTTGAGTTTACTTCTGTTTGGCTCCAAGACAAACATTTTTTTCATTTCATTGTATAAGCTCAAATATATCTCTCCTTGCAAATGGATAAATACCACATAATCAGACTTGAAAGTTTTCCATGGTGTTATTCTAAACGATTTCAACTCATTTGAGTTTGCATTTCTTGAAGTTTCTCATAAAAGGTTTGACTCAATTGTTTAAATGCCAGGACTACATTGTCATGCTCATTTTCACATAGTTCACTCAAGGAGTCACTGTATAAATGATAATAATAATAAAAATAATAATGAGCCCACATTTTTGTAACAATCAATATTATTAAAAGGATAGCAGAAGTAATTCCCCCCAAAACCTATCAGATGTAAATATGGAGAAAAAGTACGCAGAATATTTTAATAAAATGCACAGTTATCTTGTAAAATCTTTACAACATACATCATGTATCTTGATAAAGATAAAGATATATACCTTCACACAGTTCTTCTTTTTTTCTTTTTTCTTTTTTTTTTTGAGACAGAGTCTCACTCTGTTGCCCAGGTTGGAGTGCAGTGGCGTGATCTGATCTTGGCTCACTGCAACCTCTGCCTCCTGGGTTCAAGCAATTCTCTGCCTCAGCCTCCCGAGTAGCTGGGATTACAGGCACCCAGCTAATTTTTATATTTTTAGTGGCGACAGGGTTTCACCATCTTGGCCAGGCTGGTCTTGAACTCCTGACCTCGTGATCCACCCACCTCGGCCTCTCAAAGTGCTGGGACTACAGGTGTGGGCCACCGTGTCCGGCCACAGTTCCTCTTTATATTACACCTAAACTTGCTCTGTGAGTTTGTAAGACCACGGAATTCCATATTCTTAGAACCTAGAAGTGTTATTCAACTTCTTTTCTTCTCTCTACACAGCTCATGAAAGCCATATGGACTTCCTAATATTGGGACAATTATTTTTAAAAATCCACAGTCACCCAATTCAGTGAAAAAAAATTCTGTCCCTATCCATGTATCTTAGGATAGAAGCTGGGGTGAATGAGAGGAGACGTAGAAAAGTGAGTCTCTCAGCTACCTGACATGCTATTCGAGCATTGCAATCAATTGTGATTTGACATTTTGCTATCCTTTTTGTTTTCATGCTCCACCTTATTCACTCTAGAGCAGAGTTTCAGTTTTTTACTAGTCCTCAGTGGCTGAATATTAGGAATGATCACATCTTTATCTCTAAGTCTGAAATTCCTCCAGAGTTTCAGACCTATTATTCTATCTGACTGCTCAACATTTCCCCCTGGATGTCTTATAGACAACACGTGACATTTTAAATTCCACCTCATACTTTTTTATTGTCAGTTCCAAAGTCATCATCATGTATTCCCTACTTTCATTAACATTATCATTAACCAAATTAGAAACCCAATTTGTCACAATATCTCTTTCCCCACTGCATGAATTCCTCTTCTTAAATATTTCTCCAATCCTTATCATTCATTTCTACCACCACTGCCTAATTCAGGCCTTCATTTTCTCTCACCTGGAATATGGGTATAGCCTCCAGCTTTAGCTCCCTGCTTTCAGTTTCTCTACCTCTTGAGTTAATCTATATACTCTGCCAGAATAATATCTCTAAAACATAGATCTATGTCATATTCATCCTTAGAAACTCCCCTGTCTCACCTTTATCTACCATTTTAAATCCAAACTTCATTGCATAACAAATAAGACCCTTCGCATATACAACAAAATTCCTTTCAAGACTCCACACTCACTTCTCAGCATTTTCCCCAATCCCTGTCACAACCTCCACATTCTGTACTCCACCATCATTAGCTTGGGGCCTATCCCTGAATACATCAGGACCTTTAATATTTCTGTACATTTGGATACACTATTCTCCCTGCTTAAAATCTGACTACCCTAATTATTCTACTTAATTATCCTAATTAACTAGAATTATATTAAGTATAATTAATCTACTTAATGAATGTTCACTTCTCCTTTAAGACCTGATTGGAAATTACATCTTCTATAATGCTTTTTCCGATTATAGTAGCATTAATCTTAAAGTTATTTATGTTATCTTAGCATTTTGTGTGTAACTCAATCATAGCACTTACCATGTATGACTGTCTACAAGAAAGTTTCTCCCATGACATTGAAGTGCCTGGAAGAGTGCCTCTAACACAGTAAGACCTTGATACTTTTATAATGATAAATGAATGAAGGAATTATTTTTCCTGTTTAAACTCTTGTGATCCATTTAAAATCTCCAAAGTTTCTCAGGCTACTCAAAGACGTTGTAGCCTTGGTAGCTATAAGCCACTTGAGGAATCCTTTATGTGGAGATACTCCAAGTGGGCGAAGTAGGGTCATCCTAAGACTTTCACTCTTTGTAGGAAGCTTCCCAAAAGGTCAGACTCGGCTCAGACCAAGAAAAACCACAAATATGTCCTCACTAACAACGAACTCTAAATAAATATTCTCCTTCCAAAACTGAATTTATGTGAAAAACCACATACACTTGATAAAGAAGTAAGAACTAGAGGTAAGGAAAATGGAGCTAGACAAAAACTGGATGACCAGTGGAGCATAGAAAAAGGAATGCCCACATAGACTTCATAATTGCTTGGGTCTCTGTTGAGCATTGGGCAGATGAACACAGGAAATCAACGGGAGATGCCAGAGTCTGGGAAAGGCACTGGGTATGAGAAAGACTTAACTGCTTTGAAGTGGATATAAACCAGAGACCAACCGAAGTCATTTATCTGACTCAGTGTGACTGCTCAGCATTTGTAGAAATTGAGTATAGTGAGAGTATAGTGAGGCCTGGAGATTTATGAAGTCATGAGGAAGTGCCTTACAGGCTCTGATCCGAATGAAATCCTATTATAAATGGATTTGAGATGAATCTTAATACAAAAAAAAACAGTGTGACAGTGTCCTGAGGAATCGGTCTACAGAGACCTCGGATAGCTGAGTTGTAGAGAACCTGGGAGGCTCAATAGTATCTTCAGAGTGCTCCTTCACGAGAATCACAAACTTACACAAAGGAAGAGCTATATGTTTGCTAAACTATCATTAAATAATTGAGAAAATCAAATTCAGCATGAAACATACCTGATAGCCTGAATGTTGAATGCAAAATCTTTCAAACACTTTAAAAGCTGTCCCATACGCATCCTAAAGAGAACAACATTTCTTAATTAAAAAGTATAAAAACATAAACATAAAAGAATTAACTCAAACTTTAATAGTGGTCTGTCCATGGCTGTTAATTTATTTGCCAAATACACTACCAGTTAAGCATTCTATTGTATGAATCATAATGAAATTGAGAGGCATAGGTAAAAACCACAAAAAAATTATTAAAGAGATAATCTGACCATCATCAAAGGGGGAGGGTGAAATATAAAAGTAAAGCTTAGAAGGGTCAATGAGGACTAGAGATTAAAGTGAAAACAAAACAAGTTGATAGACTAATGTTATTTCTACTTACTTCTTCTACTTTCTTAGTTCTATTTCTACTTTCTTAGTTCTTCATAACTAAGAACTAGACCTAAGAAAAACAGATGTAGTTCAAGATTTGTCAAGAATAGCAGAACATTGAGCAAGATGGAAAATGAGAGTTGCCTGGTGCTTATCTCCCCCACAAAAAGGGACCAAAACAACAAATAAACAACTCTACTTCAACTGGAGTGATTAAGTATGCTGGAGAGCACCAGGGGAGCATCAAAATCTTTGCGGAGCACAGAAGCCCAAGATAGCACCAGAGGCAGGAGTGAGGCACTCTGCCTCTGCCACACTGTCTCTACCAGAAATGACTGGGAGTCAGGGTGGCTTCTTCTTACAGGAAAATGGTATGCAAAAGACTTCCAGCGGTTTCCATAGCCATCACAGATGCCGGCAGTTCTTGCTGCGAGAGTCTCCCAGTCCTCACAGGCCCAGAATCTATTTTGGAGAGTTGCCAGAAGTTTAAGTAGTTACGTTGCCCCAGAGTAAGAGCCCACATTGTGTATCTCCTCCTTCATGACCTAAGCAGCTATGGCATGATGACATTTTGAAGGCCAGTAGCCAATCTTTCTCTCCATCCCTGAAGCCCCACTATCATTTCACATTCAAAGCTATGTGGCAGCCCACCACCCACTGGGGAAAAGGCAGACATGCACAGCAAGAAAACCACTGAACAGGTGGCCAGGCCACTGCACCAGTGTATACTCGTGCTGCATAGCCAGAAAAACCATCATGCCAAGCCTGGCAGCCAGGGCAGAGGTGGCCCCACCTCCTGAAAAGACTGCTGCACACCAGTCAGCCCAGCATGCATTTACATGTGCCATGCCTGACAGCCAGTTCAGCAGAGGCCTCACCTTCCCAGGGACACTGCCACAGAGCCAGCAGTCCCACTACACATGCACTTGGCCCAATATCCAGTTCAGCAGCAGCCCGACCTCCCCATAGACACTGCCACAAAGCTGGCCAGCCCACATATGCCTGCACTCAAACCAACAGCAGTCCAACAGTGGTCTTACCTCCCCCAGAGACACTACTGCACAGTTGGCTGGCTCACTGCACCCACTGATACCCAGTTCAAGAGCCAGCCTGGTGATAGCCTCCCTTCTCTGGAGAGTCCATCATACAGCCTGCTGGCACACTGAACCAAAATATGCCTGCCCCAAATAACCAGCTCAGTGCCCCTGCCCCCACCAAAACTATACCACCAACATCTGTAGCCTATCCTCCTGTAGATATCATATAAAAGAACCAAAAAAATCTTGGAGCTAAAGAATTCAATGCATTAAATTTTAAAAAGAATGAGAGCTTTAGCAACAGACTAGATCAAACTAAAGAAATAATTTCTGAACTTGAAGACTGGTCTTTTGAAATAACCAGTCAAAGAGGGAAAAAGAATAAAAAGGAATTAAGAAACTCTATAGGACTTATGGGACACCATTAAATGAACAAATATTCACCTTATGGGGCACCAGAGGGAGAAGTAGAGAAATATTTTGTTATTATTATTAACTAAATAATAGCTGAAAACTTCCCATGTCTTGGAAGATATATGCATCTAAGAAGCTCAAAAGTCCCCAATTAGTTTCAACCCACAAAGATACTCTCTGAGGCACATTATAACCAAAGTGTCAAAAGTCAAAGACAAAGAATTCTAAATACTGAAGACAAAAGCATCAAGTCACACATAAGGGAATCCTCATGAGACTATCAGCAGATTTCCCAGCAGAAACCTCACAGGCCAGGAAAGAATGGAATGATATATTCAAAATGCTGAAAGAAAAAGAAAAGTCAGTCAAGAATACTATATCCAGGAAAGCTATCCTTCAGAAATGAAGGAGAAATAAAGATCTTCCCAGACAAGTGAAAGCTGAGGAAATTCATCACCACTAGTCTAGGCTTACAAGAAATTCTTAAGTGAATGCTACAACTAAAAATGAAAGAATTATCATTACTATCACAAAAATATTTGAAAGATTAAAACTCATCAATAGAAGTAAATTCATAATCAAATTCAGAATAACCCCATGTTGTCTGGGTGCTACGGAAATCCTTCAATTCTCTAGTCCGAAAGCTTTAAGTCAAAATGGTCAAAAAACACCACCACCTGCAATTAATGACTAAGGAATACACAATAGATAAACATGTAAATTAAGTCAACAAAAACAGAAATTATTGTGGGGAAGCAAGAAAGTCTAAAATATTTTTATGTGGCCAAAGTTAAGTTGTTATCAGCATAAAATAGTCTATTATAACTACAAGACTCTTTATGTTAGCACATGATAACCACAAAGAAAGAACTTAGAGCAGGCACACAAATGAGAAAAAAGAAGGAAATTAAGCTTAGCACCACAGAAAACCACCAAACCACCGATATGAACAACAAGAGAGGAATAAAGGAACAAAGAATCTACAAAACAACCGGAAAACAATGAACAAAATGGCAGATGTAAGTTCTTACCTACTTATAATTACCTTGAAAATAAATAAAGTCTCCAGTTAAAAGATACAGAGTGAATGGATTTTATTTTAAAGGTAACATAGTAAAATCCTGTCTGTACAAAAAAGAAAAATAAAAAATTAGCCAGGTGTGGTGGTGTGCACCTGTAGTCCTAGCTACTCAGGAGGCTGAGCTGGGAGGACTGAATGAACCCAGGAGTTTGAGGCTGCAGTGAGCTATGATTGTGCCACTGTACTCCAGCCCCGGTGATATAGAGACTCCATCTCTTAAAAAAATTAACTCAATTGTATGCTGACTACTAGAGAATCACCTCACCATTAAAGACAAGCACAGACTGAAAGTGAAGGAAGGGACAAAGATATCCCATGCAAACAAAAATCAAAAGTGAGCAGGAGTAGCAATACTTATATCAGATAAAATGAACTTTAAGACAAAAACTATAAAAAGGACAAAGTCATTATATAATGATAAAGAAAGCAATTCAACAAGAGGATATGGCATTGTAATTCTACATACCAAAACATCCAAATATATAAAGCACATATTATTAGATCTAAAAGGAGAGATAAACTGCAGTATAATAACATTAGGGACTTCAATATCCCACTTTCAACAATGAATGGGTCATCCAGGCAAAAAAATAAAGGAATCATCAGAATTAAACTGCACCATAGACCAAATTTACCTAATAGCCTTTTTTTAGAGACAGGGTCTTGCTGTGATGCCCAGGCTGGTCTTGAACTCCTGAACTCAAGTGATCATCCCACCTCAACCTCCCAAAGTGCTGGGATTACAGGTGTGGGCCACTGTGCCTGGCTGATATTTTTTACAGAATATTCTATCCAACAGCTTCAGAATGCACATTTTTCTCAACTGTACGTGGAACATTCTCGGATAGATCATATGTTTGATCACAAAACAAGTCAGAACAAATTTAAGAATACAGAGATCATATCAAGTAACTTTTCTGAGCAAAATGGTATAAAACTAGAAATCAGAAACAAGAAAAGCTCCAGAAAATTTACAAATACATGGAAATTAAACAATTACTCTTAAAAAAAAAAACCCCAACAGATCAATAAACAAATTAAAAGGGAAATTTAAATATTTCTTAAGACAAACGAGAATGGAAACACATTATAACGAAACTTATGGAACACAGAAAAAGCAGTTCTAAAATGGAATTTATAGCAATAAAGGCCTAAATCAAAAAAGAAGATTTTCACTAAACAACCAAATGATGCACCTCAAGAAACTTAACATACAAAAACAAACTAAACCCAAAACTGGTAGAAGGAAAGAATAAAGCTTAAAGAAGAGGTAAACAAAATAGAGGCAAAAAATGCAATTTGAAAGGTCAATGAAATGAAGATGGTTTTAAAAAGATAAACAAAATTGATAAACCTTTAGCTAGACTAAGAAAAAAAGAGGGAAGACTAAAATAAATAAAATTAGATATTAAAAAGGAGACATTACAACAGTTCCACAGAAGTACAAAAAATAATAAGATACTATTATGAACAACTATACACTGACACATTTGATAACATGGAAGAAATGGCTAAGTTCCTGGACATATACAACTTCTGAAAATTAAATAAAGAAGAAATAGAAAATCTAAACAGAGCAGTAATGAGAGAAGAAATTGAACTAGTAATCATAAGTTTTTCATCAGAAAAAAAAAAAGAAACCCCATGACTTGATGGCTTCACTGCTGAATTCTACCAAACATTTAAAGAAGACTAATACCAATCCTCTTTAAACTATTAAGGGAATTTAAGAGGAGGGACTACTTTCAATTTTTTTTTACGAGGCTAATATTATTCTGACTCCAAAACCAGACAAGGATACGACAACAACAACAAAAATTATAGGCCAATATCTCTGATAAACACAAATCCAAAAATTCTCAACAAGATACTAGCAAACCAAATTCAAAAGCACATTAAAAATGTCATTCAATAAGATCAAGGGGGATTTATCCAGGGAATGCAAGGATAGTGCAATATATGCAGATCAATAAATGAGATAAATCACATTAACAGAAAAACAAAAACCATATGATCTTTCAATAGATACAGAAAAGGCATTTGACAAAATTCAAAACATCCCTTCATAATAAAAACTCTTAACAAATTAGGTATAGAAGATATGTACCTCAACATAATAAAAGCCATATATGACAAATCCATAGCTAACATCATACAATCAGGAATAAGACAAGGATGCTGACTTTCACCATTTTCATTCAACAAAGTACTGGTAGTCCCAGCCAGGGCAACCAGACAAGAGAATAAATAATTAAAGACATCAAAATCGGAAAGGAAAGAGTCAGATTGTCCCTGTTTTCAGACAAGATCTTATATACAGGAAACCCTATAGACTTAATGAAAAAGTGTTAGAACTGATCAACAAATAATATAAATTTGCAGGATACAAAATTAATACACAGAAATCAGTAGTGTTTCTATGCAACAATAGCAAACTGTCTGAAAATAAAAATTTTTTTAAACAAATTCATTTACAATAGCTACAAAAAGTTAGATAATAAATAAACAAGAAGGTAAAAGATCTCTACACTGAAAACTGTAAAACATTGATGAAAGAAATTAAAGAGGACACTTAGAAATGAAAAGATATTCCATCTTCAGGGAATGAAAAAATTAGTATTGTTAAAATGGCCACACTACCCAAAATGATCTATAAATTTAATACAATCTCCATTAAAATACCAATGACATTTTTTACAAAAATAGGAAAAAAAAATCCTAAAATTTGTAGGAAACCACAAAAAGTCCCAAATATGCAAAACAATCCTCAGCAAAAAGAATGCAGCTAGAGGTATCACACTGACTTCAACACACTATATACTACAAAGCTATCATAACCAAAACAGTATGATTCCATCATAAAAACCACATACTTTGACCAGTGAAACAGTAGAAAACCCAGAAATAAATCCACACATTTACAACCAACTGATTTTTTATAAATTAGCTTTTCCCTCATGTGTGCCAAGAACACACACGAGGGAAAAGGGAATATGTGTTTAATATGTTATGCCATTATATTATACGTTAATATATTATATGCTATTATATATGTGTTTAATAGGTTATGCTAATGTTATATGTTAATATGTTAATAACATATTAAATATAATAGCATAATATAATATGCTAATATGTCAATATATGATGCTGGGAAAATTAGATATACACATGCACAAGAATGAGACTAGACTCCTACTTCTCACCATATACAAAAATCTACTCAAAATGGTTAAAGACTTAAATGTAAAACCTGACACTATAAAACAATTAATACGGTTTGGCGGTGTCTCCACACAAATCTCATCATGAATCATAACTCCCACAATTACCACGTCATGGGAGGAACCCAGTGGGAGGTTATTGATTTATGAGGGCGGGTCTTTTCTACACTGTTCTTGTGATAGTGAATGAGTCTCATGAGACCTGATGGTTTTAAAAACAGGAATATCCCTGCACAAGCTCTCTTTTCTCATCTGCCACCAAGTGAGACGTGCCTTTCACCTTCTGCCATGATAGTAAGGTCTCCTCAGCCATATGGAACTCTAAGTCCAATAAAACTTTTTCTTTTGTAAGTTGTCCAGTCTTGGGTATTTCTTTATCAGCAGTGTGAAAATGAACTAATACAGTAAATTGATACCAGTAGAATGGGGCACTGCTGAAAAGATAACTGAAAATGTGGAAGTGACTTTGGAACTGGGTAACAGGCAGAGGTTGAAACAGTTTGGAAAGCTCAGAAGAAGACAGGAAAACGTGGGAAGGTTTGAAACTTCCTACAGACTTGTTGAATGGCTTTGCCCAAAATGCTGATAGCAATATGGACAATAAAGTCCAGTCTAAGGTGGTCTCAGATGGAAATGAGGAACTTGTTGGGAACTGGAGCACAGGCAGCTCTTGTATGTTTTAGCAAAGAGACTGGCAGCATTTTGCCCCTGCCCTAGAGATTTATGGAACCTAGAACTTGAGAGAGATGATTTAGGGTATCTGGAGAAAGAAATTTCTAAGCAGCAAAGCATTCAAGAGGTGACTTGTGTACTGTTAAAGGCATTCAGTTTTATAAGGAAAGCAGAGCATAAGAGTTTGGAAAATTTGCAGCTTGGCAATGCAATAGAAAAGAAAATCCCATTTTCTGAGGAGAAATTTAAGCCAGCTGCAGAAATTTGCATAAGTAACAAGGAGCCTAACGTTAATCCCCAAGACAATGGGGTAAATGTCTCCAGGACATGGCAGAGGTCTTCACGGCAGACCCTCCCATCACAGGCCTGGAAGCCCAGGAGGAAAAAGTGGTTTCATGGGCCAGGCCCAGGGTCCCTGTGCTGTGTGCAGCCTAGGGACTTTGTGCCCTGCGTCCCAGCTGCTCCAGCCGTGGCTGAAAGAAGCTAATGTAGAGCTCGAGCCATGGCTCCAAAGGGTGCAAGCCCCAAGACTTGGTAGCTTCCACATGGTGTTGAGCCTGCAGATGCACAGAAGTCAAGAATTGAGATTTGGGAACCCCCACCTAGATTTCAGAAGATGTATTGAAACGCCTGGATGCCCAGGCAGAAGTTTGCTGCGGGGGCGGGCCCCCCATGGAGAACCTGTTCTCAGGCAGTGCAGAAGGAAAATGTGGGGTCAGAGCCCCCGTGCAGAATCCTAAGTGGGGCACCACCTAGTGGAGCTGTGAGAAGAGGGCCACTATCCTCTGTACCCCAGAATGGTAGATCCACTGAAAGCTTGTACTGTGCACCTGCAAAAGCCACAGACACTCAATGCCAGCCTGTGAAAGCAGCCAGGAGGGAGACTGTACCCTGCAAAGCCAAAGGGGTGGAGCTGCCCAAAACTATGGAAACCCACCTCTTGCAACAGCATGACTCAGATGCAAGACATGGAGTCAAAGGAGATCATTTCGGAGCTTTAAGATTTGACTGCCCTGCTGGATTTCAAATTGCATGGGGCCTGTAGCCCCTTCGTTTTGGCCAATTTCTCCCATTTGGAATGGCTGTATTTACCCAATCCTCACACCCCCATTGTATCTAGGAAGTAACTAACTTGCTTTTGATTTTACAGGCTCATAGATGGAATGGACTTGCCTTGTATCAGATAAGACATTGGACTGTAGACTTTTGAGTTAATGCTGAAATGAGTTAAGACTCTGGGGGACTGCTGGGAAGGCATGATTGGTTTTGAAATGTGAGGACATGAGATTTGGGAGGGGCCAGGGGAAGAATGATATAGTTTGCCTGTGTCCCCACCCAAATCTTATCTTGAATTGTAACTCCCACAATTCTCATGTGTCATGGGAGGAACCCAGTGGGAGGTGACTGAATTATGGGGGCAGGTCTTTCCTGAGCTGTTCTCCTGATAGTGAATGAGTCTCACAAGATCTGTTGGTTTTAAAAATGGGAGTTTCCCTGCACAAGCTCTCTTATCTTGTCTGCTGTCATGTGAGACACACCTTTCACCTTCTATCATGATTGTGAGGTCGTGGAACTGTAGGTCAAATAAACCCCTTTCTTTTTAAATTGCCCAGTCTTGGGTATGTCTTTATCAGCAGTGTGAAAACAAACTAATACAGCCATTAAAAAAAACAAAACAAAACAAACAAACAAACAAAAAAAAAAACAAAAAAAAACCAGCAGGAAAACTTCATGATATTGGACTTGGCAAGGATTTTTTAAATAAGATCTCAAAAACACAAGTAATAAAAGCAAAAATAGACAAAAGAGATTACATCAAACTAAAAAGTTTTCCACGGCAAAGAAAACAATTAACAGAGTGAAGAGATAACCTGTAAGATGGGAGAAAAATATCTACACACTATACATCAGACAAAAAGATTCATATCCAGAATACATAAGAAACTTAACAGCAAAAAAAATCAATTTAAAAATGGGCAAAAAACTTTAACAGACATTTCTCAACAGAAAGTATACAAAAGGCCAACAGGTATATGAAAAAATGTTCACTATCACTAATCATCATGAAATGCCAATCAAAACCACAATCAAATACCACCTCACTCTAGTTAGCATGGCTATTAATAATAAAAAGACAAAAGAAAGCAAGTGTTGGTGTGAATGTGAAGAAAAAGGAACCCTTACACACTGTGGGTACGATTATAAATGAGTATATCCATTATCTAAAACAGTATGTAAATTCTTCAAAACATTAAAACTAGAATTACGATATGATCAAGCAATCCCACTACTAGATGTATATCCAAAGAAATTAAATTAGTATGTCAAAGAGATATCTGCACTCCCATCTTTATTGCCACACTATTTTACAATAGCTATGATATGGAATCAAGTAGCCAACAGTGGATGAATAAAGAAAATGTGGTACAAATACACAATTAGATACTATTCAGCCATAAAAAAGAATGAAATTCTGTCATTTGTGGCCACATGAATCAATCTGGAGGACATTATGTTAAGTGAAATAAGCCAGAGACAGAAAGAAAAATATTGCATGATATCACTCACATGCAAAGTTTAAAAAGAAGAAAAATTAATATAATAGAAGTAGAGGGTAGAATAATGGTTACAAAGATTGGGGAGGGGAAGAGAGAGGAGAAGGTGGGCAGAGGTTGATCAACATGTACAAAATTACAGTAAGTAGATAGGAGGAATAAGTTCTAGTGTTTTACTGCACAGTAAGGTACATATAGTTAACAGCATTGTATTGTAGATTACAAAGTAGCCAGAAGAAAGATTTTAAACATTCTCACCACAAAAAAATAAGTGCATAAGGTGATGGGTACCCTGGCTAACCTGATTTGATCATTATGCAACATGTATGTTTCAAAATATCAAACTGTATCCTATAAATATGTACAGTTACAATATGTCAATTTAAAAGCTTTAAAAAGAACAGCATTTAAATATTTAAAACTTATTTTGATCAGAATTATTTAAAAATTTATGTAAAATACATATAGAATTCCTGAATCACTGTTTAAAAGCATGACTTTCCCCATTTCTACCTACTTGTTTCCATGGCTAAATTCTTCACTTTCCGTGTGAATTCTAAGTATTCATCCTTCTTTACTGCTTTGCAAAATGTTTTCCATATCAAAGAACTAGAACAAGTGTCACTTTCTAACAGACACCTGCTAAGTTAACTTTCTCATAATGTAAGTTTCAGATCTTTTCCCTCCATGTCACATTTGTGGGAAAAAATAAATATTAATTTATTTCATAAAAAATATTTATTTCATTAAAAATATTAATTTATTTCATAAAAAATAATATTTGATATACTCCTGGAAATCAACATTCTTTCTTAATGAATAATTAGTGTAACGGTAAATTATACTAATAATTTAGTATAGTTTATTATCAAATTATACTAATAATTTAGTATAGTTTATTACTAAATTATACTAATAATTTAGTATAGTTTATTACTAAATTATACTAAGAGAAATGTTAGTATAATTAAAATATCTTTTGAGCTTTGTAATATATCCAAATTTTCTGTCTTCAGAATTACATTCACCAGAACTAGTTCAAGTACCAAAATTATGGTAGTAGCCCCAAAATCCCAAATAATACTGGAGTTTCTAATCACCAGAAATCAGTCTTCTACAAAGTGATCTAGTATGTTTTTTATGATTCATCTGTATTTTAAACTCTTAAAAAGATTATGTATTAAAATTTCTATTAAAAAATATACAATATAAATTTATGTTTATATAATTATATAATGTAAATTATATGCTGTCCATATATAATATGAATATACAATAATAAAACATAGATATATATGTATGTATATATTTTACAGAAACATACCCATAAACCTACCCATTTTTTTGGTCTAATCTTGTCAAGCAGTTGTGTTTATAGAAATTGAGCACATATGCATTTAGTGGCATTCTCCTTCCTCGGTTATCTAATTTCCATGGCCACAGCAGAGGAGCCTGAGTGCCACTAACACCAATTGTGCGCAGGATGACCTGAAGAAAGACATTTTCTATTACTTCATTATTGATATGTAAAGAGCAACTGTTTGCAGTTTGAGATTTCTTTTGTATGAATCTGTTTCTTAAAAGACGTTCTGAAGAAGTTGAAGTGAAGGAGGCAGGCAGGGGGGACTCCCATGGGGGTTGAGGGAAACAGGGCCCATTACAGTGAGGGAAAGGGCATGTTACAGACACTGGCCAGTGTGACACTAAGCATGCCTCGGGAATGGGCAGAACCCCGGGCAGAACCGCTGAGGGAAATAGGAACTCTCGCAGCATACTGAAGGCAATTTCAACCATCCAACTACAATACTGTTAGCCACATTCACTAAGGAAAAATAAATAGAAGCTGATTTTAAGGTAGAATTTTCATCATTATCTTAATTGGTGCACAGAATGATCTTGAAAGGAGTGTCATGTAGCTAGTGTCTCCCTGTGCTCACAGGGAGAATAAAATGAAACAGCACAAACCTCTGGGCTTCAGAGAGAAGAAAAAATGGAGGAGGAGGAGGTAGAAGAGGAGAAAATGAAGAGAAGCAAAACAAACAAAAACTAAGTCTCCGTGGTTCTGGGCACATTAGACAAATTAATCTGTACAGAATCAGAAGGAATCTGCAAATTCTGCCAGTGCATGGGTAAAATTAAACTGTGGAGCAAGTTGGAATAAAAATACAAATTCAGGCCAGGCATGGTGGCTCATGCCTGTAATCCTAGCACTCTGGGAAGCTCAGGTGGTTGGATTGCTTGGGCCCAGGAGTTCAAGATCAGACTGGGCAATATGCTGAAACCCATCTCTACTAAAAATATAAAAAATTAGCTGTGCATGATGGCACGTGCGTGTAGTTCCAGGTATATGGGAGACTGAGGTGGGAGGATCAGCTGAGCCCAGGAAGTTGAGGATGCAGTGAGCTGAGATAGTGCCACTGCACTCCAGCCTGGGCAACAGAGTGAGACCCTGTCACAAATAAAAAGTGGGGAAAGGGAGGGGAGGTGAGGGGAGGGCAGGTGAGGGAAGGGGAGGGGAGGGAAGGGAAGGGAAGGTGTATAAGTTCAATGAGAAAAATACGTAATGTAGAATTTGTAACTTTGAAGAAGTTGTTTGTCATCTGTGTTCTTTTCTATTTGTTTACTCTGGGTATCAAATAGCTTTGATATCTATATTCTTTTGGATAAATTTTAAATAATTTAACAGTTCTTTTAAAATGTCAATATTTCTAATGAACCTGAAATCACATTAGCAGCTATTACAATTTTGGTTAACAAAATTTTTACATATCAACCCAAACTGTGCAAGAAGATTCATGATTTTTAAAAATTCCTTTAAACGTTACATATGCAAAAATACTTGAAGACCATATTTGACGTGATGTGTGACTCTCTGACCCAGGGATAAAATAAGCCAGTGCACAATGTCAATCTTTCTTATTAAATATATTCAATGTGGAATTTATTTCTCATATTTCAAGTTAAATCTAAAATCTTCCAGCACGCTAATATTTTATCCAGAACCTCCCAGAGGTTCTAATGCTTTGTGGCTGGCCCCCTTTGTAGACCACTGTCCCCAAAGATCCATGTGGTCTGGAGTAGAAAAAGCACTATGAGGTCTATGATCAATTTTGGAAAAATGTGAGGCGCTTTCTTTTCCTCTTCCCACAGCAAACCTGTGGCAAACCTCATTAAAAAAAAATGAGAAAAGGCTGGGCGCGGTGGCTCACGCTTATAATCCCAGCACTTTGGGAGGCCGAGGCGGGTGGATCACGAGGTCAGGAGATCAAGAACACGGTGAAACCCCGTCTCTACTAAAAATACAAAAAAAAAAAAAATTAGCCGGGTGTGGTGGCGGGCACCTGTAGTCCCAGCTACTCAGAGAGGCTGAGGCAGGAGAATGGCGTGAACCCGGGAGGCGGAGCTTGCAGTGAGCCGAGATTGCGCCACTGTACTCCAGCCTGGGCAACAGAGCGAGACTCCATCTCAAAAAAAAAAAAAAAAAAAAGAGAAAAAACAGTGGTGTCTGAAATTTTAGACAAAGAAGCAGGGTTTCTCAGGCCAACTCCATAGAGCATAAAATCACACTGGCCTCCAGGGCTTCATTCTCTTAGACAATGATGCTCATCAGTGGACATTTTTCAGTGTTTTGGGTTTGAGGTCCTATCAAGGCTTCACAGCAATGTAATCCTAGTCTGTCTGTTAAACACATTTTGTATATAAGACATATCTTTCACTTACCTGGTTGATAGTCTCTGGTCGAAGCAAATCGTTATCTGTGTTCCCCGAAAGACAAACAAATGGTGAAATGGCTACTCTTCCTTCCTTGCAGCTCATCAAGTGAGACACGAGTTGGGAGTCTTCACATTCTTTACCTGTGAATTCTGACCATTTTGGACTAGGTCACGTTAGGTTTTAAAAATCAGCCCAAATGTTAACCCTTTTAAACTCACTGTAGGTCAAGCCACAGTAGGTGACATTCATCTCATCAGAATGAAAACTGATAGAGATATGGTGTATAAAGTCATTAACACAGCTTGGCACAGAGTAATCATTCAATCCATGTTGACTTTTAAATTATTATCATTACCCTTTTTTATTACCTGTTATTTTTGCCTATGAACTGAGATATAACCTCAGAAACCTCCTAGACACGACGTTCAGGCAGCTCCTACCAGTGGATTTGGAGCTGGCATAAGAGATAAAACAGAGGTTCCGTCCAGTGAGTACCATCTCATTGGACTTGGAAGGCACCAAGTCATGCACTCAGGCCTGGCTCCTTTTTCCCATCATGACACAATCACACACTCCCATCATCTTTTCTCTGCACTACCTTCCTTGCTTCCACCATTATTGTCTGCATTTGCTCATGCTGTGTTCTACATCAACAAATCTTGAGTAACTACAATGCTTACCTCCCTGTCTTTTACTCCAGCTAAGACTATATTAAGAGACAGGGGAATATGGGAATCATTTTATGGCTCCACCCTTTAGTCTTAGTCCAGCTTCTTCTTTCCATTTATTCTCCCCTAAAAGTTTCCTGCTATAAAATTGAAATTTGGAAGCTTAGTTACTTTGCAATACCAGTTACTCCTCAACCAAGAACAAATAATTGAAGCAAACAATGACATTTGCAATGTCCACTAGAACTTTCCGTAATGATAGAAATATTCTACCTCTACTGTGTCCAAAGTAGAAGCCACTAGCACTGGAAAGTTAAAGTGACTAAAGCTAAAGTGACTAAAGAATTAACTTTTCAATTGTTTTATTTTTAATCAACTTAATTTAAATAGTGACATGTAGCTAGCTGGTGGCTACCATGTTGGGTAGAATAGACTTACACGATGTTAACTATGTGCCATGCACTGTTTTAAGAACCTTATAAACATTAATATACCCAATCCTCTAAAATTCTGTAAGCTAGGTAATATTTTTAGTCATTTCATTTTACAGATTAAAAAATTGAGACACAGAAAGACTAAGTAACTGGCACGAGACCTCATGGTTAATAAGTAGCAGAGCCAGGATTTAGACCTTGGAATTCTGCTTCCAGAGTTCACATCTGTAACCACTATGCAACTGCCTCTCAGGGGAAAAAAATGCCAGAAATTATGCCATTTTCTTTTTCATCTGTCACTTTTTCTGATCCAGTTTTCCAACCTGCACAGATAGGCAACCTTCCATCAAAATGGTTCATGAATGACTTTTATTTTTTTCCCGCATTGTCCAATTAATACTTGGTAATTATAACGTTTTTTTTAATTGGAAAACAGAGCCATTACCACACCCTACAATGGGCTAAATTGTTTTCTGAGGATAAAACAGTTGGGTTAGCACAGCTGCCCTGTAATAAGCTCCTTTACCAGCTTTGAAGCATCCAATATCCAGAGGCTTTCTTAGCCAAGATTGTTTACTCTTTAAATTGTTCCAGAATGGAACTAAAATTTGCTTACTGATTCTTGACAAAGGGAGTTGATACTCTTTTGTCATGTTCACCGACTTGGAAGCAATCAGTAGGAAGGAGGCAAAATCCTTCATTACTGCCAGGTTATACTCATGTAAAGCAGCTTTAAAATCCTCCGGGAGTTCAGCAAGGATCACCTATGGGCAAAATACATTTCAGAGAGATCTCTTTATTTAAAAAATTAAACTGCGTGGTGATAAGATTGCAGCATAGTTCTGTAGATTGATGTTCATTCATCGAAGCCCTTGATTATTTTATTCACCTGTGAGATTAAGATTAAATTTCCTTTTGATTTCAACCAACATTTACAAACGTAAATATATTTCCAAAAAAAAAGTTGTTTTGACTCCACTTAGCCAAAACCACCAATTTAATAGAAACATGTCCTACACTGATCTTAAACTTAGGTATATTTCAGAGACTTGAGGGACATATTTAGAGAGCAAGTAACAAGTTAGTGTAGCAATAGTAGCATCAATTCTTTATTGAGTTCAGATTATGTGCCAACACTGTGCTGTGCTGCCCCAAGCACTTGTTATATGTTAGCTCAATTAATCCTGAGAACAGCCCTATGCAGTAAACATTTTCATCTACATTTTGTACATGAGGGAGCTAACCCTCACAGAGGTAAACTTGTTCTAAATCCGACAGGTAGTAGATAGAGAAGTAGCTGGTATTGCAAGCTAACTCAGCTTCCAAATTTCATGTTTAAAAATAAATTCTTTCAGAATTGGGACTAGAAGTTTCTTTAGTGTGGGTTAGAAATAGCTATGACATTAGAAATGTTCCTGGTTTTCTTCTGTTACCATTATGGGTTTATTATTTATTTGATATTTTCCTTAATTTATTCATACCCTGTACTTTTCCAATAATTGAGGTATTTTATAAGGGTAAAGATAATATAATATGATCATATAAATCAAAATTTGGTAAAAAGGAAAGAAAAACAAGACAGACAGACTAAAATGGGGCACAAATTATATTCTAAGATTCCTAGGAGCAAGTGTGAATGACACATTTCAGAATGTCTATGAGATAAACAGCTATTTATTCTCAGCACTAATATCAGATAAGAATTTTCCAGGGGGATTCTTACAAAAGGCAACTGTGTGGACATAATAAAGAATGCCCCTACCAACTCCTTACAGTGGATAGTATGACAATTTCCACAAGCCTACCTCGGATTAAGCTCTATCTGTGGATGGACCAAGACAAAAGAACAAATTGACAGGTGCAGCTCTACACTCTGGTCAAAGTGATATGGTCTCTTTACTGCTATGCCTTCCATGTCCTACCACTGTGCCACTGCTGGACACCGTTCTAGGGCAGCACGTGCTGCTTGCCACGTACACCTTGTGTTGTCTGCCACCTTCTCAAATGTGTATGCTATACAGCTCCATCAGGAGAGCAAGCTTTTGGAAAGTAGCAACTATGTTTCCAAATCATGATTTTTGCTACAGTTTACACATATTTATTGCTCAATAAATCTTTGCTAATTGACTAATATGGAGCAGTTATCCCAAATTATGGTACATAATATGAGAGGTACATGAGATGATTTAGCATGACACACAGAACATTAAATAATTATAAATCAGTTTTAAAAAATAAAAAGTGGGCTGGGCATGGTGGCTCATGCCTGTAATCCCGCCACTTTGGGAAGCCAAGGCAGGTGGATCACTTGAGGTCAGGAGTTTAAAACCAACCTGGCCAACCTGATGAAACCTCAACTGTACTAAAAATACAAAAAAATTAGCCAAGCATGGTGGCGACTGCCTGTAATCCCAGCTACTTGGGAGGCTGAGGCAGGAGAATGGCTTGAACCCGGGAGGTGGAAGTTGCAGTGAGCTGAGATTGCACCACTGCACTCTAGCCTGGGTGAGTGAGCAAGACTCCGTCTCAAATAAATAAGTAAATATAAATAAATAAAAATATCTTCTTTCCAGTCCTCTTCTATTCTTGCTGATCACCCTAGAAAGTCCAGCGGCAATAGACCACCATTGTTTCTCTAAAAGTTTATAATCTCTTTTTGTAGCAAAGAGAGAGCAGCTTCAGCTGAGAACCATGTTAACCGCATCTATTCTTATGGCTTCCTTAGTTTTGAAACCAAAGATCCTGGCTTTCTATTTACAGTAGTAGTAAATATGAAGTTTCCTTTTAAAATACTTTAAAATGTGTATGCATTTAAGAAAAGGATTAACAGTTCCAGTGGTTTGCAATGTGGATATATGTCGGTAACCAAAATTGGGTGCTCAAGTCTGGAGGTATATCCAGACGCATTGTGAGGTCAGAAAGCCTAGATTAATGCTAATTCCCTTTTTGTTCTCTGTTCATTAGGGTTACTGGATAGAAACAAGCTTCTTCTACATTCCCAGGTTCTAATGCACATTTTCTTGGGTTTTGTTACTTGTTATTATTTTGTTGTTGTTGTGTCTTTAAAAAAATAAGAAATTGGAAACAAACAGTGTTACAAAAAAACTTAGAAAATAATTTTTCTTTCAGTCTCTCAACCCTTAAGTTAGGGGATTCTTTCTTAGGTGACTACCTCAACATTGTCTGAAGAGGACATTAGAGCTCATAATGTAATTCCTTCCCTGCACCCCCATCCCTAGCTGTAAACAATCCCAAGGGAACTATAGGTTCAGCAGTAGGGCTGTCATTCTATTTAAATGACTATTTGTGTATGTAATCTCTGTTGCTACTGAATTACATAATTTGCTCCAATAAAGTGAAAAAACTTTAGGGATAAGAAGTGTTTGTTAGATCAGCAGGGGAAGATGTTTGAACTAAAAATTAAATAGAACTCTAATTATGAAAAGACAACACTATTAAAACAAATGGAGTAGTTTATATTAATTTAACCCTGTAGGTACTGAATGCTTTCCAGTAGCATACATTTAATAACTATCATTATTACATCATTGTAAGTATAACAAGCTTTACCTTTGACTGAGAAAAACTTAAATTAGCATTTTGGAATTTTGCTGGAATATATTTTCTTCCAAACAAATTTGCCAATACTAACACGAGCTTTTCCATCACATCTTGGGAAAATTGTCGTGAGCCTATTGAAATAAAGAGCATTATTGTAAATAAGAATAATGTTGATTCCATGTATTTTGTGCTTAAATTTGTTTTTATAGTACATTTCCTTTTGTTGAAGGCAAAATTTTCTAGTAAATAAATACCTCAGAAATTGACCATATTTGCCACACTATGTGCACATTTATTTTTTGGGGTAAGACAGGAGCTTTTATATTCTGTGCCTTGTTTTTCATCCTTGCTATACCCACCCTAGTTCCCACCCCAGTTCCCACCCCAGAATGTTTACTAACTGGTTTCCTGACTTGCACTCTCCTTTCTTCAGGCCATCTTGAGAGTGATCAATCTTTCCAAAGCATGAATATAAGCATATCCCTCCTTTACTCAAAAATCTTTGAGGGTATCTCAATGGCTAATTGAAAAATCCAGGTTCCTTGCCCTGCTATTTAGGGTGTTTCAAAATCCTGTCAAAACAAAGCTCCCAAACTTACCTACCAACACTTCTAAACACTAGCTCTAGGTTCTGGTCATCTTGACCTACTCTCCACTCCCCATAACACATGAGCACCATATCATGGGCATTAAAAGGTGGCTAGGTATAATTAACTGGGCTCTGAAGCATACTAAAATCATATGACCATCAGACACTTATTCTCTTTCTATGCTTCTCCATTTTCTCTTCTGCAAATATTCTTTATCAGTGAAGTAATACATAAGTAGCCCTCAAATACTCTTCATTAGCATAAATATCAGTTGACTTTTAGTGTCTAATTTTTTGGCATCTGTAAATCTGAACATATACTTAGTATTTATTTGCTTTAATAAATGAGAAGGAGGAAGAAGAGAAAAACATATCTGAGGCTTTGGCTATTCAAGAAATATGTTGCCATTTTTGGACTACAGGTATAAAACCCAAGCTTACCTTTCCAGGCTGGCTTACAGAGATTATGGAAAAGGCCTCTCTTGAGAAAATTTACAAAAACGAGATTTGAAGGTTCATGACCATGCAAATATGATGCAAGTCCTGCAAATTTCTTTGGATTACATTTTTTATTTAAATAGTCCTAAAAATGAGAAAAAAAAAGTTGATTTAACTTACCATGTACTCAAATACCATAAAATACCAGCGTGAGTGATTGACAAATATTACCTGACTTCATTTATTAATAAATGATAAGAAACATTATCATTGAATGCAGCTTATAGAAACTTCAGTTGGTTTAGCATAGAAAGAAATTTACATGGTACTAGTTACAGAGAACAAAAAGCTAAAGCATGATGATACCTCTTTGATCAGGAGCTGCAAGGAAAACAAAAAGTAAAGTTTCAAAGTCTCCATGGCTCTTTGTCTCTTAAAAGACAGCAATGAATGCTTTAGCACTGACAACACCTGTAAAAGAAGAGTACTTTAATTTATCTAGTTTTAAACAGTATTTGTAAATACCGATATGTAATAAATAGTACACATACATACTATATAGATAATGTTACCAGATCTTATGTGAAAGTAAATTTCATTTGATTTCATATTATCTCTTTGATTGTGTCTTCACGTGGCACATGCTTCCTTGAATTAAATACATCATATAAAGCAGAACTGTTATACATAACCCAGATTGGCAAATAATCTGCTAAATCTCTGAAACAGTGGTGACCAACAGTGGCCTGAAAAAATAAAGTATGAAAGCCAACCTGGCTTACAAGATTAGCTCTCTTAGGCCATTCTAAAGGTAAATAGAGTAATTGTATTGTTCTGAATCTTGAGTTATCCCATTAAACCTAATGGAATTAGGTAGATTGCAGTCAACAGAATGGAAATATTTGGATCTGTGTCATCACCCAAATTTCATGTCAAATTGTAATCCCCAATGTTGGAGGTGGGGCCTGATGAGAGGTGATTGGATCATGGAGGTGAATTTCCCCCTTGGTGCTGTTCTCATGATAGTGAGTTATCATGAGATCTGGTTGTTTAAAAGTGTGTAGCACCTCCTCTCTACCTCTCTTCCTCCTGCTCCAGCCATGCATGTAACACATGACCTACTTCCCCTTCACTTTCTGACATGATTGAAGGTTTCCTGAGGCCTACCCAGAAGCAGAAGTTACTTATGCTTCCTGTACAGCCTGCAGAACCATGAGCCAATAAAATGCCCTTTCTTTATAAATTACCCAGTTTCAAGTGTCTCTGTATAGCAGTGTGAGAATGAACTAATACAGAAAGTTGATACTGAGGAGTGGGGCACTGCTATAAAGATATCTGAAAATGTGGAAGCGATTTTGGAACTGCATAGGGGACAGAGGTTGGAATTTTGTGGAGGGCTCAGAAGAAGACAGGAAGATGAGGGAAAGTTTGGAACATCCTAAAGACTTGTTACACTGTTGTGATGAAAATGCTAATAGTAATATGGACAACGAAGTCCAGGCTGATGAGGTCTCAGATGGAGATGAAGAACTTACTGGGAACTGGAGCAAAGGTCAATTTTGTTAAGTGTTAGCAAAGAGGTTAGCTACATTGTGCTCCTGCTCTAGGGATCTGTAGAACTTTGAACTTGAAAGAGATGATTTAGGGTATGTGGCAGAAATAAATTTCTAAGTAGTAAAGTGTTCAAGATGTAGCCTGGCTGCTTCTATCAACCTATGCGCATATGTGTTAGCAAAGAAATGACCTGAAACTAGAACTTGTATTTGAAAGGGAAGCAGAGTATAAATCTGAAAAATTTGCAGCCTAGCCATGTGGCAGAAAAGAAAAGCCTATTTTCTGGGCAGGAATTCAAGCAGCCTGCGTATATTTGTATAACTAAAAGGAAGACAAATGCTGATAGTCAAGACAATTGGAAAAGTCCTCACAGACATTTCAGAGACCTTTGCAGCATTCCCTCCCATCACAGGCTGGAATTCAGGTCATAGCTCACTGCAACTTCAAACTCCTGGACTCAAGTGATCCTCCTGCCTCAGCCTCCCAAATAGCTGGGACTACAGGTACATGCCACCATACCCAGCCAGTGAAACTTTTTCTAATAAAGAAACCAAAGCAATTAAAATAGAAATCAAATTAAAAATCTAATTTAATAAATATACTTCTTACTTCAAAAACAACTTGCATGTGATAAATTGAAAAGGTTCTGAATATGATAAACACTGTCAATTTAAAAAAAAAAACTATAACTAGAAACTTCTCCTAAAAAAGTAACTTATAAGAATAAAGAAAAGGATCCATATACATGGGCAGAAAAAGTCAAGTGACCTACAAGAAAACAGCAATCAGTAGGGCCACAGATTATATCTCTACAACAGCAGATGCCAAAGAAAATGAAGCATCAACAATGCTGAAGACTAATGGCTCAAATCCAATAAATTTATGCCTGGTTAAATTGTCCTTACTACAAAAGAAAAAATCTCCTCAAATATGCAGGAGCCCAGAAAATATGCAACCCTCATAAACGTTACTATATAAAAAACCACAACAAAAACCTTGAAAGTGTACTACTCTCTCTTCCTGGGACAGTAATCAAAATCAAGAATGGGGCCACTTTTACATAGAACTGGGTGTTGCTGTTCTCTGTGACTATCAAAAGGCACACACCTGACTCATTACAGGGTTCTGGGAAGACTCTTTGTCTTGGCAAGTGGAATCTGATGTAACTGGCCATGATAGTGAATATATACGAATATGGAAAACTTGGTAACCTTACAATGACATTTTATTAAATTTAAATTTTAATGTGAATTATATATTACTCAACATGGGATTACACCCCCAAAATTGTTCTGATTGAAAACCTCAGGCAAATTTACCAAATTCTGACATCTAGTTCAACATAACTGCATCCATTCTTTAAAAAGCAAACACCCACATTTAGGTAGAAAAGACTGGAAGAAATATACCAAAATAATACAGTAGTTTCCTTTGAGTAGTGGAACTATCACTTCTTGGCCTTCTGGCTAAGATCAAGTGAGTAGTGGAACTAGGTATGGGTGATTTTTCCTTCTTTCAGCTTTTCTATGGTTCCAAATAAACTTTTATAAACAGGTTATTTTATATTTAAAATATAATTTTTATTTTTAATACAGCAATACTGTTTTCCTCATTTTTATCTGGAATTAAGACTGATACATTTGAGAACATATTCAATCTTTCATTTCAATTATAATTCTTCTAATAATTCTTTAATGTAAAAATTTCATATTGATCTAATTAATTAAGTGGCAAATGCTGACAACATAACAGAATTTAAGGTAGAAGCAAATCTATTTTTCCACAAAAAATATATGGACAGTCAAAAACAAGTTATATTATCAGTTTTCACTCATACTTGACCTCCTTTATAAAGGAAAAAGTAAAAAACAACATATAAAAAGAATGAAAAAGTTCAAAAGTGCTTTTCCCATTCTTCTCTTTAATGAACACCAAAGCAAAACAAAAAAAACCTAAAACTAAAATCATAAGACCTGAGACTACAAACGATAATAGCTAGCATTTATGTGTTTACTACTAATCAAATATGATGCTAAGAAGTCCTTGACTTGCATTAACTAGTTCATTTAATTTAACTATAATCTATAGTGGTTGTTATTGCCATTTTATAGCTGACAGTTCTGAGGTTTAGGAAAATGTAATTGCCTTATTAAAGTTAAATAGCCAATAAATAATTGAACCAGGGACCTATTCCAGACCTTTATGAGTCTGTAGCCAATATTCAACCACTATACTATATTGCTTTTCACACATTAAAATAACCCTGGTAATTCTTAGTGCCTTACGGTCTTTGGTGGTAAAACAAAATTAATTATTTTTTCTGTCCTGAAGAAACATATAATAATCAAGAAAATGCAAAGCATTAAAAGAGTGATGAAACTGAAGAGTTTCTGAGGCCAAAATTAATACAGAGAGTTCATTTGGGCCAAGGTTGAAGACAGCTGTCTGGGACAGACACACTTCCAAGTTGTCCCAAAGAGTATTCTGCTCAACCTTTGTTACAAGTAGATTTTTAAAGGCAAAAGGGGACAAGAAGTGAGCTGATACAAAGTTTTTTGACAGGAGTTCTCAGTTTTACAGAAATAACATTGATTTGTGATTGGCTATACATTGTTGAACTACAAGGAATGAGGTATGGTGTCCAATGTATGGTGTTTCATGGCTACTTCATGTCAGTTAGCCTAGAACTCACATAGGAAGTGGCTTCAAGAGGTAATTATTTAGCTCACGAGGGGAGTGAGACATGACTGCTGTCATACTGTCACATTCCAATGCCTCTCTGGGCCTGATAATTAATGGGCACTCACATTCCTCAGATAAAAAGTTTCCTGGCCAAGTGTACTGGCTCACAACTGTAATCTCAACATTTTGGGAGGCCAAGGCAGGTGTGATGGTTAACACTGAGTGTCAACTTGATTGGATTGAAGGATTCAAAGTATTGATCCTAGGTGTGTCTTTGAGGGTGTTGCCAAAGGAGATTAACATTTGAGTCAGTGGGCTGGGAAAGGCTGACCCACCCTTAATGTGGGTGGGCACCATCTAATCAGCTTCCAGCATGGCCAGAATATAAAGCAGGCAGAAATACAGGAAAAGGTTAGACTGACATAGCCTCCCAGCCTACATCTTTCTCCTGTGCTGGATACTTCCTGCTCTTGAACATCAGACTCCAAGTTCTTTCGTTTTGGGACTCAGACTGGCTTTCTTGCTCCTCAGCTTGCAGATGGCCTATTATGGGTCCTTGTGATCAGGTGAGTTAATACTTAATAAACTCTTCTTTATACATATATCTATCCTATTAGTTCTGTCACTCTAGAAAACCCTAATACAGTGGGCGGATTGCTCGAGCCCAGGAGTTTGAGACCAGCCTGGGCAACAGTGAGCCCTCACCTCTACAAAAAATAAAATAAAATAAAAATTAACTGGGCATGGTGGTGTACACCTGTAGTCCCAGCTACTCAGGATGCTTAGATGGGAAGATCACTTGAGCCCAGGTAATCAAGGCTGCAGTAAACCATGATTGCACCACTGCACTCCAGCCTAGGTGACACAGCGAGACCCTGTCTCCAAAACAAACAAACAAAAAGAAAGTTTATTTTCTTTCTCAAGACAGACTTCTAAAAGAGCAGCAGACCTGACTAGAGCCAGGCCAGTGATGAAGACTGAACCTCAGGCAGTGTCCAGCACGGTACCTTTGCCTTGGCATCCTCTGGGTCATCTCTCCTGGAAGCCAGCAGCATGAGTCGCAGGACCAGGGTTATGCTGAGAGGGAACTGTCCTCTCAGCTCAGGAACACTGGATGCAAGGAGTCTTTTTATTTTGGGCAATGGGATATCAAAGAAATACACATTTCCAAGCAGGTCTTGACCTCTTCTTCCAGCACGACCAGACATCTGGAAGCAGCAAAGAATCACAATGTAAAACCTCCCCAAATAATATCCTATGAAGTCCAAAGATTTATGACTTTACACTTGCTATCCGGGATTGTGTTAAATTGTGCATTTAGTCCTGAAACTAATCTATGTTAACATGGCACTTAAAAAATATAGTGTGGCTGGGCAAAAGAGATAATGAGGCATTGTGATATATATTTGGTCTTTGGCCCCAGTTGCTGGCATATGACTCCTAAAATCCTTGGACTCTCCAATATCTTGTATGTGAATGAGTTGGCTGATAGCTGGCAGTCTCTAGGCAGCTTCAGGATGGGGACTGGTCACCAGAAAGACCAAGGCATGATTAGAGGATTGGGACTTTCAGCCCCTCCTCGCAATTTCTGGGGAAGGGAGAAGGGCTCAAGGTTAAGGTTATCACCAGTGGCTAATGGTTTAATTCTTCAGGCCTGTGTAGTGAAGTTTCCATAAAAACCTAAAGGGACTATCTCAAAGAGCTTCCAGACAGCTGTACATGGAGGTTCCTGGAGGGTGGTGTGCCCTGAGAGGGCATGGAAGCTCCGTGCCCCTTGACCCATACCTTGCCCTCACAGCTCTTCTTCTGTATCCTTTATAACATCCTTCATAATAAACTGATAAATATAAGTGTTTCTGAGTTCCATGAGCCACTCTAGCAAATTAACTAAACCCAAAGAGGGGGTCATGGGAACCCCAACTTGAAGACAGTTGGTCATAAGCTCCAGAGGACCAGACTTGTGACTGGTGTCTGAAGAGGAGCAGTCTTGGGGACTGAGCCCTCAATGTGTGGAATCTGATGCTATTTTCAGGTAGGTAATGTGGAATTGAATTGAGCTGCAGAATTGACTGCCCACTTGGTGGTGAGCAGAAATGCCCACACATTTGGTCACAGAAGTCTTCTGCATTGATTGTAGTGATTATTATAGAGTGAGAGAATAGAAAAAGCAGTTTGCATTTTTCCTCATATTCAGAGGTAGAGTCATTAACAGGTATTCCCTATTATGCAGACAACTGTACTAGGGATTGTAAGATGATCTGTAAAAGAAACTTACAAATGGAACCTGCTCTCAAGGAGCTTAGAGTCCATATACCCCCCACTCTTTCTCACCACACACACACAAAGAGAAGGAGGGAGAGGGAGGGACAGAAGGAGGGAGGGAGGGAGAGGCAAAGGGAAGGGGGGGGGAGAGAGAGAGAGAGAGAGAGGAATAGAACTAGAGAGTGGCTTAAATAGGGAAAGTTCTCAGCCTTGTTTTCAATCAGATCCTTTGTTTGCAAATGAAAGATTCAAACTTCTTCAGTTCTGCTTGGTTGAAATAGTTGAGCCCTGACTGGGTGGTTTCAAGCTCCAAACTAGAAGAGTCTGCTGGATGTTTCTTTCAAACTGCTGGAAGCGGGGAATTCCAACCACACTTGGCACCACCAACAGCAACTGTTCCCTATTTAAGCCATTTTCTCTAACCCTTTTAACAAATAGAGTTAAAAGCTATGAAATTTTAAAAGTGTGCCTAAGCTCCTTGAGATACAAATCAAATAAATTTATTGAAAGAGACAACATTTTGAAAGGCTTCGTGGAAGAAGTATGTCAAGGACCAGCTATTTGCAGAAGAAATAACAGCCATTTATTCAATGCTTAATATGTGCTAGGCCCTTTATATAAATTAGTTTTAGGCAGTCCTCATAATAGTCCAGTGAGGTAGAGAGTATTGTCAGCCCCATTTACAGATAAAGAAGGACTTCTAATGTCATGCTGGAAAAAAAAAAAAAAAAAGAACAAAGATAAGAAAACTGAGCACAGAGAACCTAAGTAACTTAGCCACAATCCAACAACTGAGAAGTAGCAGATTCAGCTAATCCGATTTTTTTAATCAAAGTCACGTCCCCAAGGACCATGTGAGCCTGCCTCTGGGAATCCTAAAAATGAGATTCCTGAAGATTACGTGGTAGACAACCCATGCAAAAAAATGACAGCAGAGAAGAAAAAAGCAAGAAGACAGAGATTAGAAAGATGGTTAGAAACAGTAAGAAGATTAGATTGATTAGGATAAATGTTCATGAGCATAAGAATATACATATTTTAGATAGAGAGTAAAAGGGGTTTTATTGATAAAGGGCTTGAAGATTGCCAACACTTCTATATTTGATCCTAGAGTAGAATTAGCCATCAAATACTCCCTTGCCAGAAAATGACATGAAGAAAAACTATGCTATCCATCATCTACAGCACAGAATAGAATACGGGCAAATCATAACCAGAAGGACTGTTAAAGTATGCCCCTGGCCAACAGACAGAATGGACTCCTATGGCTGAGGTGCTCAAAGGTAAAACCGAACTAGGCAGCCACGGCAGGGTGAGGGAGTGGTCATGCACGCTGTGTTCTCAGGAAGATGTAAAGGTGTCAAAGGACGCTTCCTACGATCAAGCCAAACCAGCTGCTGTTGGTGGTGCCAAGATAAACCATGGTTGGAAATCTCCACTCCTAGCTGTTTGAAAGAAACATTTGATGGAAACTTCTGGTTCAGAGCTTGGAAACCACTCAGTCAGGGCTCAACTACTTCAACCAATCAGAAAGGAAGAAGTTTGAATCCTTCATTTGCAAACAAAGGATCTGATTGAAAACAAGGCTGAGAACTTTCCCTATTTAAGCCAGACCCTCCCTTTGTTCTTTGAAGAGCCCACTTTCACTTACAGCAAAGGCTGAGTTTCTCCAATCTGCAGATTGTTTTTTATAGAAAATAAAACTCTGTTTTGCCTCTGCAGATCTCATATCCTTTTGTTAACACTCTTATAATAGCCCTGGGTAAAGAATGAAGGAAGAAGGATGCTGGCTACAGAAATTGTGATACAGAAATCTGAGGACACCACTGCAGAAGACTAATTGGATGATCTGTGTAATAGATTAAGCACCAAAAGCAAAGGAGAGAAAAGCATTAAAGATGAGTCCAGAGTGAAAAAGTAGGCACAGCAAATGAAGAAGGAAATGTTTATTAAGGACCTTCAATGTGTCTCTTTTCTATTTCACTTAATCCTCACATAGGCTGTGGGGTAGTGATTATCACGGCCATTCTGGAGATAGTGAAGGAAGATCCAGCAGTTCAGATATCTCACCTGAAGTCTCACATCTGTTTGGCAATAATCACCTCATGTCCACAGATTTTCCGTTATCATGGTTTCCATTATACCACAACTGAAAATGACAGCCTGGCATAGATGGATGCACATTGTACAGAAGAAATCATCAGTTCCACAAATACCTTCAGCATCTCTTGTCATCCCCATGCTAATTGCTATATGAGATACAAATTCCTTAATGGAATTTACAAGAGTACATAACAAGAACAGTGAAAGAACAAGTGCAATCACATTTCCCCAAAGATGGAGTAATCAAAGAAGACTTCAAAGAAAACACATAAAGACAGTTCAATCAGACCCTTGTAAAGGGGCTAGGATTTCAGTCAGGGGAAAGAAGGAGAAGTCTGTAAGAGGAAGAAGGAGAGCAAAGGTCCTGATGAACAAGGTATAGCAGAAATGAGAGGTAAATTACTAAAACAATTTGTGCCAGAAGGTTCTCACTAGGAAAGAACAAGAAATAAATATATATATTTCAAAAAATCACATGGTGATCAGGATGCAAAGGGCCCTACTAATAACAGCTGGCATTCATTGAGTACTTACTATGTGCTGTGCACAGTTCTGAGTGGTGTACATTTTTCAGTTAGTCCTCATAATAACCTTCTGAAATATAATTATTGTCACCATCGTACAGATTGAGAAACTGACACCCGAGAAATTAACTAACTTGTCTGTAGTTGCACAGTTAGTAAAGAATAAGGCAAAGAGTTAAGCCTAGGGAATCTAGGACCAGATTCCCCCATATTAATCATTATACATACTCCTTCAGAAGCACTGTGAAGATCTAGCACATAGGTACCTGAGGCAAGACTTGAGCCAGGCCACCAGTGTGGTGGTGAGCACTCCCAGCAGGGGAGGGGCAGGGCAACAGGCTGGTTTGAATGTAGGCAGAATCAAGGTAGTGCTGACATGGTGGTGAAGAGGCCCAGGAAAGGATACCAAGAGACTGTGATAGCAATAAGGGCATTCTGATAACTAGAGCAATCCCAGGCATATGCCAATAAGGAGACTTTTGGAGGCCCTGGGAGGCAGTGAATGTGTTTTTGCTTATGGGAAAGAAGTGACTCATTGGGACCCAGGCAGCAGACTGTGGTAGGCAGCTCTCTCAGTGGCTGCTCCCAGCGATTCTAATAATCAATCACAGCTTCCTGCTATTCACAGCCTTGTGTAATCTGCTCTCCTTGACTGTTGAAGAGAAGCCAGGAAGGTGAAGCTAACAAGTATTCTCTTTATTTTACAGGCAATAAAGTCCTATAAAGATTGAGCGACATGAGGAAGACACCTAGGAGCAGGTCATGACATGTATTTGACTCATAATAAATGCCATTTGAAGGAATATATAAATGAGTATATTTTAAAAGATAGAAAACGGAAAGACCAAAAGGAGAAAATGGCATGTTAGCAGAAAATCCATATCATTTTTTTCAATTAATACAGTAAAGCATATTATTTGCTTTAAAGAGCTAATATAAAATACATAGTTCAGGGGTCTGTATTACCTGCTGTGCTAGGAAAAATCACACTCCCATGAGACTAGATTCCTCTATCAAAGAAAGCACTAGAAGGAAGGAAGGTGCATAGCTTCATGCCACATATTCAAATAGATCTAGAGAAAGAATAAGATTTTGATACATCTAGACAAAGTCACTGAAGTCAGTTCCTGGGAAACCAGCTTTGGAGACTGAATTTTCTATTTATATTTCTAAATAATAACTTAGTTGTTGAGTGAGAAACATAAATCCACAGGTAGATTTTCTTTTTTAAAACTTTTAAGTATAAAACATAGTAAATGCTTACTTCTAGTTGGAAGATGTGTCAAAATACTCACATGAAGTCAAAATAATGACAGCTAAACTAAGGCTGTAGCTATAAGATCATGACAAAACTGAAATGCATGAAATACTTTTGGTACGAAAGTGCAAGCAGTAGAACTAACATTTTCTGGTTCTCATTGTATGACACATCCTTCTAGACAAATTGTAAATAACACAGAAACAATATGGAAATACAATTCTGTTTTAAGTGCATTTCTCTAAACAGAGGCAACCTGACATTTGGGATGATTAGGCGGTTGTTGAGGGGCGTGAGTGCAAGCGGCAATTCCCAGAAAGGTCTGCCACCTGACCCTCGAGAAACAAATAAAATCCATTCACAGAGAAAGTATATTTTATTCTGTCCAAGGAGATAATGCTAAGTCATCAGGGCAGGATAACAAAGTAGTTCCACTCTCATTGTGGTCCATAGTAAATAAATGATGTTGGATTTCTTCCAAACTAGTGATTTTGGCAAGGAAGAGAAAAAAGGAGACCATAATTCTGAAGGAAACAAAAGTCCCTTAAGAGAAACTTTGCTCTCTACATGAAAAAGAGAAAGACTGAAAAATTCCAACTCAGGGACTTCCTGTTTTTCAAAACAGAACATGGTAAAAGGTGATATGGTCTATAGCTATACTTGAGAAAAGGAAAATATGGCTTTTAAAGTTGAAACAGCAACATCCTAAAGGTCATGAAATGAAGATAAACTCCTTTTCCCTGTAAAATCACAGTCTTCATATTCCAGTCTAGAAGAGTTCATGTGATCTACATTTGAATAAGAAAACAGGAAAATTTCAAGAATAAGCAAAATGATAAAATTTATATTTTATAATTTATCTTTTATATTTTGAGACTAGGCAAAGATTTTTGTCAGTTTGTTTTTTTTTTTTTAGCAGTGTGTACAGAGGAGGTGATTTTTCTTCCCTTTGACTTGCAATATATATCACACATAGGATGTCACATAAGGAAATGAGAAGACTCTCAGGTATAACATCTTTGTCTTTGTGTCTAAATCGCTGTTATATAGCCCTTCTCTTTTATTTTTCTCACTCTCAACCTTGTTTTTCTTTCATTTATCTCTCTTTCCTCCCTCGCCTTATAATACAGACATACCTTTATCCTTGATTTTTAAAAAGTTATCTAGAGACCTCCAAGTAACATTTCTCACTCCAGAAATTCCACTAAAATGATAATGAAAACCTTTTTTTAAAAAAAAGCACAAACTCCCAAGAAGGTGAATAGTATTAAAGTCTTGGAATTTGGAAAACAGGTGGTCAATAACTCCTAAATACTCAGTACTAAACTTCAAGTAAGGAAGTCAAAACCTACCTAATTTAAATGACAGGATTCCCAAAAGACCCAGGAATTGATAATACCAAGTGCCACACACAGAGAAAGGCAAATTAAAGGAAACAGATAACGCAAGGAATTTCAGACCATTTTACATACTCCCAGAAAAATAAAATAAAGGAGCACTATAAAGGATCAAGAATCAGAACAGCTGTACATTTCTCAAGAAATATAAAAACTACACTAAAAACTGAAACACATTAAGATTATTAAGCCAATAAACCCTAACTGTGAAAAAATAGTGAAACAGATAAATCACACAACATGAAGCAACAAGATATGAGGCCACTCAACTCAAAAATGCTATGCCACATAGGGTAAAAGGAAGGACACAAACCGTAGCCTATTACCAGATGTGAGTGCCACATGGTTCATTATTTCACACTCAGCTTTCAGCAATGGGAGTTAAAGAGTCAGAGAGTTACCTGTCTGTAATTTAAAGCATCCAGATAGACTGAGTCTTGGGCAAAAACAACAGATTTGCATGGCATGTGGATCCCTAAGGCAAGTGTTTCAGTAGCTGTCACTACCTAGGAAAAGAAAAACAAGGGTTAATACAAATATAGCATATCTATAAGGACACAAGATCTATTTTCCACTCCAGTCACTGAACAACTCTTAGAGCTTTAACGAACCACATGTCATTAAAACTAACATACTAGCCCCATTGTTCTTGCAACTGCCTGACTATTCAAAGAACACTGCTACTTCGGCATCCTAACTGTTGCCATTTGCTCACCCTAAAATCATTTTCCCCAAATCTCCATTTGCAGGCTTTTTCTGATCTCTATATAAAAGTCCAAAAAGACTTCCTGCACCATCGTTTCTAAAATCACCATGTTTACTTGTCCCCCCAAGACCTTCAGTATCATGAGGACATGGACATTGATCTCTCTCGGCCACTGCTGTATCCTCAGCACCTGGAAGAGTACTGGACACACAGCAGATGCACAATAAATATGTGTCCAATAAATGCATGAATGAACGAACAACAAGCATACAAATTTTCCTTAAGATACGGTAATAATGTTTTGCCTTACATACTCTGGACAACCACCTTCTCTTATTCTCATGTTTGTTTATGGAGGTTTTATCCAAACATAACTGATCTAATTAATTGAAGGATAATAAAGTTACATTTTCCTTCTTATTTACTTTCTTAATATCCATTATGTGCCCAATCACCTATTTAATGCCAAGTGCATATAGCTGCTCTCTCTTCCTGTCAAATACACTAATATTAACCTGTGCCATAATTATTTCAATTATTTAATGATAAAGAGTAAGCAAAAAGACTTTCTAATTGATATTTATAAACCCATCCAAATTCAACCCATTATTTGTTCATCTGTAAAAGTTCATCAATAAAAACGAAAGGCTCAAATCACTAAACTTTAGAATTTAGCCATAATAAATACCATTTTTAAAAAAAATGTGTTCTGGCCAGGTGTGGTGGCTCACGCCTGTAATCTCAGCAATTTGGGAGGCCAAGGCAGGCTGATCACCTGAGGTGAGGAGTTCGAGACCAGCCTGACCAACATGGAGAAACCCTGTCTCTATTAAAAATACAAAATTAGCCGGGCATGGTGGCACATGCCTGTAATCCCAGCTACTCAGGAGGCAGAGGCAGAATTGCTTGAACCCTGGAGGCAGAGGTTACAGTGAGCTGAGATTATGCCATTGCACTCCAGCCTGGGCAACAAGAGTGAAACTCTGTCTCAAAAAAAAAAAAAAAAGTTCTGTGTAGCAAGCTCCTGCAGTTTCAGAATAACACTTTCATAATAATACGGCTATTCATTCATTTACATGTTCATTCATTTACTCACTCACTAGCTTTTATTGAGCCACTACTAAGTGACAAGATCTACAACACTGTGGTGAACAAAATTGGAGTGACCTTTGCCCATAATTAATAACCTTTATGAAAACTTTTCTGGTTATTTGTCCTTTAAAATGACAAATAAACGATACACATATGAAAACTGAGCAGAGTTGTTCACAATATTTTATTTTTTATAAACAGCAAGAAACAACTTTTATTTATGATATCTAATACTCCTCACTCTTCTTAAGATTACAAAAATGGCTGGGCATGGTGGCTGACGCCTGTAATACCAGTATTTTGGGAGGCTGAGGTGGGCTGATCACCTGAGGTCAGGAGTTTGAGACCAGCCTGGCCAACATGGTGAAACCCTGTCTCTACTAAAAATACAAAAATTAGCTGGGCATGGTGGTGCACGCCTGTAATCCCAGCTACTGAAGAGAATGAGGCAGGAGAATGGCTCGAACCCAGGAGGTGGAGGTTGCAGTGAGCCGAGATTGTGCCACTGCACTCCAGCCTGGGTGACAGAGCAAGACTCTGTCTCAAAAAAAAAAAAAGATTACAAAATAAATACCCTGAATAGCGTGACTACCCTTCTACACAACTCTTCACACACTATCCCCACCTAGAAATAGAATATTGCAAGCTTCTGAAACATACTAACAAAAAGTTAACATAAAGCATTTAACTACGAGCCATCTAAGATCTCCTTACCCTCTTCCAAGTTCATTTGGAGGTATCGCATCTAACAGCTCTGTGTAAAACATGTTAGTCTAGTGCAAGCTTTTTCCAATTCTTAAAAAAGAAATGTCTTTCTCTTAGCTAAGGTATGACATCAGAAAATAGTCTGACTAAAAGTATAGTCATTTATACTAAATGTATAAATATCCTTATGAGCTGTCTAGGACAAAACTGTAAGAACTACGTCCTAGATACTAAGTGTTAAAGAGTAAAGGGTTATGACCAGACACAGTGGCTCACACCTGTAATCCTAGCACTTTGGGAGGCCCAGGCGGGTGGATCATGAGGTCAGGAGTTCGAGAACAGGCTGGCCAGCATGGTGAAACCCTGTCTCTAATAAAATACAAAAAAAAATAGCTGGGCATGGTGGTTTGCGCTTGTAATCCCAGCTACACCGGAGGGCTGAAGTAGGAAAACTGATTGATGCTGGGAGGCGGAGGTTGCAGTGAGCCAAGATTGTGCCACTGCACTCCAGCCCGGAAAACAGAGCGAGACTCCATCTCATAAAAATTTAAAAAAAAAAAAAAAAAGAGTAAAGGGTTATGCCTAGATTACCACAGCTATACTACTCCATTATAAATATTATTTTTCAATGTAGAAATAATTTTTAAACTCCTCTAATAAATGGGTTAGATGGAGCAGTCCAGTCCAGCGAGTTGTAATAAAAAGACACTGGTTAGATGAGAAAAACAACTGGTGTAATTTTTTACCTTTTAGTGGTATTCAGCATCATATATGCACAACTGTATTTTTTAAATGCAAAGAAATTTACCTACCCTAATAAGTCCTTTTACAAAGAGTATCTCAACGAACTCTTTTTCTTTAAAATACATGCCGCTGTGATGATATCCAATCCCCCTTTGTGCTAAAGCCTTCAGTTCTTCGCCGTGTCTTGTTAATCGCACTCGTTGTAATACCCTATCCAAAGTCTAAAACAAGAAAGAAGTATAAAACAATTGATCATGTATTTTATTTAATTTCAGGCTCAATCAGAATCAAAGGACATTTTCATGAGCAAATCACTTACATCTTGTACACAGTGAGGCTGCCCTTTGACCCTGAACCTACATGTTTTATGACTACAGAAACAATCCTGCCCATTTTTATGAACAGACTATCTCAGAGAAGAGGCATTCATAAACCAAAGGGGAAGATGCTATTGAAGCAGCAGATCAAATGCCCAGGACAGATGAGTAAACGATCTTCTGCTGCCTGAGAGAGACAGACTACTTCTCGACTGCAACCTTAGGAGTCCTTTTCAAGCAGAGAGAGAGAGACTTCTCCAAGAAGGCAGAGCAAGATCTCTACTCTAGATGATCAGAGAATTCTTACTTCTCACTGTGAACCACTCACAAGTCATATCCGACCCCTTAAAAATGTCCATACCCTCATAGCCTCACTTCTAAGAATTAATCCTCAGGAGAAAATCCAGCAGTTGGCAAAGATGTCAAAGGTAAAAACGTATTACAAGAACAAGAAAAAATAATAAAAATAGCCTACGCAGCCTAGTGTAAGACAACTGGTTACATAAATTATAATCATCCACATAAATATATACTATGAAGCTATTAAAATTATAATGTAGCTCTACTGTTGTTGGCAAGAAATAAATAAGGGAGGAAAGCAGATTACACACCAATTTGTATATAATATGGCCTTATTTTATTAACAAATAAATACATGAAATATCTATGTGAGTGTGGACATGCTTGTGACTACAGGCAATAGAATAAAAGATCTGATAGAACAGTGAGTCTCTCTGAACTGTGACATTATTTTTATTTTCTATTTTCAAGTACTTCTGCAATGGACATAAATTACTTGCATAATAAAAAATGTTTAAATGCCACACCATCCTCGGATATTTCAGTATCTGTTTAATGAAATGTTTTGAATGTTATATAGGTCTCTGAAATTGAAACTTTCAGTTGATGTTATTTAAAATATATTGTATCATAAAACAGAAATGTGACCAGAATTAAAATATATCATACTGAATTGAATTCTAGAATCAGGCTATAAACTAATCCAGGATAATAGAGTGAAATAAAATAAGAGGCTGACATTCACACTGAGCAAGGAAGAGTCACTTAGAGAACTTTAGCACATTAAATTGGGATAATCATTGCAAAACAAACAAAATAATACACAGAGATAATCATATTTCAAAGGTATTACACAAGTCACTTCAGTGTTCAAAGATATGAAACGATCACTATGATAAAACGTCACAACTGTAAAGTATTATATTAATAATTCTCTGACGTACTGAGCCTTTATTCCTGGTAATCTCAGTGTGTAGGGCTTTGACATCAGCATACGTGCGGTCCTCAGAGATTTCCAGAATCTTCAGATTCTCCAGGAAATTGATATATTCAGCTATATACATTTGTTTTCTTTCCAGTTTTTCAGGCTTCTTTGGGTTTTTTTTAATGCTACTATTAAAAAAAAAAACTTTTAAGTAATGAAAACTCATATTCAGTTACTGCAAGAAGCCTAAGGCCCCACAGATTTCCCTTGGTCATCCGACGTTGACAGTAGCTCCATCAATCCTGACTTGGTCTCCCCTTCCTCACGTGCACTTCCACCATGTCACCTAGAAGTCAGGTCCCCTCATCAGCAAAATCCCCTATATTTTCTTCATTTTCTCTGGATAATTTCTCCTCCTTCACACTGTAACAGGTATCCAGTTCTTCTCCGGAAAATTTCTGCTCCTGAATCTCTTTTGAGCAGTGGCCAGAGCACAGTGGAAAAGCAAAGGGGGCAGGGTGTGTGGCACAGTCTAGAACGAGTTGGCACATCCCCTGATCCCACTAACTCTGGTCTTATGAAGAGGGTTCCAGAAAGAACATGGTACTTTAAATATCCATGCTGACAGCAGAGTCCCTTCCTGACTAGGCCTAAGAGAAAAATTGATTATACCATTAAATACTCTTTATTTTTATGGCCCATATCCTTCATTACACATCCAACTTGAAATGTAGTTCCTAGTCCTGAAAAAAGACTGACTGAAGAGAATCAGTCACCGAGAAGACCTGGAGCTCCGGCATCTCTCTCCCAGGTATTTTTCCCTTCCCCTATGTCCAAAAAATATACACAACAAGCAGAAAGAAGATCAAAGCAGTGGTGGAAACAATAGAGAGCTTGCCCTAGTCTTTAGGAAATGTCTGAATTAGAGGGGCTACGGAAGTTGTTTCAATATTGTTACAGACTGAATGTTTGTGTCCCCCTCAAAACAAATCCATATGTTGAAATCCTAAACTCCATGTGTGATATCAGAAGGTGGGGTCTTTGGGAGGTGATTAAGTCATGAAGACCGAGATTTCATGAATGGGACTGGCGACCTTATAAAAGAGACTCCAGAGACATCCCTTGCCCCTTCCACCAGGTAAGGACACAGAGAAGACAGCTCTCTATGAACCAGGAAGCAGCTCTGTCAACACCCTGATCTTGGACTTCCTAACCTCCAGAACTGTGAGAAATAAATTTATGTTCAGAAGCCACTTAGTCTATGGTAATTTGTTATGGACTAAGACAAATGTTGAGGGAAGGTTTAGTTAGTCTTTCAAAAGTATTTATGAAGCACTATTACTACGTGCCAGGCAATATGCTATTACTGAGGGACTCAAAGAAGAATATGCACAGTTCTGGTAAGGGAACTCCCAATCTAAAGAAAACAAAGATATGGAAACAACTGCAATGCAGTGTTATAATTAATCCAAATGCTTTAATGATTCAAAGTGGAATGAGAACAAAAGACAAAGGGTAATAGATCTATCTGAGGGAATCATTATAAACTTCAGAGAGAAGACAGATTTAAAACAAAAGATGTGGGGGAAATTAGCAGACTTATGAGCCAACAGAAAGGAAGGCCCTCCAGGTAGATGCAGTGTGTAGTACATTGATTCAGATGGTGGAGAGCAATTCATGTGAGTGCCTACCCATTAACAACTCTACCAAGCAATTCAGAAGAAAGAACTTTGTATGTAGGACAATCTAACTAAATGTGCACATTAGAACTGATGGCAGCAGTGGCTAATCTGGAGCGGATGCTGCCATGACACCGGCTGCAGTGGGGGAGGCAAGGCCAGGACTGTGTGCTCCATGGAGCCAGCAGGAGCTGGGAACAGGTGGAAGTCCTGCCCACTTCTGAGTTGACAGGGTGGGAGACGCATTCCCCAGGCACAGCTGTAGCCACCCAAGCTGCAGCTGCAGACCCAGGCATCCCTGTGCTCTTGGGGGCTGGAAGCAGGCAGGAGCCCCGCCCTTATGGGCATAGCTGCAGCCACCCAAGCCATGGCTACAGACTTGGGCCTCCCTGTGTACTTGGGTGCTAGGAGTGGGCAGAAGCCCCACCTTCCCAGATATAGCTGCAGCCACCCAAGCTATGTGGACCCAGGCATCTCCAGACTCTCGGGGGCCCAAGAAGGCCCCCTTCCCTCTGCAGGTTTGGAAGCACCTGCTCCCACTATCTGGCCTCTCTCTGCTCCCAGCCCCTACTCCACAGGCTCAGAAGTGTCTGCTCCTGCTGCCTGGCCTCTCCCTGCTCCTGGCACCCACTCCAATCTCAGAGCAAAGTTGAGGCCAAGCCCAGGTGCTGTCACAACCTAGCCAGGTGTGTGCACGTTCAGGACAGTGCTGACATGCCAGCCCCCTGTTGACTTGGCCCTTTCCAGACATTGAGTGCCAGTGAGCATGGGAGGGAGGCCAAGGTGGGGGCTAAGAGCAGCTCGGTGCTGGCCTGCAGGCAGCCCTTTGGCACAAACAGCCTGGGTGCCACGAACAGCAGCAGGAGGCAGACAGCCTCTGAGCAGAAAGGAGTGGGTCCCTGGTGAAGTCCCACCTTCAAGCTGGGAAAGGCCTGAAACCTGGGGGCTGGGCTGCCAGTCCTGTGGATAGGAGTGGGAACTTACGGTGCTTTTTCCAGGCCTGCCCATGGCCACCCATGGACCAATCAGCACACACTTCTTCCCCTCTGAATCCCATATAAACCTCAGACTCAGCCAGACTTGAGGACTCAACAGATGACCAGCTGCAGAGAGGAGCTACCCACTCCAGGGTCTCCTCTCTGCTGAGAGCTGAGCAGACATCAGGATTACCAGCTGTGGAGGGGAGCTACCCACTCCAGGGCCTCATCTCTGCTAAAAGCTGAGGACTCAACAGGGCAACCAATTGCAAAGAGGAGCGACCCACTCCAGGGTCTCCTCTCCACTGAGAGCTGAGCACTTGATGGGATGACCTGCCTGCAGAGAGGAGCAACCCACTCCAGGGTCTCCTCTCTGCTAAGTGCTCAACACTCACTGGGACACCCCACCTGCAGAGAGAAGCTACCCATTGCAGGTCTCCTCTGAGCTGTCCCATTTCTCAATAAAGCTCTTCTTCACCTTGCTCACCCTCTACTTATCTGTGTACCTCATTCTTCCTGGATGCAGAACAAGAACTTGGGACCCACTGAATGGCAGGGCTAAAAGAGCTGTAACATAAACAGGGCTGAAACACACCCCTTGCTTGCCACGTTATGGGTGACAAGCAGGAGAGAAGAGAGAAGGAGAGAAGAGCTGCAGCCCTTCGGGGAGCCCAGACCTAGGAGCTCCCCAAGCCATGGCTGTGATAACTTCTTTGGGACTCTGCAGTTCCTGGCATCTCTGGGCACCACCATGTTCCCCAGTGCCAGCCATGGAAGCTGCTTGCAGTACGCCTGGTCCAGCCCCAGCCTCACAGGAAGCTGGTGCCTGTGCCAGTGCCTGGAGCTGCCCACCCCTCTGCAGCTAGCATGCCTGGGTGTGTGCAGCAAAGGTGCCATTGGCCGCAGAGGTTTCTGGCCAGAAAAGCAACACCCGTAACAGAATCCCATAACAGAACAATCAGACCAGCACCTGTATGTCAATAACATTGGAACAGGTGAACCTGGAACAAGAAATTACACATGAGAAAGACTCCAAAGAATCCCAAATAACAAATGACAAGGACCTGAACCAAGGCAGAGCCAGTAAGTGAGGATGGAGAGGATGGTGAGGAGAGACAAATATTTTGACCATAGAACTGTCAGAATTAATCAGACCTTGGGGAGAAAGGAAAAAAAAAAATCACAGCAGTGAAGTCCTACCCCAAGCATATGACTGGTATGGCAATTCATTCTATAGACCATTCTTTTGTTTTTAAGTTTTATTTTAAGTTCAATGGTACATGTGCAGATTTGTTATATAGGTAAACTTAGGTCACGAGAGTTTGTTGTACAGATTATTTCATAACCCAGGTATTAAGCCTAGTGCCTATTAGGTATTTCTCCTGATCCTCTCTCTCCCTCTTCCTCCCACCCTCCTACCTCAGATAGGCCCCAGTGTGTGTTGCTCCCCTCTATGTGTCCATATATTCTCATAATTTACTTCCTACTTATAAGTGAGAACATGTAGTATTTGGTTTTCTGTTCCTGCATTAGTTTGCTAAGAATAATGGCCTCCAGCTCTATCAATGTCCCTGTAAAAGACATAATTTCATTCTTTTTTATGGCTGCATAGTACTCCATGGTGTACATGTACCACATTTTCCTTATCCAGTCTATCATTGATGGGCATCTAGATTGATTCCATGTCTTTGCTATTGTGAATGAGAATGGTGCTTCAGTGAACATATGCATGCATGTACCTTTACAACAGAATGATTTATATTCCTTTGGGTAGATGCCCAGCAATGGGATTGCTGGGTTGAATGGTATTTCTGTCTTTTGGTCTTTGAGGAATCACCACACTATCTTCCACAATGGTTGAACTAATTTACACTCCCACCAATAGTGAATAAGCATTCTACAGACCAGGAAACCTCGAGGTTGTGGCCTGGGGCATGAATGCAGGTTATGGTTAAGTAGGCTGAGGGCCTCCTAGGAGACCCAGTTGATTCTTAGGCTTACAGGCTGTAGTCCCACCTCTCCTGATTCCTAAATGAAATCTATCTACATGTATAAGAGGGATTCCCTTCCTCCCATCCTCCCACCCAAATTTACTCTATTTGCAAAAATTGTGAAGCAATAACAAGAAACTCTTCGTGGCTCAGGTCTCTAAACATTTCTGACAGTGTCTTGTAAATATTTTAAGTCTTCAGGGGCCAATTTGTTTAAGTAAACATTAATACTTACATCCTTTTTTGTGTCTTCCCCACTTTTTCAAGTACTTCGTCTATTCCAAAGACATAACTATGACATTCAGTGTGGGGATGGCTTTTTGTCTCTGTCTTCTCCAGAAAAGTGCACACACTTCCAGCTCTTTTTCCCACATCATCATTCTTAAACCTTAAAACAAATGAAAATAGTGCTTTGAAAATTCTATGTTTCTATCCATATTGTAAACCAAAAATAAAATTATAAGGCCCCTCAATCATCTGAATAGACTTCATCCTAGGCCAGGGCACTCTAAAATTTAAACCGAAAGACTGGTTTAAGCCCTGATGGGAAGCAGGGGTTCAACATACCTCTCTATACTCTCCAGCATTAACACCAACGCAGACCTTAAGTCTGATAAGAAACATTTACAGTCTATTCTCTCTGAAGCCAGCTACCTGGAGGCTTCATGTGCACGGTAAAACTTTGGTCTCCACAACCTCTTATCATAACCCAGACATCCCTTTCTGTTGATAACTATTTCAACCAATTCCCAATCTGAAAATTTTTAAATCTACCTGTAACCTGGAAGCCTCCCTCCCCAACTTTGAGTTGTCCTGCCTTTCTGGACCAAACCAATGTATATGTTAAATGTATTTGATTGATGTCTCATATCTCCCTAAAATGTATAAAACCAAGCTGTAGCCCTTGGGCCCATGTTCTCAGGATCTCCTGAGGGATGTGTCACAGGCCATGGTCACTCATATTTGGCTCAGAATAAATCTCTTCAAATATTTTAGGGAGTTTGGCAATATCATATGTCCATCTACCACTATCATCTGGACATACAGTTTGCTAGAAAAAAATGTTTTGGCTCAATGTATGTAATGTCCAGTAATATTACACTCATTCTAGACTGAGTTCACCATAGAATTTTTTCGAATATTACCTGTGAGGCCATGGATTTACTAGCATGTTTAGAAAACAGACTTCGAAAAGAAATCCCATTTAGCTGATCAGCATTAAATTAGTACACTGAAGAAACAAAGAATAGGAAAGACACAGTCTACTATGCATGGTAAGAAGATTTGGTATGTAAAAAAAGCAAAAATAATAATAGCAAACACTGACCAAGTTCCAGGCACTGTTCTATGTGGCTTCAACATATTAACTAATTTAATCTCTACCATGACGTTACAAGGAAGGTAATATTATCTCTGTTTTGCAGATGAAGAAGTAAATGCCAAAGGAAATTTTAAAATGCCTTCAAGGTCACATAGCCTAGTAACTGGTCAGGTTAAGATTAGAACCCGGGCAACTCAGCTTCAACTTCAGAGGCTTTTTTTTTTTTTGAGACAGGCTCTTGCTCTGTCGCCCAGACTGGAGTGCAGTGGCGCACTTGCAGCTCACTGAAGCAGAGGCTCTATGTCTAACTGCACTTCTAAATTTGCCTCCCTGTTCACAGTAAGACAAGTTAATATGCAACACCCATATATTACTGGTTGCAAATAGTACCCTAAATGACAACATTAAATGATTCTTCTTACTGCTTTAACACAAACAAACCTAGGTCATCTAGAATTAATTTTCCTTTTTCAATCTCTCTGATAATCTATGACAAGAGTCCAGTGTAAAAAAAAAAAAAAAAAAATCTAGTGAATGGGCCTCAATCAGTCATGTTTTCTACTGATTAGTTAAGTGTTTTATATACATTATTTCATTTAATCCATATCACAACCCAATGAATTAGTTATTATCTCCATTTTTCAAATGAGGCTGCAAGAGGCTAAATAGATTTTCAGAAGTCACATAGCCAAAGGAGGACAAAGCTGCAGTTTAAGCTAAGATTTGACCCAAAGTATGCGCTCTTAACTATGCCTCTACATGGGCACCAGTCGCTAATCATGCATCTCGTCAGCACCATGTGGTTTTTCTAGAGTCCAGATTAAGGAAGGGAAGTTGACCCAGCTTGAGCCTAAGCCAACTGTCACAGAGTTCTCAGTGTTCCAGAGCTACAAGCCAGTGGACTCAACCTAGGATTTCTGGAGCATACTTTCAAGACAACTGGAAACTCCATTAAAGCTGGCAAAGATCTCGTTCCCAAACATTTAAAATATCTATTTTTTTAAATAATTTATTTTAAAAAAGTAAATGCATATAAGTGTATAAATAATGAATCCTGTTTCTATTCAGATTCCTATCCCAAAGTCATACTTTCAGCCATTCCTCAGTGATATATAGGGGTACATTTGTTTCTAACTAAAATTCAGAGCCACACTGGAAAGCAATCTAGATAGATGTCATAACATGTTGGCAGAATACCTCATTTGTTTACTCTGGTCCAAGCACAAAAGAAGAAGAAATTTTCTTGTAATTCCCCACATTTGTGACTTCAGTCATACTACTCTTTAATTTCTCTTAGCATCATCTTTTAGTTACTGACCACCAGCACAGACTTTGGATGCGTAACAAAACACATGTGGCTTAGCGCTACCATTTAACATATCTATACACATATGTGTTTGTGTATTTGTCTTTGTAAACAATTTCACATTACCATTGGATCAAGGTGCTGGGAATTTATTTTATACAAAACTTTCGTGTTAAAATAATTTAAAATTCTCTGGGCAAAATAAGTTTTTTGGTTCTGATTATTAGATTGGGTCCAGGGTACACAGTGTTACCCACTTAATGTGTCCCACTTCGGTTCTCTTCATCAAAGAGAGATGCTAAATACCACTCAAGGTCTTTTTATTATACCACACAATATCAAGGAGAGCCTCTGGGCTTAGTTTTCTTAGCTATAAATTAAAAACCAAACATTCAATAAATTATGAATGCTTTATGTGTTTTACATCTGTACATGAAAAATGCAATTTAGTTCCCAAAGGAACATTTCTAAAGTTAATGATAGTTGCTTACAAAAAAACATTTAGGAAAGCCAAAAACATTCTTAAAAATCAAGAGTCAAGGAATTAAGAGGGTAATAAGATGAAAAATTTTATAAGGATTGACCTAAAAGACTGACCCATTTCTTTAAAAATAAAATCTATATTATTTTTCTAAAATGCAACAAAATAGTAAAAGTAGGGTTACTTCTAACCACTGTATATAAATGAGACTAATTGAAAACAAAACCAAACAAAAAATTCTAACATATAAACAAAGATGAATTAAGTTTCAGTTACTTACAAAAAAAATATTGCAGGCAACTTATCCATTTGTCTTAACTTTTCAACAAGAAGAGGAAAGATTTTTACCATATCTTTTGAACTAGACAATGAATCTGGACTAAGGTTCTTCAGTACCCTTTTGACCTAGAACAGTAAGTTAAAATTATTTTAAAAAAAATTTGTGGAAACAGAAGAAAGAAAGGAATTATTTTGTTGTCTAAAATTAGAATAATTTTTCATATATAGTTTTGGGTGGGTTTTTAAAATAGTCCTTTAATATTATCAAGTAGAGGTAAAAGTCAACAGAGTCACAGACATCTCTATATTAAAGAATAGACAATAAAAGATATGAAATGTAATATATGATATTTTGTAGGCACTACAAATAAGTCAGTAGGATAAGGATGTTCATAAAATATTGCTGTTTCAACCGTTGCAGGAAGAGTGATAAAGGGTTTCTCCAATTATTAGATAACAAAATAGCTGCCAAATATGTTAAGGAGTATATAAAACCTATAATGGAAAAGAACCTCTTAAAATTAAAAAGAAAAAGTTTTAACTATGTCTACCAATAATTTGTAACAGTATACAGACATGTTTATAATGCTTAACTGAAAATTCAAGAGATGAGTGAGTCACAAAATACAATGATGAATAGAAGTTTAATAAATTTTTCACCTCAGATATTGTTGAAATTGTGGGTAGTAACTTTTATCCTACTATTCCATATTTGATAATTTTTTTATAAACAGCATCTCCTTCTTTTTTAATCAGAAAAAATAAATGTCATTTTACATCAGGAAAATTAACATTAAATTCCTTTACATAATATACAATGGAAAATCTTTGATGAAATAGTTACGGCTATCATGAATAATTTTCTTGACAAAGTTATTTTCCAGTTTAACTATCATTTGAGGGGTGGCAAATAGGGACATCTTTGGTATTCAGTTTTCCCCTGATTAACATTTAATGGAACACAGCATTCTGTGCCAAACAGGCTAAATTATTTGTACTATTTCCTAACATCAGTATCTTTTTTTTTTTTTTTTTTTTTTTTTTTTTTTTGAGGATGAGTCTCCCTCTGTTGCCCAGACTGGAGTACAGTGGCATGATCTTGGCTCACTGCAACCTCTGCCTCCCAGGCTGAAGTGATTCTCCCACTTCAATCTCCAGAGTAGCTAGGATTACAGGCATGTGACACCACACCTGGCTAATTTTTGTATTTTTTTAGAGACAGGATTTCACCATGTTGGCCAGGCTGGTCTCAAGCTTCTGGCCTCAAGTGATCCACTCGCTTTGGGATTATAGGTGTTAGTCACCACTCCCGGCCAACCAATGCCATTTTTATCTTCATTTCTTTCACCACCAGAGTGAAAAAGGCAAATAAACATGACACTCAGTCAGCAAACTAGAACCAAAGATGCATCAATGTTACGCTCAAGGATATCTTTGCTTCCCAGCATAGTCACCGACGAGTCTGTCATCTGTAAATTTGCCTGAGCCTCTTTCAGGTATATTTGTATTTTCTCATTTATCATCATGTACATGAGTTTCAGAAATTGGTTATTTTTAAATAATTTATTTTTATTTGCACAAAACTTACTTAGATTAGCCCCTGTACTAATTCCTGATCTCCACTATCATTCCTCTGGAGCCAGTCCCTCTTCTGTGAAAGCCTCGGCAACATTGGTTCTCCTGTTAAAGTTAAAGGTTCTTTGTTTTTAGCTGTTTGTAGCTGTTACCTGAAGAAACCAAAAGCCTATGGCGCATGTTTTAAAGGTCACTGAGCTAAGAAATGAAACCAGTTCCCTCCTCGTTTTTTCTATCTCATACTCACTGGATAACATGTTTAAATGGAATTACTAAAACAAAAATTGGAATAAAAAGATTACAAAACAGTTATTGGCTGAATTATTATGCAACTCCAAACAACTAACAATTAAGCAAAACTTCGTCCAAGAAAGTGGGAAAATTACCTTCTTCACTTGGCCATTTTTAATCCAATTTGTCAATTCTGCCTTTAAGTTTTCTTCATATTTTCTAGCATCCAACTTCTTAATGACTATTTTATTCTTAAAAAGAATGAATTCCTCTGGACACAATTCCTTGGGGGGAAAATTATCACAAAATTAAGCTAAGCTATGTAATCTATACTAAGAAAAATACAATGATGTATTTAAGTTTACTTGTCTCCTCAAGAAAATTGCAAACTCCTTGAGGGCAGAGGCTGTTGAACATCTTCTTACCTCCCAATAATTTCTAACACATAAACCTACGATGATGGGTGAACTCTTCAAAAGAAAGAATACAGGGCACAGCTGATGAAAAGACGAAAACCAACAGAGAAGAGAATAGAGGAATATAAGTCCAAAAACACAATTAAAGTAGTATGGTATCCCAAAAGCTAAAAGAAGACATATTTTCGAGAATTACAGAATATTCCATGCTACGTACGACGATAAAGTCACAAAGAATGGCTGAAAATAAGAAAAAATAACTGATTATTTCAAAATAGCAGCATCGACCAAGTAGAGAGAATAAGTGTGTTTACCTGAAGAGTCATTTTGCTATATTCTGGAATAGCATTAACTAAAGTTCATTTTGGTGAATATATATTTCTATATTTACCTGAGCCCTGGGCCAAGTTTCCCAGACTTGAGCCATGGTATCATAAAGCTGGATGCTTTCTTGAGAGGTGAGGGTAAGATCAGGTGGGAATCCATACTTTTCAATCTGTGAATAAACAAATTAATGGATGGATGAACAAATAAAATTACAATGTTTATATTTCTTTTATCTTTCACAGATAAACCCTCAAGTCTTTACCTGTGAATCCAGGTACATTAAAAGGCAATAAATTGTAATATTTCACCTCGGCAATGATCTCTTAATAAAGTCTTAACAAAGTAGCATCCCTAACCTGCTGAAATGGAAAACTTCAAAATCCACTAATAAGTTTCAGTGCTACTTCCTGAGACTATTTGCACTAGATAATAAACTAACACTGCTCTATGAAACATCCCTAGAATGCCAGTGAGGGTACTGGGTGGCTGGAAAATATGAGCTCTTACAGAATAGCCTCAGTTTAGACAAAAAATGTACCTTTCTTTTTGAAATATCCCTTTGAAACAAACATTAAAATGTGTTTAGTGATGCAGATGATTTTATGGGTACCAAGCCATGTAAAAAGGGACAAAGCTTTGCCCCTAGAGATCCAATATAAGAGCCGGATCAAGTTTATAAGGGCAAAGACCCTCAAACAACCTTCAGATACTCAAAGAAATTTCTACCTGATGGTTACCCTGGTTACTGATCAGCTTCTGTCTGAAGCCTTTAGAACTCATGCACTACTTTTTCTCTCACAAATACTGTTGATGTTAGTTGTGTGCAAAGCACCATGTAGGGTACAAGAACAAATCCTGTCCTCACAGCCTTTGTGTTCTATACTCCTTTGGCTTCAATCACCACTTCTTCTAATCCATTATGTACAAAAGGGATAAAGTAACATCTAAACCGTAACACCAAGAAAAAAATTAAAGATAAGTAACTATGGGAAAGGCCCTATTAAGCAAGTTAATCAAGTATCTTTATGTCAAGGTTTCTGTTATGTTCATGGGTACTGTGAATCTCTAAGAAAGGGACAGGATATCACACTTCTCCCAAATATATTTGAAGAAGGAACCCTTCCTTTAAAAAATAACTATTACTGGTTCCTAGAAGATTGGAAATACTGGGCTAAAGGGGCCACTCCAAAGATAGAGTTCAGAAAGCAAAGAAAGGCTGTTTGGTGGACTGTGCCGCACAGCTGGGTTCTAATCACAGCTCTAATCACTACTCCCTGGGGTTCTGTTTTTCTTGTCTATAATATGAGAATGACAATGTCTTCATTGCTTGTCTTCAAGATTGTGGTGAGATTCAAAAGGTTAATATAGCAAGATTTTCTTTTTATTCTATGTTATGCAACATAAAGAATCATCATTTAGCAATTCTCAGATTGAATTTATGAAGCTAGCTAGTTGGCAGGGACTTCATTTGAACACACTAGTAGCTGTATTCATCATCTCAGAAGGTGAGGATTTCAGTATCGCATAAACTGCATCTTGCAGGTGACCACATATTCTGTCTATAAATGAAGCCATTCCTGACCTAAGTAATTAGTATTCTAAGAATTATCAAGTACATACTAATGCTATGCTTCTATTTTGGTCTCTAGAATAATAGTGATTCATTTTCAAAGCATCTCCCTTCCTTTATGAATGCTTTGGTTTCCAATCTCTAAAATAGGAATAATTATCCTTACACCACAGATTTGTTGTGAGGATTAAATGATATAATGTATACAATATGCTGTTAAAATGCCTGGCTCTTTTTTAGTATCCCATCCATCATAGTGACTGATTATTAACTTTAAGGTATTCTTTTTCATCAGTTTGTCAACTGTATCACTAAAAGGATATATTCAATTGTTCTCCTCTGCACAACATGTAATTAGCTGGTATTTCTTAAGCTGGCCTAGATAATACATAAAATTATATAGAAAGACAATATATAAAAGATCATTATACGGTTATATCGGTTTGTACTTCTTCATTCATAAACAAAAGCATATCATACCAGAATGCTCCTTTTGAAAAAAAAATAAAAATTAAATAAAATGAATAAAAAATAAGTAAAAAAGTTATATGGTAAGCATTTATCAGAACTACACAGAAAGAGACAGACAGTAGTTCTTTCGAGGACTGCCTGGTGCCGACAGCGTCTTAGAGCGCTGAGTAGCTGTTCTTTTATGGCAGCATAATTCGTAGGAAGGCTGTGCAGCTCTTCCCTTAGCCCAGGAACAAGCCATATATGGATTGCAGTGATCCCTCACCACAGCTGGATTAAAGCCAGCTCACTCAAGGCATGGGAACAGGATGAATGCCTTCCTTCCCAAAGCTATTTCCATGAGTGTTACAGAGAATAAATCCAAGGTTAGAAGATTCCTTTACATTCTTCTCCTGTTGCTTCAATGTATTCTGCTTCCCCTCATGATTGAACAATTTCAGTGTAATCTCATGAATACTATACTCATTGGGATAGACCATCTTGCTATTGTTATTGCTATCTTAGGAGCACGAAGAAAGGTCTTATATAAATGCACATCTCACAAATTTAACTAGTTGTCTAAGCATTTTAAAAAGCATGTCTCTCTAGTTGTCCCCAGGCATACAAAAGTAAAGTATCACAGAGTAAAGAGCTGAGAAGATTCATACAACAGCACAGCTCTGCAGAAGTCATACAGGGTCAGAACACACTGTAATGGTTCTGCTGCTTTCCAATTACTCCATTAATAGCTACTGAGAATAGATGAAGGCACATGGCCAAAATGATGATCTTACCAAGAACTCCAGGCCACTGTACTCACAAATGCTTAAAGGTAACTTACCTTAAAATCACTCTAAGCAGAGTAAACCATTAAAAAATTATAAAATACTATGCAACTAAAAACTTGCTGAAAATACAATGCTGAAGATATCAAAATATAACTGGAAGGCTTAAAGAGTGATGTATGCTTATCATATATCTATTCCCTAAGCACAGAGTCAGAGGAAAAGGGAAGGATAGGGACAGGAATGCCATTTGGAATGAGTCATTGCAAAGCCAAGAAAAAACCACATAATAAAATTATGTTTGAAAATTTCTGGAAGACAGAATCACTTTAAGTGAGTTTTACATGCCCTTAATCACCATAGCTCAGAATCTACGAAGTAATTTCCATTTAATTCCTTGCTCATGCATTCGATCCACAAATTATTTAGTATAACACTATGATTAAGAACATTAGGCTTTGGGGTCAGAACTTCTGCGTTTGTACCATAATCTGACAATTACTAACTGAGTCCTTGGACTAGTTAAACAATCTCGCTAGCCCTCGTTTTCCTCATCTGTAAGTTGGGAATAATTATAGTACATTTATTATAAAGATGTTGCAAAGGTTAAAAGAGAAATATATATAAATATTAACAAGTGCCTGCCACACAAATTCTCAACACGTGTTGGCAATCATCATTCCACAAATATTTACTGAGCAACTTTTGTGTATATGGCACTATGAGCGAGCTATAAGGTAATCTAGGGGTGAAAAAGTGCAAAATTTTTCATTAACAATTTTATAATTTAATAAGAAGAAGACATGAAAGCAAAAACTTAAAACAGCAGGCTAAACATAATTGGTGTCATTTAAAAAGTGCAAATAATAAGTTATATGTTATCAGAAAAGAAGATTAATTCCATGTGGAGAGATCATAGAAAGACTTCTGGAAAAAAAAATCTCATATTAGCAAAGACATGGAAGATGAATAGAATCTGGAAACTTAAGAGTTTGGCATCTGGAATGAAGCATTCCAGGTATAGCACACAGCATGAACCCTTTAGGTAAGCTACATCCAGGGTTTGAGTGAAAAGCTGAGGAAAGTCTAAGTTATAGAAGACTTGAATGCCAAGCTACAAAGTCTGAAATTTATTTCCAATGGAGAAACATTGAAGACTTTTGAGAAAAATAAGGACAGGATCAGAATTATGTTTTAGGAAGATAAATGGAACAGCATAATTTTGGATATAAAGTAATTAAAAAAAGGACCAACTATTGGCTAATGTCATTATATCTTCACAAGGCAACTTGAACCTATATAATTTAATAACAGAGATAGGATGGAAAAAGAGGAGAGAATAGCAGGAGAAATTAATGTCTTCCTACAGTCATAATCCAGTGCCTCAAGTGAGATCTCCGAAAACTTCGTCTTATCAATCCACCATGAAAAAAGTCATGTTCCGATTTTTATGTTAGTAGGAAATGTCTCTTCCCTGTTAAGACCATTTGGTAATGGGAAATTCTGACATGAACGAGGAGTGCCAATACAGTCGTGGCGGCACTGTTAGTCACAGAGAAGTAGAAGACAGAAATAGATACTAAGAAGCCATAGATAGGAAAGGATAATGTCTGTCAATAAAGAAAAGGAATAAACTAACCAAAGAAGGTGAATTAGAACTCTCCATTACTTCCTCTCCAGTTATTAAACTTTGGGTGTCCCAAACGACTTTAAGGATATAATGAAAGCTAGAAGAATGTATACACACACAATTTTTAGTGGTTTTTCCCTTTTCGATGAAGTCCATCCTTGATGTCCGTGTACCTGAGGTTAAGAATATCTGTAAAGATGGCCTAACAGAAGCCTCCTGTGAGCATCAGCCCCCACAGGAACTCCAAATTGAACAACTATGCACACAAAAAGCACCTTTATAAGAACCAAAAATCAGGCGAGTGATCACAGTATCTGGTTTTAACTCTGTATCACTGAAGGAGGCACTGAAGAGGGCAGGAAAGACAGTGTCAACCTGCCAATGTCACCCATCCCACATCCTCCAGCAGTGGCCACATGGCATGCAGAGAGAGTCTGTGCACCTGGGAGAGGGAAAACATGGTGACTGAGACTTTGCATTAGAACTCAGTGCTACCTTGTCACAGCGAAAAGCAACACCAGGCAGAACTCAGCTGGCACCAGTGGAGGGAGCATTTAGACTAGCCTGACCCAGAGGAGAATTGCCCATCCCAGCAGTTGAAACCTGACTTCCAGGATGGGTAATTCTGAAACTGGCAAGCTCATCACCAGGGGTTAAAGTGCCTGAGAGTCCTAAATAAACTTGAAAGCCAGCCTAGGCCACAAGGACTACAATTCCTGGGCAAGTCATGGTGCTGTGCTGGGCTCAGAGCCTGTGGATTTGGGGTGTATGCAATCTAGTGAGACAACAGCTGAGGAGAGCTAGGGAGTGATTGCATCATCCCTCCCCCAACCCTAGGCAATGCAGCTCGCAGCTCTGAGCAAAATTCCTCCCTTCTGCTTGCTGAGAGGAGAGGGAAGAGTAAAGACTGTCTTCAAACTTGGACACCAGCTTAGCCACAGTAGGATAGAGCACTGAGCAAAGTCATGAGGCCCCCATACCAGACCCTAGCTCCCAGACCTTTCTAGACACATGCTGAAATCTGCTGCCTTGAAAAGATGAACCCAGACTTGGCAGGATTCATCACCTGCTGAATAAAGAGCCCTTGGGCCCTGAATAAGCAGCAGTGGCAGCTAAGTAGTACACGCCGTGGGCCTGGGGTGATTCTCTGAGGCATGCTGGCTTCAGATATGACCCAGCACCTTCCTAGCTGTGGTGGCTATGGGGAGAGACTACTTCTGCTTGAAGAAAAGAGAGGGAAGAGTAAATGGGACTTTGTCTTGCAACTCAGATGCCAGCTCAGGCACAGTGGAGTAGAGCACTGAGCAGGCTCTTGGGGTCCCCAAGTGCAGGCCCTGGCTCTTGGATGGCATCTTTGAACCTACCCTGGGCCAGAGAAAAGCCTGTTGGCCTGAAGGGAGAGACCCAGGCCTCGCAGCATTCACCATAAGCTGAATGAAGAGGCCTTGGGCCTTGAGTGAAGATTAGCAGTAGCCAGGAAAAACTCACCATGGGCCAGGGCTGCTGGTGGCCACAGAGAGACTCCTCTACTTGTGGAAAAAGAAGGGAAGAGTGGATAGATCCTGACTCCAAGCCCCAGGTCCCAAACAACATCTCTGGACTCACCTGAGGTCCAGGGAACCTACCACCTTGAAGAAAAGGACACCAGCCTGGCTGGCTTCACCACCTACTGATTGTAGAGCCCTCAGGCCTTGAATGAAAATTGGAAGTAGCCAGACAATGATTATTGTAAGCCTAGGGCAACACCTAGTGCTGTGCTTGATTCCATTCTAACCCAGTGCAGTCTCTGCAGTGGAGACCACAGGGATGCTATGTTGCTTTCTCTTCCCAGCTCCAGGCAGCTCAACACAGAGAAAAAGATTGCATTTGTTTGGGAGACAGTAAGGGAAGAAAACTAAAGTCTCTGATAATCCAGAGAATTATTCAGGATCTTATCCAAATCACCAAGGTGGTTGCTATATGGGACTGCAAGAGCCACAGCCTCACAGAGCTTGGGGTGCCCCCCAATGCAGATAATGGCTGCAGTGACCAAAATCTTAGATCACAACATCCAAGTCCCTCCAAATACCTGGGAAGCCTTCTCAAGGACAAGTACAAATAAGCCCAGACTGTGAAGACTACAATAAATACCTAACTATTTAATATCTAAGCATCAATGAATATCCACAAGCATCAAGACCATCCAGGAAAATATGACCTCACCAAATGAACTAAATAAGGTACCAGGAACCAATTATGGAAAGACAAAAATATGTGACTTTTCAGGCCGATAATTCAAAATAGCTGTTTTGAGGAAACTCAAAGAGCCAGTATTACCCTGATATCAAAACAAGGCAAAGACACATTAAAAAAAGAAAACTACAGGCCAATATCCCTGATTAATATTAATGCAAAACTCCTCAACAAAATGCTAGCGAACTGAGTTAAACAACACATTTAAAAGATATTTCATTATGGCCACATGGGATTGATCACAGCAATGTAGGGATGGTTCTACATACACAAATCAATGTGATATATAATATCAATACAATGATAGCAGGATCCCATTAGATAAATTTAACAAAGATATTGAAATAATTAAAAAGAATCAAGCAAAAGCTGACATACTGAAGAATCCACCAGAGTCTCTTGAATAGCAGAATTAATCAAGCAGAAGTGAGCATTAGTGACCCTGAAGAAAGGCTATTTGAAAATATATAGTCAGAAGAGAAAAAAGAAAAGAGAATTAAAAATGATAAAGCATTCCTATAAGATACAGAAAATAGCCTCAAAAGGGCAAATCTAAGATTTATTGGCCTTAAAGGGGCTTAAAACCCCTAGAGTGAAGAGAAAGTTTATTCAAAGGGATAATAACAGAAAACTTCCCAAACCTAGAGAAATATACCAATACTCATGTACAAGAAGGATATAGAACACCAAGCAGATTTAACCCAAAGAAGACTATCTCAAGACATTTAATAATCAAACTCCCAAAGGTCAAGAATAAAGAAAGGATCCTAAAAGCAGCAAGAGAAAAGAAACAAATAACACAATGGTGCTCCTATATGTCTGGCAGCAGACTTCTCAGTGGAAACCTCACAGGCCAGAAGACAGTGGCATGACATAAAGGGCTGAAGGAAAAAATCTTTTATCATGGGATAGTATATCCAGTGAAAATATCCTTCAGACATGAAGCAGAAATAAAGACTTCCTCAGACAAAAGCTAAGAGATTTCAGCAACACCTGTTCTACAAGAAGTGCTAAAGGGAGTTCTTCAGTGTGAAAGAAAAGGATGTTAACGAGCATGAAGAAATTATCTGAAGGTAAGAAACTTACTAGTAAGTACATAGAAAAACACAGAATATTATACCATTGTAATTGTGATATGAGTATATCTTCAGTAGAAAGACAAAACAATGAACCTATCACAAATTACAACCACAGCAACTTTTCAAGACAGGCAATACAATAAGATATAAATAGAAAAAACAAAAAGTCAAAAAACTAAAACTAGAGCTACCTTATGATCCAACAATACCACTGCTATGCATATACTTAAAAAAAAGGAAATTAGTATATCAAAGAGGTATCCCGACTCTCATGTTTATTGCAGCGCCATTCACAATAGCCAAGATTTGGAAGCAACCTAAGTGCCCATCAACAAATTAATGAATAAAGAAAATGTGGTACTTAAATACAGTGGAATACCACTCAGCCATAAAAAAAAAAAAAAGATCCTATCATCTGCAACAACATAAATGGAATTGGATGTCACTATGTTAAGTGAAATAAGGCAAGCACAGAAAGAAAAACTTCACATGTTCTAACTTAACTGTGGGAGCTAAAAATTAAAACAATGGAATGCACGGAGACAGAGAGTAGAACGATGGTTACCAGAGGCTAGCAAACACAGTGGGTTAGGTGGAAGAGGGAATGGTTAATGAGCACAAAAAAATAGATAGAATAAATAAGATCTAGTATGTGATAGCACAACAGAGTGATTATAGCTAACAGTAACTTATTGTATATTTTAAAATAACTAAAAGATTAGAATTGGATTGTGCTTAAGGTATAATGGATACATACCTCATTTAGTCCAATGTGGTTATTATGCTTGAGGTAATGGATACACGCTTGAGGTAATGGATACATAATTACCATTATGTATCCACTAAAGGGTAAATGCTTGAGGTAATGGATACATACCTCATTTAGTCCGATGTGGTTATGCATTGCAGGTCTGTATCAAAATATCTCATGTGCCCCATATATACAGCTACTTTAGATGCCCACAAAATTAAAAATAAAAAATGTATTAAATTTTAAAAATAAATGAATAAAATAAAAGAATCAGTAAAAAAAGAAAAAGATTATCTATCTATACATGCTGCAATTCTGTGAAGATTAACTGAGTCCCTTTCCAGCTGTGATATACACTAAAAATTCCACTAACAGGACAAATACACTTTTATACTTACGATATCTGTCGTTAGCGCAGCAAAGGGATGAAAATGATCAAAATAAACATCATCATGTTTTACTGAACATATATGCTTCTCTAAATCATTGTGTCTCTCTCCACAGAGCACTAGATATGAAGAGCAAGAATATCCAAATTAATGGACATATAATTATTAGAATATGGATAACTTTGTAGTTAAATACAAAAATCCCCATAAAAAGCTTCATAGTAAAATAAAAGAATATATAGTAAAACATAAAAAAATAAGCTTACCAAGTCTAACTTCATATGATTGATTTTTATATGAATTGTCTTGGAGAAAGTTGAGACATTTGTCAGCCTGTTTTTCAGAAATAAATTTCTCTTCCATAATCTTGTCTGCCTGTTGCCAGTACTGTTTTACTGATTGCAGCCACCTTACAGAATAAACATGCATATAATTTAAATAAAATATAGAAGTGTTTATCAAGAACTTGGATATTTTAAACAAAGAAAATTTCACAAGTTTAAAAATTTAGTGCATGCGCTCTCAATTTAAACCACCTGAGTTTACTTCAGAGCTGTGGACTTTGGGCAAATTCCTCAGCTTCTCTTTGCCTCCATTTCTCCATCATGACATGGAAGATAATGAAAGTATCTTTCTCATAAGGGTGTTGTATGGCTTGAATGAGTTAATATACCTGCCACACAGAAAGCACTATGTGTTTGTTACCAGTGTTGCTGTTACTATCATTGTGGCTGTTACCAGGAAAAATCAAGTCTGGTAACAAAACAATACTTGATGTTCATATAATGCTTTCTTGTTCTTATGATTGTCATCTGCAAGGTCAATGACTGTGTCCCAGTTATTTCCATTTTAGCTTAATTATTGGATAAGGACAACGAAAGGGGGATACAATTCTCTCTCTTACTTCAGATGACATTTATTTGAAAATTTTTAGAAATTTTCCTACACAATTTCAGATCTGGCTATGGGAGACCTTGATTTTCTTTGGAGAAGATGTTTACCTTCTCTAACTTCCAGGAAATATATCTTCAAAAAAATTTTAGAAAGCCAGACATGGTAATGTGCACCTGTGGTCCCAGCTACTCAGGAGGCTGAGGTGGGAGGATTCCTTCAGCCCAGGAGTTTAAGGCCAGCCTGGGCAACAAAGAGAGACCCCTGACATTTCAAAGACTGGGTAATAAATTTATTTGATAGTTATTATGTAAAAAACCTTAAAGACTTCAGACCATATAGACAGTATATAATTCAACCACTGAATATATAACAACCACTCTTTTTACCTATACCTACTTGGTGAGAAGATTTGGGTTATTTATGGTAGCTGAAAGAACCAAAAAAGGACATCGAATAATGACAAGGAGGAGCTCCCAAAATTTTGCTCCAACTTCTCTGCCAAGATAATGGACCTAGTAAAGAAAAAAAAAAATCAGTTGAAAAGTTGATGTCAAAATGGTGAATGAAGAATAGAAGCATAAAATCATCATGCATATTTTTCCAGTTTCCTATAAATGACATAACCTAAATAAAGTGAATGGTGATAAATTCAGACAATAGACATTATGACACTTAACTCTCTCCAATCTCCATATCTAAACCGTTATTAATTCCTACAGATTCCAATTTCAAATATCTATTTTGAAGCTATGTTTTTCTCTCCATTTTTTGTTGTCATTGAAGCCACCATCACCTGGCTTTCTACAATAGACTTCTGATTTTTCTCTTAGCTTCCACTCTTTCTCTATACTTTCTTCACATCATAGCCCTAATGGTATTATTAGACAAAAATCAAATTAGGCTACATACCTAATTAAATCCCTACACTGTCCTCCAATGCATTTACAGCAAACTACAAGCTGCTTAACTGGAAGTGTAACTTTCTGCATGATCTTGCTTCTTCCCACCTTTCCAACCCCACCTCAGGCCACTTTCCCCGCCATGCATTCTGCTCCCAATGTACTGGCCTTCTTTTCATACCCTGAACATACGTGTTCCACCTGAGGGCCTTCACATATAAGACCCTGCTACTTAAAATCCTTATCCACCTTTTAGCTGACCGTTCCTGCTTATCCCTGCAAAGCCCAGCTGAAGGTCATCGCCTCAGAAACACCTTCCCTGAGTACCTGCTCCAAAGTTGTTGTTCTTACTTCCCATTTTGCTATTATCTTGGTGAAAACTGACTGATTTTTTTTCTTCAGAGTTTGTATCACAATATTTACTTATATTTTCATTGGTACATTTACTTATTTAATTGCTCTCCCCTTCACTAAACCACAAGGTCAGTACTGGCAATCAGGGAGAAAGCACAGTGTCTAGCACAGAGTAGGTACTCAATTAACATCTGTTGAATGAATGAATCCATTTTTCTTTGATTAAATAATGCAAATTAAGACTTAGAGAGGAGGTCCAAATTTTGGTCTTAATTAAACAGAATACATCGTGACAGTTGGGTCTCAGCTGGAAAGACTTACTAACCAAGCCTAGTAATAAATACATAATGAAGAATATTTTCAAATCCCTTCTGACTTTGATCTAGTCAGATAATCACCCACTTTACCAAATGCTAACCTTATATTTTGTATCAGCAGGCAATTTCTCTGAACTTTCTGGAATAAACAATTTTTAAAGCCTTCTTACAATCAAGTTTTGTGCATGTATAAATCAGAAAACCAAAGTTACCCACATTTTGTTTTTTGTTTTGAGATGGAGTTTCGCTATTGTTGCCCAGGCTGAAGTGCAGTGGTATGATCTTGGCTCACTGCAACCTCCGCCTCCCAGGTTCAAGTGATTTTCCTGCCCCAGTCTCCCGAATAGCTGAGATTACAGGCGCATGCCACCATGCCTGGATAATTTTTGTATCTGTAGTAGAGATGGGGTTTCACCATATTGGTCAGGCTGGTCTCGAACTCCTGACCTCAGGTGATCCACCCACCTCAGCCTCCCAAAGTACTGGGTTTACAGGCATGAGCCACCGTGCCCAGCCTCATTACCCATGTTTTAACATTATTGTGCTTAGGCATTTTGAGACGAGACCACAATCCAAAGTTCTAGATCACGAAGATCAAGGGTTTTGTTTTGTTTTCCCTTAAAATGGGAATGTTCAAAGTCAGCAACACACAATACAGCCTGATGCATAAAAGGAAATAGACTACTTTCAGGACAAAGAAAGCAGAATGACAGCATGTCTACCAACTCTCAACTTCACACAAAAAAGGGGTAGATTCACTACATGGGTTTATCACCTAGTTTTCCTTTAAGTTGAAAATTCTTTGAAGAAACAAAACACAAAGCTTGAATTCTATTTACAGTTCTTTCCATTCATTTTGATAATAACATAGCTATGTCCTTCCAGATCTACACCATTTGCCACCTTGCTCTCTGGCCAATGAGTCTGACTTTGGGAATTGGCTCACCCAGCCTCCTTAGCTCTCTAGCTTCTACTGGGTTTGGCCAGTGGGAAGCCTAGGCAAGAAATGGGAAGGAGAGAAGACAGTGAGGTCAAGGTCTTTATTCTCTTGCTCTCTCTCCCTAAGAGGTCAACCTTGGCCAGCTGCATTTCTTCACCAAGGTCACTGTTCTTCCCAAAGAGACATATCTATAGAATCTCTCTTCTGTTAAGGTTCATACTGCTTCCTCCTCCCTTCATCCTTACAGGGTTGAAAGGCTTGCACTATTCTGGATTACTGCACTTACCTTTTGGTTTCCCTTGTACAAACCTTTGTAAACAGCCCCTTAGTAAAAACACTTTTCTAAAAATTATACTAATGTGAATATGCTGTTTTCCATTGGTACCCTGGCTGACGTGCAACTTAGATAACTATCATCATTGAAAAAGCCCCATATTCTTTAAATTACAAATTATAGTGTGTATGCAGACTAGAACATCAACCAGAGAACTAACACCAAACCTACCTCATCAAATATAACATATCTGATCCTTTCCACCCATTTTTGGCGACGAGGAGCAAGCAACAGGATTTCAAAACATTCCGGCACTGTAATAAGTACCTACAAATGTGAATGATTAGTGTAGCTAACTTTATGGAGCATTAATTTTATATCAGTCATAGTAATAGGAACCTAGAAAATATGCTGCTGCTGATAGCAGTTTCATCAAGATAACATTGCATCTTTGACGTTTTTCATTTAAATCTCTACATTTAGGAACATTTGGATTAATGAAAATGAAAAAAAGCTTCTACTCTGTAATGACTGTTTTACATTTTGTTTAGTCTTAAATGTCTACTTTGTGAATTCAATAAGGGAGACAATCTATCTTAATCTATGATTTACCTATCGACGGGTCCACTATCAACACACAACCTTTTTGAGACAAGGTTTTATTATGAGGATCCATAAATATCGTTCACAAGAACTAGCAATTTTGAATGGAAAGAAAAGGTTGGGTAGTCATTTAGTAATGCATTGGGTTTATCAAATCTACTTGAATCCCTTTCTAAGTTATAATGAAATATCATATTCTTCTATTTGAAATTTCAGATCATAATGTAAGTATAAATATTGTTCACACGACCTAGCAATTTTGGATGGAAAGACAAGGTTGGATAGTCATTTAGTAATACATTGGGTTTGTCAAATCTACTTGACTCCCTTTCTAAGTTATAATGAAATATCATAACTTTTGATTTGAAATTTCAGCTCACAGTGTGAGTATCCTTAGAGATGGTGAGCCTAGTTCTTACTTTTTAGAGTAGAACAACCTTAAATTTTCCTTAGAGCTATTTCATTTTCTTTGTGAATTCAATGAAATGATTTCTATAAGTGCTTGTGTTTTGCAGATTCCCAGCAAAACAGTTATATAAGTACTGCTCTATAATTTGATAATAAACTCATTAATTAATATGTCATACCTGACAGTTTAGTACATTATGACCATAATCTCTTGTAAAAGCACCACATAGAGTTCTGCCAGCAGGTAACTTTTTAGTAAAACGATTCTCAACAGTTGCAGCCACTTGACCAACAAGGGACTGATTGACAAGAAAAAAAAAAACCATTAGTCACTTAGTAGAGAACAGACATATAAAACCTTGAGGACAACAGAATCCATACACATACACACACACACACACACACACACACACACACAGTTCAATGAAAATGAAATAAAGAAGTAGGGAAAAATACAGATGGTAATGAAATTATTTGATACCACTGAGTATTCTCTTGGATCCTCCTTGATTTTACACACACACACACACACACACACACACACACACACACACACACACAGAGAGAGAGAGATAGACAGCCAGACAGACAGATAGATAGACGAATATTATATATCGTGTATATGGTGACAATGGGCAAATGAATGACTTTCTATTGAATGTCTGGTTCATGATTCCAGGTAAACCACCATTGCTCTGCCTGGGATCCTCCTAGTGCTCTCTCTGCCTGTGTTTCTCAGGATCCTTTCTTATTTAAGCCCCTGCAACTTGCTGCCTGAAAGAGGCAAAGAGCCCATGTGGCTTTCTCTTAAAATTTTCAGCCCCCAGGATTCCCCTTCTATTGTTTTGAGCTTAACTACAATTATATAAAAAGATGTTTGGTGTCTCTTATCCAGCATTTCAGGTATTTTACACAAAGAGATTTTTCTGTTGACCTATATGGCCATATTGCTGGAAATGGAAGTCATATACACCCGGCAGTGTTTTTTAATTGAAACAATATTAATTAAAAGCAAAACATAAATCTTCATAATTATAATCATAGCATACCACTCCAAGGGAGGAAGAGAAAATAAAAAAGGAAAGGGGAGAGAGAAAGAAAGTAAGGGAAAAAACTTAAAATGTAAATTTTTAAAAAATTAATCCTTAAAAATACTATATAGTCATTATTTTTATATTCTTGATAGTGAAATATTTTCTAAAAATAAGTATAATTGCAGTAACTATAAATGAAAATATTAATATATGAGATGAAATGAAAATATCAAAAATAGTTTCTTGGCTGGGCATGGTGGCTCACACCTGTAATCCCAACACTTCAGAAGGCCGAGGTGGGTGGATCACCTGAGGTCAGGAGTTCGAGACCAGCCTGGCCAACATGGTGAAACCCCATCTCTACTAAAAATTCAAAAATTAGCCAGGCATGGCAGCGCGCACCTATAATCCCAGCTACTCAGGAGGCTGAGGCGGGAGAATCACTTGAACACGGGAGGTGGAGGTTGCAGTGAGCCAAGATTGCACCACTGCACTCCAGCCTGGGTGACAGAGCAAAACTCTGTCTCAAAAATAATTTAAAATAAAATAATAAAATAAAATAAACGAATTAGATCTAGCATGTGACCGTGTGCATTCTTTTTAAAGGGGATGTTCAGGAACAAAAGAAAGAATGAAAGTCACTCAAGCACTACCTTTGCAGGTGCAATGTACACGACCACCCCGTCATCACTCTCCCTCAGCACTTTCTCCATGCAGTAGTAGGAAGCATAGGTTTTGCCTGCTGACACTGGGGCAACAATTACTGCTGACTCATTCTTATCCACCACATCGAGGAGTTCTCGCTGCAGGGTACAAAGCACCATTCGTGTCAAGAAAGTGAACAGCATGTTACCAAAACACAGACAGTATCCTTTGTACCTTCTGTCTCCTGTGCCTGTATTATGCTACCTTTGGGGGAACTCCCTGAACCCCTGAAGATTAGGTCTAGTGAACACTCAAAGGATTCAGGAAAATGCCTGGATTACTCATGCCATTCCCTCAGAAAAGAAATTTTGTTTTACATTTTGGCCTAGAGAGAGGGTTTCATTTCTGCAAAATAGAAAGTGAGACTGAGTAAAACATATTTTTCCATTAGAAAACACTTTTTCCAATTGTCATTGAGTAGGTACAGAAAGAGGTTTCCAAAACTGAGTTGTAAGAACTAGTAATGCCACATTAGCATGCCTTCACATACAAATAGGTATCAGTGTAACTTCCACTGATGGTGAAAATAAACAGGCCAAGAAGGGGAAGAAGTGAATGATTTCTTATACTCTAGTTACATTCTCCAGGCACAGTAGAGGAAAGACATTAAACAAGATTAAGAAGTTTATGCAAAATTTAACATGTAGAGACACAGTAATGAAAAGTTCTGAAGTCACACTGATTAGAAAAGTACAATGTTTGTTGTCATTACCTGCCATGCATTGGGAATAAAATCCTGGACCCTGGGATCCGGATCTTTTCTTTCATCTCGTATCAAGTAATGGCCCATGTATTGGAGTTGAAACCGAGCTGGTCCAATGTCAATCGAATATTTCTTCTTATTTTTGTCATCTCCTATCTGTTATTTTAATATATTATTTGAAATCAACTTAAACTTCAAAATTGAATAAACATTTATTAAATATCCAGTGAGCACATTCTATGCACAAGGCATTTTTACTACCATTTTTTTTTTTTGAGACAGGGTCTCGCTCTGTCATCCAGGCTGGAGTGCAGTGATGCCATCATAGCTCGCTGCAGCCTTGAACTCCTGAGAGCAAGTGATCCTCCTACCTCAGCCCCACCACTCCCTATCCCATCCCCTGGCTGAGTAGCTGAGTAGCTGGGACTACAGGCAGATGCTATCAACTGTGGCTAATATTGTGTGTGTGTGTGTGTGTGTGTGTGTGTGTGTGTGTGTGTGTGTGTGTGTTGTGTGTGTGTGTGTGTGTGTGTGTGTGTGTGTGTGTGTGTGTGTGTTGTAGAGACAGGGTGTTGCCATGTTACCCAGGCTGGTCTTGAACTCCTGGGCTCAAGTGATCTGCTCACCTTGACCTTCCAAAGTGCTGAGATTACAGGCATGAGCTACCATGCCTGGCCTACTATGCTTTGAAATCATGTAATATTTAAGTAAGAAGAATTTTCCTGCCTAAAATATTATTCTTGGGAAAAGTAAAATAGCAGATATTAACGTTAAAAAAAAGTTCATCCTGGAATCGGAACCTGGAACCTTATTAAAGATCATTCTTCAATCTCACTACATTACAGTTTTTAGATTGTGCTAGAATTAAGTATAGGATTCATTCCTGTTACCAAGAGGGTTTAAAGTGGCATCTGGATATCATCTAGTATTTAATTTCTGTTTTCAGGAAGCATCTGTACAAATTTTCTAATTTTTATTTACTTCAACGTTTGGCAGCTAGGTTATTAATAAGTAATCTCAAATCTATTATTTTATAAACTAGAATCAGAGTAAACATAGTCAATTGATAACTCTATATATGAGATACTTTATTAGACCTATTAGTTATTCTTCTGTATTAAAATTGAGTAAAAATTTAAAGTATAAGAAATTCTAGTTCTCTTACCAGAGTTGGATCCAAAGAGTTTGCCAAATCATTAAAGCCTAAATATTTAAGGCATTTAGCTATATATTGATGATGTTCTGCTTCCAAAATTTCCGAGTATCTCTCCACGAGTGAATGAATCCTTTTCATCATTTGAACGGCTATACTTAAATCTTTTGAAATTTTGCCTCGTTAAAGAAACAATAAAATTGTTATAAGGAACATCAAAAATAACTGCTTGATCACTCATTACAATCTTTGAGTTAATCAATTAACCTCATTTGATTAAACCTCACTATTTTACTTGAATTTAAAGGAGATTTTAGAGCATTAAAAACCAAAACTCATGATTAAATTAAATTAAAACTCCATCTACCCACATTTAGTTATCATCTTAAGTAACTTAGACATAGCTGGGTAAGTATAGGCAAAAAAGAAAAGAAACAAACTTTGTGAATTATAGCAGAAATATGAACCATTTAAACTGAGCTCTGTACACATTTCCAGAGAAAAATAACATCATAACCCACATATTATTTGTGTGTCTTCTACTCTTGTTCATAAGAAAAAGTCCTATGATTTTAGATGCCTGACCAAAACATGAGCAACATTTATCAAGGCCTACTCTTGACCACATACAGTACTTGTATTTATGAAACCATCAGCGGAACCCTTCAATTACTGAGGGCTAAGATAGAACCTCACTGCATCCCAATCATTCTATCCAGACTCTCCTAAGCCCTTCTATTACCTCCTGTTCACTTGTAGCCTCTTTATCTCTATCCCACTACTAACCATTCCATATAAAGTCATACAAAGTCTTTATCCTTTTTCCTCTTTGTTAAGAAATATCCTCTTTCTTGACAAATACTACTGAGCAACTGCTTATGCAGACCACCAATGTATGCTTTAAGGAAGTACAAATGAAATTTAAGACAGAGTTGTTAATCTTCAATCTAATTGGAGAACAAGGGATTAGTGTTGAAACAGATCAGTAAAACATCTAAGTGTTTTACAATTCAGGGTCCAAACGGAGTGATAGAAGCAGTGTTATGTTAGCAGGAGAAGTTGGGAGGACTCCACAAGAGGATGGCCTTGAAGGACACACAGAATTTAGGCCAATAGAGACAAGCAGAAGAACATCTGTAGCAGAAACTGCTATTACCTCCTCAACATCCATTCTCACCCAATGCTTTCTTATAAATCCCCATACTAATGGATACCACAACATGTCCAATTCAAAGTTCACATTTTCTAATCTCTCTGTGGTTTGGTGCGGTTTTGTTACTAAGTTTGGCCATTGAGAAGTAAGCAAAACTTGGTGGAATTTCTGGGATTAAACCTCCTTCCATAGAAGAAATACAGCATGAATGTACAAATTTGCCCTTTTTTCTTCTTCCTATTTTGTTTTGGAATACAGTTATCATGGCTGTAGCATCAGCCGCCAACTGCATTCATGACATAACTTTAAGAATACAACTCATGCACTAAGAACGGTATGATATGATGATAGCGGAGCCTAAGTTCCCAGTGACACTGAACTGCCTATCTCTGGACTTCTTTTGCATGAAAGAGAATAAACTGTCTTTTTTAAGCCATTGTTAATTCCTATCTCTGTTAATAGCTAATGGCAATTCCTATCTGATATGGCATCATGGATAAGTAAAAACACATATGCTAAAGCTTAGAGATGAAAATGAGCATGGTCTCTGACAGCCCACTGAGGTACTGGCTTTGCTGGGAAGAAGAATAGACACATGAGCATGACTACAGAGTCACGTGGCCACACATGAAAACGATCTGAGTAGGACATACTCAAGACAGGGTGATCAACCACAACAACTTGAGGAGGAATTGTCAGCTTGGTCTAACATCAAAATCACATATCTTGGGCTGGGCACCGTGGCTCACACCTGTAATCTTAGCACTTCGGGACCCCCTGGCGGACGGATCACCTGAGGTGAGGAGATCGAGACCAGCCTGGCCAACATGGCAAAACCCCGTCTCTACTAAAAATACAAAAATTAGCCAGGCATGGTGGCAGTCACCTGTAATCTCAGCTACTTGGGAGGCTAAGGCAGGAGAATCACCTGAAGCTTGAACCCAGGAGGTGGAGGTTGCAGTGAGCTGAGATCACTCCACTGCACTCCAGCCTGGGTGACAGTGAGACTTCATCCCAAAAAAAAGAAAAAAAAATCACATATCTCTACTCAATTTTTTCTGATTCTTTCCCTTAGTTGGCTCTTCCACAAGTCAATCTTCAGGAAACTAAGTAATAAAAGCACACACTACAAGCCATATGAAGACGTAATACCTGAAAATAGTATGCACACATCATTTCTGCTACATATTTCACCAAAATCATTCTCTACTGCCAGTTGGAGACATTGATACAGGAGAGCATAGGGAGCCACAGAAATCTGAGGGAGCACTTAGAATGCTAGGCAGGCAGGGCCCATTCCAACCCAGTTCCCTCCCTGCCAGCCCACAGTATGGAAATGGTTGTGTACCTTTATCTAGGATTGCAGGTGCTATTGGGCATCTATTCCCCCATAGCTATGGCTCTCAAGGAATGCTGGTAACCATTCACTCCCCTGCTCTTGTCAAGAACTAGGAAAGGGCTGAGATTTTATCCTATTTACAAGCCAGAAATTTAGTCTTTCATAGTCTCATGGTTGCTGGCAAAAGACATGAGACTCCTGGGTCAGAGACAAAAGGCTTTATTATCATGGCCCAGTTAACAATATAACCATCATGTATATGTTGGTTCCCCTTGTGCTCCATGGGGGAGATATAGAGCCCAGGTAGAAACCACACACAAAGTAGGGTGATGTCACAGCTAAGGAAATCTGCACTTAGAAAACCGAAATATTTTATAATGAGTCTCAGGCAAAACCTGCTTCTTTGCCCTAGAGGGAAATGTGATCTTTATTAACTGGACAGTAAACAAACTTGGCCTTTGCCCTAGAGAGAAACATAATTTCTTCCTTGAAGCCTGTTCACTATACAAACATACTTAAAAAGATAGTCTGGAAGTGAACCTGACAATGCTTCTGCTGGCTAGGTGGGCAGAACCATGGAAAAATCGATGGAGAATCACCTCCCAACAGCAACTTCACATCTCCCTGGTGCTGACAGCTTTCCTTCTCTGATAGGCCCTGTTGCTGCTGCTGAGTCTCACCGTACTTTGCTGATCCCCTTAATTCTTTCCACGCTTTTGGAAAGAGTTTTTTCTTTATACTCTCCTCATTTCTTTCTGAATGTGCCATCTTTTCCCTGTTTGGACCCTCTGTCTAACCTCTGCAATTCCACTTTCTTGTCTGCAAAATTTAATAATAACTATCTTAAAGGGTCATGTTGAGAATAAAATAAGACAATGGATTATACAAAGTTTTAGCACAACCATGCATTCAGTAAATATGTTAACATCATTAATATTTTCATCAATACTCTTTATCCATAGAGTATGGAGTCCCATACCTTCACCTCGGCAATGTTCTTTCCATGCTTTAAAGCAGACAGTTAATCCTAACATTTCAACTCCAAATTTCACTGAATTACTTGCACATGATGTCAAATAATCTTCCAATTTCCTTATTCCAGAATGTAAATTCTTCTTCATCTCCTCTTCAATAGAAAATAGCAGATCATCCATTTGCTGAGCTTTGTTCTGATCTTCTTTGAGAAATGACTTTTTCTTACTCTTTTTGGTAATTTGGTGGGGTTTGGTATTCTGCTCAACAATAAAAGGAACATACGAAACAAGTGGGAAAATTCCATTATGACATTTCACTAGTGAGAGTATTTTTTGTGCACTTACTGAGGATTCTGGCCATCATTCTACTCTTGCACAGGCAAGAATTCTTAATGTCTTTTCTTAAAGTCTGTGTGATGCAAACCTACTTAAACTTCAGTATAAATGTAAATTGCCTCTTACTGCAGAATATTTTCTAGATTTCTAAATGGTGTAAATTATTAATAAAAAAGTAAAAGTAAATGGAAGAAAACAAAGAAGAGAAAGAGTAGCCACTGAGCTTGATCGTAGGGCAGCTTCTTGGGGATTTGGAACTTAATTAATTTATTCATTCTTCACCCCACAAAGCATTTTGGGCCTCCCAGATCCCACTCACTCTTTGGAGATTCATATTGAAAAACACCAACGGTCTAAGCAGACATTAGTCAATGTGGGGAAAAAAACAAATCCCACTGGAAAATGGAGGAACCACACACACTTAGTGGGGTGGTAATTTTTCCCACCTCTCCCCTAACTAGATCAAACATTTAATTCCCATTTTGCTTCTATTTCAGTGTGGAGGCTGCTCCTAGGCCTCACGCTACCAACATAACAGAACTAAGCGAGCTCCCATCAGTTCCTGGCCTCACAGTTAGCGCTGCCAAAGGAGCAGAGGTGCACAGCCTGGGCCGTAGGGGCCAGCCTTGGGCACAGGGCTTGGCAAAGCAAAGGGCTCAGCTGGGTGAGGCCCTTGCACAACGGCTGCAGAAGGTGGTTGCTTCAGGGTGCTGTATTCACTTTGATCCTTATGCTTGAAGCCAAGCCTGGACCTTTGCCTGAGCCAGCCCCACCTGGCCACCCTCAGCCCAGAGGAGGTTAGGTCTGTGGGCTGAGGTGGAGCCTCTGCAGTTGAAAGCATGTGTTGTGTGGCTGGATGGATCCTTAAATAGCTCTAGGAGAGAGACCCAACAGCAGTGCTAAGAAGCCTACAGCATAATTAGTGATAACTATTATCTACAATGGCTTTGAGGAGATATCCTCTCACTGATTGTAGCCTTTGCAACTTCAACCTGGTTAATGAATTGACGGACTGGCAAGGAAAAGGAAGACTCTAGATCTCTGATTAAGAATTTTCTGAAATTAGCGGGAAAGATAAATGTTTTCATGTTTCAGATCTTTTCCTTCTGGGGCTTTTATGTTTCATTTTCCAAAAACATTCCCTTTCCTACTCCAGTTAGGGTAAGGCAGCCATGATAAGTGCCATTGGTCATCAATAGTTTGGTTTGTGCTCTTTCATGTATTTAGCATGGTTGACCTCAGGAAGGGGATTTACCAAAGCAAATAAATGTCTTTCCTTAATTCCCAACCATGAGGCCAAGAGAGAAGTATTGAACCCTAATGAAATTCCCTCTGATGAAGAATGACGGCAAAGTAGTAACTTCCCAAGCAGAACCATAAAATCTACCGTTTGTTCAGTTATAAACACTATCATTTGTGTTACCTGATACTTTTCCACATTATCTTTTTAAATTATTTTTGAATTACAGGGATTCTAAGTTTGCAAACAAGCATGGTTTAGTGTAAAGGCAGGAAGAGAAAGAAAAGAGGTATGGAAGATGCCCACCCTTTCAAGAAGACCTGGTCTTACCTTTGGTATAAACAAAAGTCCAGGACAGATTAATGGCATAAATGACTGAAAAACATAGACAGTTTTCAAAATTCAGGCAAAATAATGAAGCTGATGGAAATGTTAGGCCTATTTTTACCACCTCTATGTAAAAAGATTTTCACTGTAATAAACTAATACACAAAACTTTTTTTTTTTTTTTGAGACAGAGTCTTGCTCTGTCACCCAGGCTGGAGTGTAATGGCGTGATCTCAGCTCACTGCAACCTCCACCTCCTGGGTTCAAGCAATTCTCCTGCCTTAGCCTCCTGAGTAGCTGGGATTACAGGCACCTGCCACCATGCCTGGCTATTTTTTTGTATTTTTAGAGGAGATAGGGTTTCACCACGTTGGCCGGCCAGGCTGGTGTCGAACTCCTGATCTCAGGTGATCCACCCACCTCAGCCTCCCAAAGTGCTGGGATTACAGGTGTGAGCCACTGCACCCAGCCCACAAACATTTCTTTTAACTTAAATTTGACTTTTCTAAATCCAAGCTTGTAATCCTTTGATGCTTTAAGCTTGTTATCAGATAAATCTATCTTTTCTTATTCCACAAAAGATGGAATACTAGATTTTATGAAATCTTCTTAGAATTTCTAATGGCAAGCAAGTAAAAGAACTCATTTGAAAGTGATATGATTTGGGTCTGTGGCCCCACCAAATCTTATGTCGAATTGTACTCTCCAGCATTGGAAGCGGGGCCTGATGGGAGGTGACTGCACCATGGGGACGGGGTTTCTGATAAATGGTTAACATCATCCCACTTGGTGCTGTTCCAATGATAGTGAATGAGTGACTTGTGCAAGATCTGGTTGTTTAAAAATATGTAGCACCTCCCCTACTCCAGTCATGTGAAGTGCTGGCTCCCCCTTTGTCTTCTGTCATGATTATAAGTTCCCTGAAGGCTGAGTGTGGTGGCTCACACCTGTAATCCCAGCACTTTGGGAGGCCGAGGTGGGTGGATCACCTGAGGTCAGCAGTTCGAGACCAGCCTGGCCAACAGGATGAAACCCTGTGTCTACTAAAAATACCAAGAATTAGCTAGGCATGGTGGTGGGCGCTTGTAATCCCAGCTACTTGGGAGGCTGACGAAGAAGAATTGCTTGAACCCGGGAGGCAGAGGTTGCAGTGAGCCAAGAACACGTCACTGCACTCCAGCCTGGGCAACAAGAGAGAAACTCCGTCTCAAAAAAGAAAAAGAAGTTCCCTGAGGCCCAGAAGCTGATGCCACCACGGTTCCTGTACAGCCTGCATAACTGTGAGCCAATTAAACCTTTTTTCTTTATAAATTACCCAATCTCAGGTATATCTTTCTAGCAATGTGAGAATGGACTAAGACAGTTAGCAAACATGAGAAAGAAGAGCATGGAAGACACCTCCAGAGACAAATATGAGCCTAAAGAAAACAAAACAACATCAAAGAAAAAAATTAGATAAAATCTATGAGATCTACCTGTAATATTTTACCACTGGCACCACTGGAATCCTCCTTTGGCCGAGTAGTTTGAGTCACAATGACTTTTGTAGAGATTGATTCTAACGATTTCCCATAAAATTGCTGATAATCCTGACTCTTTTTCGGGAAATCAAGAACATAAGGATCTCTCGATTGCTCTGAAATAGAAAGACTTAAAATGTAAACACGTATTTTAAAATGTTGCTACATATACGTGCTACCCACACATTATTTTTTTAACTCCAGAATAATAATTCAGTATTTGCCAATGAAGTCAGACTACCATATGCTGACAAAATAATTCCCTATATTATTTGAAGAAGAGAGAGGATGAAGCTCTGCTAATGTCCGGGTGCAAGTACCCAGAAATTGCCCCTGTCATTTGGCAGGAGAAGAGGAGAAGAGGAAGGTTGGGGGCAGTCTAATAGCACATTCACCTACAACAGGGGTCTACAAACTAGGTCCACATGATCAAATCTGATGAGTACATTTTTTAAAATTGGTTACACTCTAAATGATTATATTAGTACCTACATCATGCTCTCAATTTTGGTCTCTTGGTTTGCAAAGCCTAAAATATTTATTACTTAGACCTTTCAGAAAAAGTTTGTTGACCCCGGACCTAAAACATTCTATTTGCACTCCTAAAAAGGAAAACCTCTACTTCTGGTCATAGTCAAATATTTAGGAGCTTACAGCTGACAGATGCTGATACCAATTATTTTACACCATGCAAAAATTCAAATGACACAGAAAATTCCCAGGAAGCAAGGTTAGACTCACTTGAGACCTAGGAACACTCTTTACAAACATAAAAGATATAAATAAGCTAGTGTTTTGTTGGTTTGGGTGTTGTTGCTTTTTTCGTGTCTGTGTATGTGATCACAAATCAAACCACTCTGGAAACACATAAATAGCTTCTTCCTATATGCAATTGGCATACTTACTTATTTCTAGATCATTCTGAAAAGTTTTACTAGTTCTGAAAAGGGTGGAAATAAACATGGGATTGGAGAAAGACACTAAAAGAATAAACCAGGAAAAAAAGATCCATGAATTCCTTTCCTCAGGACCCATTTTTAATTGTTTCATGGGCTTTGCTTTTTGCAAATTCAACCCCTCCTCATTACTGAGTTTTCATGGGCACAATTATACTGGTACTTGGCAGCATGCAATCAACTAGACAATAGTTTAGCAGGAAAAGAGCTAAAATTTTAGGAAGACTATGGCTGTATCAGCATATTTACTTCAAGGCGTAGACAGATTCCTAAAACCATCAACTATCTTTCCCACTTAAACAGCATCTGATATTTTCATGACAATACCATGCATATATACATCCTTGAAAGATTAATAAATCTCTATTTGAATTAACAGATACATCTGCATGCATATGTACATATGCACACCAGATGATGTAATGAGATTTTTTTCAGACAGCATGCTTCCTACTGTGCCTCTTCAATTGATATATATATATACTGTGTGTGTGTATATACATAGAGTATATATTGTATATAGAGATCTCATTCAAAATATAATATATATTATATACAATAGATAGATCTCATTCAAAATATAATGTGTTTACAATGTAATGTCTTTTCACTGTTAATAAAAAGAGCAGCAAAGGCAATTCATATAAGCTCTATTTTATCGTGGTTACAGAGCTCACCATCAACACGACGTTTGATCCTGTCATAGTCGTCACTAAGGAGTCTTTGAGCCTGCCAGTGCGAAAGTTCATCAGATGTCTTTTGTTTAAACAGTGAAGGAACAACCGGATCGTCACTGTAAAAATAAATAAATAATTTTTAAAAATTTTAAATTTTAAGCACAAACTTTAAAAATTTTAGCACAAACTTCAGGCCATGATAATATAGAAATCGTACAACCTCTTTTTCTATTTGTGTGATATAATATGGGTCATAAAACCTCAGAGACATAAAAACCCTGAATTTCTGCCATTCCTATGACAGTCACATCCACATCAACAACAATGTAGTAAACTTTCTAGCTGGAGTAATTTTATTATACGTTCAAAATAATATAGATTTGTATATAGTAATGTTCAAATAATATTGACATACTAGATGTTACAATCACTTAAATGTATTATAGTCACATTATATAGAATATACCACATCCTGATATGATATATTACATAGACATTTTGATGAGTCATTCACTTCACTAGTATTTTCGAGTTAACGGCACTAAATCAGGTACTTCATTAACTCTATACCTCTTTAGAATAGGCAAATCCTTCATCATATCTCCAACAAACTCATCAACTACAGCAGATGTCATTGGAATAAGACCCACACTAGGCATCTTTTCCAAGGAGATTTCTGAAAACAAATATAAATTTAAGATGAGGGGAAAGTTGTAACTATCCTATATGAATTTTGAACATTATATTTAAAATTTCAAATGCATAATATTTTACATAAATTTTATTAATGTTTACCAAGTTAGAGCTTCCAAATGAGCTATTCCTCAAAGCAAACATGTTGTAGCAAGCCAGTATATTAAAAATTAGTATATAACCATTTACATATGTATGTAGATGGTAGCAGATCACTAGACAGACAAACATGTAGATTTTCCATTTCCAAGTACTTATTCTTTATCATGTCACAGTACGAATAATGTGTCACAGGATAGTAATAACAGCACTTGAAAAAAGAAGCACCACTCAGAGTTCACCTACATAAAAGCCTCCATGAAAATTAAATCACAAAAATAGGAAAAAATTAATAATAAAAGTATTTTATTTATCACCAAATACTCTTTGGAGCCTTCTTTAATTTTTATTTTCACAGTTCCTATATATGGCTTACATGCCAGCAAACTTGGATCCCTAAATGCAACAGGGATAATTCAATCCTGGGGTGGCAGGGCCCAAGTGGCAGCACTTAATCACTAAAGATAAGGTAGTTATGGTTACCATAATGGACGGCAAAGTCAAAGCAGTAATCTCAATAGTCTGATTCACAGACACCTACGGCATTGGCTAGCTGGTCATAGTGTTCCTAGAAAAAACAAAAGATGGGCATTCCACTAAATTCTAAATTGATCTGTATAAAAGGAAGAGTTCTAAGGTAAGTGAACAGATGCCTAACTTAAATCACCAGTCATGGCTCCTTAATCAGTTCCTAAACTTAAGCCCTGTTACAGACCCAGAACCCCTTGATTGGAGAGAAGGCTAAATCCCTTTGAAGAAGGACCTTGCTCCACTGCCAAAACTCATACTGTTCATCTTTCTTCAGTCTTCCTCAAAGAGACCTACTGCTATTTATCAGGGTGACTGTCCACTGGAGAAGAGGAAATCATCTGACTTCAGGGGATTACTGGATACTGATTCTGAGCTGGCACTAATTCCAGGAGACCCAAAATGTCACTGTGATCCCAACCCCCCACCCCCCAGTCAGTAAGGGCTTGTGGAACGTCAGGTGACTGATGAAGTTTTCTCTCAAGTTCATCTTACAGTGGGTCCTTGAATTTTCTGTGTGGTTATTTCACCAGTTTCAGAATGCGTAACTGGGACAGACATTCTCAGCAACTCAACAAATCTCCAGGTTGGTTCCCTGACCTGTGGAATGAGGGCTTATGGAAGCCACTAGAACTGCCTATTCTTAGAAAAATTGTGAGCCAGAAGTAATACTGCATTCCTGGAGGGATTACAGAGATTAATGCCACTATGAAGGACTTGAAAAATACAGGAGTGGTGATTTTCCTCACATCCACATTCAACTTGACTATTGGGCCTATGCAGAAAGACAGATGAATTCTGGAAATTGCCAGTAGATTCCTGTAAATTTAACCCTATGATGACTCCAACTGCAGCTGCTGTTCCAGAGGTGGTTTCATTGTTTGAGCAAAATAATACAACTCCTGGTACCTGGTACGCAGCTATCCAGCTGACAAATGCTTTTTTTCTCCATCCCTGTTAATAAAGACCACCGGGAGCCATTTACTTTCAGCTGGAAAGGCCAAAAAATATACCTTCACTGTCCTACCCTAGCCCTATGTCATAATTTAGCTCCCAGGGAATTTTCCGGAAGAAATTTTTTTCTTCCACAAAGTATCTCACTGGTCCATCACATAGTTGATATTATGCTGCTCTGATCTAGTCAATAAGAAGTGGACACTACTTGACATACCAATAAGACATTTGTATGTCAAAGATGGGAAATAAATTCAGCAAAAATTCAGAGAATTTCCATCTCAGCAAAATTTGTTGATGGTGGAAAATGAATGGAATAAAAATTCAAGGATGTTCCACCTCTGCAAAACTTGCAGGAGTCCAATAGTGTGGGGCATATCAAGATATCCTTTCTTAGGAGAAGGGTAGTTGTTGCATCTGGCCCCTCTTACAATAAAAAATAAAGTATAATGCCTGCGGGAGCCTTTGTGAATTTGGAAGGCAACATTTCTCACTTACGTGTGCTATTCTGGCTTATTTATCAACTGACCTGAAAAGCTGCTAGTTTTTATTGGAGCCAAGAATAAGAGAAGGCCAACATGTCCAGGCTGACACGATTGCAGGCTGATTGTATTAGACTGCTTCCCTCATGAAAGGAGTCGTTCCCTCTTCTCACTGGAATAGACAGTTACTCTGGATATAGTTACCTTCCCTGCATGCAATGCTCCTGCCAAAAATACTATCCTTGGACTTACAGAACCCTTATCCACAATCTTGGTATTTCACACCATATGGTTTCTGATCACAAGGAACTCACTTTATAGCAAATGAGGTGTGGCGGTGGGTCTATGTTCATGGAATGCACTGGTCTTACCATATTCTCCATCATCCTGAAGCAGTTGCCTCAGTAGAATAGTCTAATAGCCTTTTAGAGACACAGTTACAGTGTGAGCTAGGTGGAAATACTTCGAAGGCTGGGGCAACGTTCTCCAGAAGGCTGTAACTGCTCTGAATTAGTGTGCAATATATAGTGTTTTTTGTGAATTATAGGCATAATTCACAATTCAGGATTCCAGGGATAGAAAACGAATGACTCCACAAACTATTACTCCTAAGTGATATGCTAGCAAAATTTCTGCTTTCTGTTCTGGCAACCCTATGTTCTGTTTGTTTAGAGATCTTAGTTCCAAAGAGAGGAATGTTTCCACCAGGAGACACAACAATGATTCCGTTGAACTAGAAGTTAGGACTGCTATCTTGCCATTTTCAACTCCTTGTACCTCTGAATCAATAGGCAAAGGAAAGGGTTACTGTGCTGGCTGCTGTGATTTATCCTGATTCCCAAGGGGACATTGGGCTGCTACTACTCAATGGAGGGGTAAGAAAAAGTATGTCCAGAATACAGGAGATCCCTTAAGGATCCCGTAGTACATCCCTTCATACTACCATGCCATGTGATTAACGTCAATGGAAAACTACGACAACCCAATGCAAACAGTACTCTACGGGTCCAGACCCTTAAGGAACAAAGGATTGGACTGGACTGTTCTTCAAAGAGACATGTTCGAGTCCTAATTCCCACTAGCTGTGAACATGACCTTATTTTGAAATAGGGTCTTTGCAGATGAAATCAAGTTAAGATAAGGTTATTCTGGATTAGGGTGAGGCCTAATGTAATAACTGCTATTCTTACAAGAACAGAATAACTTGAACACAGACCCAGAGGAAACACACAGAGAGAAGGAGAACACTATGTAAAGGTAGAGGCAGAGATGAAAGTGATGCATCTACAAGCCAAGGAACACCAAGGATTGCCAGCAGCCGCCAGAAGCTGAGAGAGAGGCATGGGATTGTAAATTTAAAATAAAATACAAAGCCCAACCCCTGCAAATAACTGAATGGACCCCCTAATGGCCAAGGTTACCCCAGAGAAACCTTTAAAACTGAGTTCTGAGCCACGATGCAAAGGGAAGTCAGATAGGCCTCACTATACTCCCCTCCTTTTTGCAATCTAGACACAAAAACTGACTAGCATTAATGTTAAAATAGAGATTGTAAGTCTTACAGAACAGAATCTTTGTGGCAATAAGATCATGAACAAGATCTAAGGCCATGCCAGTCAAAGGTGACGTCATGCACCCTATAGGTCACTATGACTCAGTATACCGCGACTTGCTCTGATAACCTGACTCTGGCAGAACATCACATGATTAGCAGACTCCTGGTCTTCACTTAAACCTTTCTTCTGACTCCAGGGCTTTTTTTTTTTTTTTTTTTTTTTGGGTTTTGTTTTTTGAAATGGAGTCTCACTTTGTCACCCAGGCTGGAGTGCAGGGGCGCAATCTCAGCTCACTGCAACCTCCGCCTCCTGGGTTCAAGCGATTCTCCTGCCTCAGCCTCCCGAGTAGCTGGGATTACAGGCACGTGCCACCATGCCCGGATAATTTTTTGTATTTTTAGTAAAGACGGGGTTTCACTGTGCTAGCCAGGATGGTCTCGATCTCCTGACCTCTCGTGATCCGCCTGCCTCGGCCTCTCAAAGTGCTGAGATTACAGGCCTGAGACACCACAACTGGCCCCAAGTTTTTAGACAAAGCTTTTTTCCTTTAACCAATTGCAAATGAAATCATCTCCAAATCTACCTATAATCTGTAAGCCCCTGCTTCAAGATATCCTGCCTTTTGGGGCCAGTGTATACCTCCTATGTATTGATTTATGTCCTTACCTATAACTCCTGCCTCCCTGAAATATATAAAACCAAACTGTAACCCAACCACCTCCGGGCCACTTACTCAAGACTTCTTGGGATTGTGTTTTCGCCAGGCCACAGTCACCCATATTAGCTAAGAATAAACCTCTTTAAAATATTTTACAAAGTTTAGTTTTTCCATTAACAGTTTGGTTTTTAATTCAGACCCTCCAGAAGAAACCAATTTTGTAGACAATTTGATTTCAGACATTAACCTCCAGACCTGTAAGAGAATAAACTTCTGTTGCTATAAGCCACCAGCTTGTGGTGCGTTGTGACAGCAGCCCTGGAAAAGGAGGACCTCAGGCAAAGAACCATGACCAGCTTAGGTGCTTGCTGGGTGCAAAGGGTTTAGGGAATAGGTAATGGGAGGAGAAGGCAGTCATAAATACCAGCTCTGACCATGTGACCAGTTGCAGAAATGAGGACTGTAATAGTTAGGGGTATTTCTTCCTTATCTTGTCTTGAAAATAAATATATATTAAGCAGATATTTTTGTTTTCTTCTTTTGTCAGTTTACATACAATGTAGTCATAATAGTGTGCTTTGTATCACAGTTTTTAGGTTACAGGATATCAAAGCAGAAGAGTGAAAATTGCCCAAGAACTTAGCATTGTCTTTTGAAGGAAGAATTAACATGTTGTTGGTTGTATGCAGGATAGTTGTATCATGTTAAGCACAAGTGTGATTTTGTTAGGGCCTTTACTGGGAGATTAAGTATGGTTTAAGGATATGCATATGGGTGCTCAGATGACAAGAGGTAGACTGAAATGGTCAGTTTTAGGTGTCAACTTCATTAGACTATAGTTCCCTAGTTATCCAATCAAACATGAATCTGGATGTTGTTGTAAAGGTATTTGTAGATGGGCTTAAAGACTATAATCAATTTTACTTTAAGTAAAGAAGACTATCCTAGATAATCTAGATGAGCCTGATCCAATCACCTCAAAGTCCCTGAGCACAGAATTGAGGTTTCCCTGAAGTAGAACAAATTCCACCTGTGGGCTGCAACTTAAGCTCATGCCCCAAAGTTCCACCCTCCCCTTCCTTAAGACCTGTCCTATAAATTTTGGACTTGCTGAGCCAGTCCCTATAATCAGGTAAGGTAATTCCCTGCAATAAATCTCTTAATATATGTATCCTACTAGTTCTGTGTATCTGGTAGAAACCTAACTGATATACTTCCCAAATGGGTCTTTGACTCAATACAACAAAAATCAACATGTCAGCAGACTATTACTAAAAATCAACAAGCCAATTATAAAAATTTAAATGAAAATGCAAAGGACTCAGAATAAACTAAACAATCTTCAAAAGAACAAAGTTGGAGCACGTACACTGCCAAAACCAAAGTTTCTTACAGAACTACCATAATCAACTTTAATATTGGTTCAAGGATAAACAAGGCTCAAGGATAAACTTATGAAAGAGAACAGAGGGTGAAGAAATAACCCCTCTCTCACACCATACAAAAGTAAATTCAAGATCAATCATAGACTTGTGAAATACTTACGACCTATACTTCACAAACAGGCAAAAGATGAGCAGGCACTTCACAAGAGGATATTCAAATGGCCAATAACAGATGAAAAGTCCAAGAAAATGCAAATTCAAACCACAATGAGCTACCCCCACGCACCCATCAGAATGGCCAAAGTAAAAAAGACTAACAATAGGCTGGGCATGATGGCATACACCTGTAATCCCAGCAGTTTGGGAGGCCGAGGTAGAAGGTTTGCTTGAGGCCAGGAGTTCAAGATTACAGTGAGCTATGATGGTGTCTCTGCACTCCAGCCTGGGCAATAGAGTGAGACTCTTGTCTCACACGAAAAAAAAAAAAAAAAGATTGACAAGGGTGGGAAGCAATTCTAAAATTCCGAAATGCCCACACGGAAGGTGGGAGTTTAACTTGGAACTATAACCTTAGAAAATATGTGGACAGTAGTTCATAAAGCTGCATTTCTATGTATATACTTGAAGTGAATAAATGTATATATCTACCTAAAGTTATATGTAAGAATATTCATAACAGTTTTACCTTTCAATCACTTCTCATTACTCTTACAATTTCCTAAGTCCTTAACAGAGCCAGCAAGTACCCCCTCCTCAGTTTCATCAGCTTTTCTCCTCTCTGGTCACACTAAACATATCTCAGCTCCTTGGGGAATTCTCAAGTGCCATGTCCTGTCTGGAAAACCTTTTGTTCTTCCCTTCCCCCAGCTAACTATTACTCATCCTTCAGACCATGACTTATTGCACTTCTCTTCACTACTTCAGAGAGGTCAACCTTTCCAGACTGGGTTGTGTCTCTTAATCATTAGTTTCCACAGCATTCATTAGTTCTCCTTCATATCCATCAGCACCTTTGTAATCATTTTACTGCCTCTTCAACAATTCAACAGCCAAAGGAAATGCTCCAAATGGACAGAGTGTAATATATTCATACAAAGAGACAGTTCACAGCAATAACTTTTAAGCATAATGGTAAATACAACAGGCAGGAATGTCTCAGACATTATACCGAGAGGGAAAAAAATAGAAAGAATAAATACTATATGATTCCCTCTCAGTGAAGTTCAAAGCAGACAAAACTAAGAAATCATATTAAAGTCTGTTAAAGAGATGAGAGGAGGGGGAGAATGGATTGGCAAGTGGCCGGAGGAACTTTCTCTTGAGGTGCTGGAAACAGCCCCTCTCTTGATCTGGGTGGTTATCACACAGATGTATATATCTGTGTAAAATTTCACCAGGCTTTACTCTGCACACTGGTTCACTTTAACCACATTATTATATGTATTTTAAACCTCAATTAAGAGGTAAACAAGAAAGCACAGTGAAGGAAAATTATTTACACTTGGAAGAATTGAATTATTAGGGCTTCTAAAAATTGTTCAGGACAAACATGCTTTTGTTCCACTTTAATTTACCCATTTAATACCTTGAATGAATGATTTCTCTTGTCTAAGAAAATGTCTTCTTGTTGTTCTCAGAGGAAAGGACTTTCCAACATTAAATTCTTTAACCAGGTGTGACACAACATTCCACAGGTGTTCATAATCCCTCCTAATGGAATCTCCCAAATTCAAATGTGGTTCTGCATAACAATAAAAAATATTAAAATCTTAAAAGTCATACACATGCAGACACACACAGAGCATCTTTTTTGAATAAATTGATAGAGCTCTGGAAAGATGATCAAATATGGAAACTTACAGTGAGTTACACAGTACACTTGCATGAAAATTAGTCATGACACTATGACAGTAGTTTTTTAAAGTCATTTTCTCTTTAAATATAATGCAGAGCCAGGTACTGTGATATGGGCCTGTGGTTCCAGCTACTCAGGAGGCTGAGGCGGGAGGATCGCTTGAGCCCAAGAGTTCAAGACCATCTGGGCAATGTACCGAGATACCCTCCCTGCCCAAAAAATTAACAAAGGAACATCACCATTTTAATCATAGTCCTTATTAAATAATGCGAATGATAAATATATAATTATTCCCCAAAATAATGAAGCACAATATGCTACATATAAGCTTGCAACTTTAAAAACTAATTTAAAAACAAGTTTTTAAAGAGTTTACAGAATATGGAGAGGGTGAGAATTTTGTTAAAACTAGTAAAATTTGCTACATTTTATGCAGTCAATTTAATCAAATGTTTGTCATTTAAGGGAATTAAATGTCAGAGGTCCAAAAAACTTCAATAATGTTCATTCAGGAAAAATATGTTTTGAAATGTTTTATTATTCTCTGACTATGTAAGCCACTCTAGATAATTTACTCTATAAAAATATTCAAAGGAAGGCAAAAATTATGTATGTACCAAAATGCAGTTTTATTTTTAGGAAAAATGCAACATATCTTTAAATGTTCAAAAATAGTGAAAGGATTATATTAATTACAGTGTTATAAAATATCATGCATCTGCCATTTAAATAGAAAATATAACTATTAATATGCTATCATATCATAGTATATCATATCATAGCATTAAACTCATTTTCAAATGCTATTAAGTGAAGAAAAAATAAAATACGTAAAAAGTATGTACACACACAAACAAAGGTTTTCAAGAAACAAAAATGTTGCTGTGGTATGTACTGGAAAATTTATAAGGGTTTTATATAATTTTTTCATGATATAATGTTAATGCATGTTAAGGTACTACCTTGAGTACTTTCGAATTCATAGTAGAAGGCAATATTCTTTAACAATTGCTCATCATACAAGTCAGAAACATGATTTAAACTCAGATTCCAGCATCCAAAAACGTTTAAGTTGCTTAAAATAAAATGTTCACACCACTTGTTCTGAAAATTAAAAATAAAACATTATTAGCAGGGAGTCATGGAATAATTTCATACTCCTGGTTAACCCCCTGTAAGGTAGGTCACAAGGGACATTTCTGGGTGGAATGATAAAGTCATTACAACCACAAATATTACAGATGGTAGTCTACAAGTCCCCCAACTAATGCTTTCACATCTTTACTTTTAAAACTGGGAATTGCACTGCTTATCCTAGTACTCATTATTTACCTTATAGTACACTGTTCCCTTAATGTGGTACTAAAACTATAGATGACAATACTAACACCTTTGTCACGTAGGTCCTGGGATCCCAGCCAGGCCTGCATGAGTACATTTAGACAGTTGCAAAGTGGTTCCATTCCTCTCACTTTGAGGTCAACACCTACCCCTACTACACCCCTGGTGAGCAGGACGAAGTTAGAGCGGTCTTTGCCCTTTTTCCATCTTCTTTAGCCAAGACCTTAAGATTAAGAGGTTATAAAACCCAAAAGGAGGGATTGAAACCACCATTGCAAAATTATGACTGAGACAGTGAAAGAGATCTGACTTAACTAACTCCGCCTTGCTTCTAACCTCCAAGCTGCTCTTGTTTGTTCCTGGGTGTAGGCTGAACTAACTTCGGAAGGAACTTAGTTTACAGTTTATAGTTTGAAACAAAGAGGATAACAGCCCTTTTTCAAAACAAACCCCCTTCATTCCTGGGGACTAGACAGCCCATGGAGAACTAACAAATTAGTCAAAAGATTAGAAATTATGGCTTAGGAGTCATGCAGCTGGAGGCTACAAGATTCTGACCCTTCCTAGTATTGCTCCTGGGGATAAAATCACTATTGCAAAACCTAAGCCAGTACTTGAGATATTTTGCAGACCTTGCACGTGATGGATCAGCTGACATCAGCCAGATCTATAAACTGGCTCATCTGATCTTGTGGTCCCATCCAGGAACTGACTCAGTGCAAGAAGACAGCTTCAACGCCCTATGATTTCATCTCTGACCTGACCAATCAGCACTCTTGGCTCACTGGCTTCCCCCCTACCCACCAAGTTGTCCTTAAAAACTCTGATCTCCAAATGCTCAGGGGAGACTGAATTGAGTAATAATAAAACTCTGGTCTCCCTCAAAAAAAAAAAAAATTACAGATGAACTAAGACCAACTCCAAGGAAAGAGTTGCCTCCACTACCTTTATTTTATACCCATCCACTCATTATTGTCAAATATTCCATAGATTTTGTACCCCATCACTCTACCAAAACAGCTCTTAATAATAATTAGCCTTGGCTAGGTACCATGGCTCATGCCTATAATCCCAACAATTTGTGAGGCTGAGGCAGGAGGATTGTTTGAGCCCAGGCATTCGAGACCAGCCTTGGCAACATAACCAGACCTTGCCTCTACAAAAAATAAAATTAGCCAGGCATGGTGGCCTATAGTCCCAACTATTAGGGAGGCCGAGGTGGGAGGATCACTTAAGCCTGGGAGGTTGAGTCTGCAGTGAGCTATGGTCATGCCACAGCACTCCAGCCTGGGCAACAGAGCAAGACTTTGTCTCAAAACAATAATAATAACAATAATAATAATTGGCCTTGACATTCATGCCATTAAAGTCACTGAATTTTCTGTCAACATCTTCCTATTATCTGCAGAATTTGACACTAATAAACCATTCCCTTCTTTTTGAAATATGATTCATATGAACTCTAAGATACCATATTCTCCCAGATTTTCTACCATCTATCTTCACCACTCTTTTTCAGTGTCTTTTTCTAATTCTTAAACTTCTACCTGACCACTAAATTCTGGAATATCTCTGGACTCTGAACCAAGATGTCCTCTCATTTTCCCTAGAAAAACACATAACTGGTATGGTATTCAGAATCGCTCATGGGCTAATGTGTCCCAAATTTTTATTCCCAGTCCAAAGAATACTTAAACTGCCTTTTACATATTTCCTTTGGAAGTCTCATTGCCACCACCTCAAACTCACTATTTCCCAAACTCGTTATTTTCCTCTTTAGAATGTTCTTCTTTCAGTGGCAGCATCCATACAGTTGGCCTGGCCAGAAACTTGAAAGTCATCATTGACTCTTCCTTCTCCCTTCTGCCTCATATCCTATTCCTTAACCCTGTCAGTTTCAAAGCCTAAAGAACTCTTGTATCTTTGACTTCTATTTGTTCCTATTGCCACCAACATTTTAGCCATGTTAGCATCATCACCATGTGATCACTGGGGTGGTTTCCTCACCTCTATATTTGGATGTCTACAGTGTGCTCTGTGCACTTCAGCCAAAGAACTCTTAAACAAAAATGTCAATTTCAGCTTGAAACCCTTCAATCACTTCTCATTACTCTTAGGATTTCCTAAGTCCTTAACAGAGCCAACAAGTACTATATTGATTTTTCTCTTACCCCTTCCTCAGCTTCATCAGCTTTTCTCCTCTCTGGTCACACTAAACATATCTCAGCTCCTTGGGGCATTCCCAAGTGCTAGGTCCTCTCTTGAAAACCTTTTGCTCTTCCCTTCCCCCGCTAACTATTACTCATCTTTCAGACCATGAGTCATTTCACTTGTCTTCACTCTTCAGAGAGGTCAGCCTTTCCAGACTGGGTTGTGTCTCTTAATCATTCGTTTCCAAAGCTTCATTAGTCCCTCCTTCATATCCATCAGCACCTTTGTAATCATTTTACTGCTTATTCAATAATGCAAATTGAAGTTCCATGGAAGAAGAAGAGATATGAGTTTGTATTTTTCTCCACTCCTTCCTTGGTGCTGAATACAGTGAATATGCACTGAATAAACATGTGTGGACTGGCTGCCTGACAGATTGGTTTTAAAATGTCTATGATAACAATTTGACAGTGTCTATCAAGATCCTCAAATTTTCCGTACCTTTTTGGCTTATCATCTCTTTTCCCATTTCAGAGAATCTATTCAAAGTAGTTCATTACAAATTATCCCTCAAGGCCAGTAGCATTTATGATACAAAAGCTTCAGATGATCCTAATGTCCCTTTATAGAGGTATGATTAAGTAAACTACAATACAATCACTCAAACATATTTAGTAGCCATAAAAATTACGCTAACCAGCTTGAGTGAATGGGTACCCCATTCTCCACGATGTGATTATTAGGCATTGCATGCCTGTACCAAAACATCTCATGCACTCAATAAATATGTACAACTACTATGTACTCACAAAAATTAAAAATTTTAAAAATTATGCTAACCAAAGGTGAAAACGCTTTTACAATAAAATAATATGTAGCATATATCATATGATTGCAACCATAACAAAAACTAGGCCCTAAAATAAAAATTGAAAGAAATTAAACCAAAATATTAACAGTTAACAGTATTAATTTGAGCAGTGGATTAGGAGTACATATTATTTTTTTCTTCAATTTTTAACTTTCCTTTAATACACTTTTATTATAAACAGAAAAAATTAATTCATAAACACTTTTCCTGAGTTTCTCTACAAAGAGAATACAATGTCAATTTTCTATGATTGATTATACAAAAACAAGATATCAGAGATAAGAATGAAAAAGAGGAAGGCTCTCATGCTTCTATAAAACAGATATACTGTGGTTTTCCTCATTACACTACCAAAAATAAAAGTTGTTGAAAATAGGAACTTGATTTATCAGCTAATTAGATCTGGCATTATTCCAGTATAACTCTAGTTTTAAAGGTGATCATGGTTTTCATCTCTCATGTTCAGACAAAAAATAAACAAAATATGTTTACCATTTTTAAGAAAGAATCACTGTTCCCAATCCAAGAGCATGTGATGACTCGAGAACAAGCTCTCTGAGAAAGGCGTAAGTGGAGTTGAAAAGCCACACAGAGGCAACGCAGTCTGCAGAAATCTTCCACCTCCTGCAGGGATAGGCAATTACTGTGCACCTGCGTACAATAAAGAAGATGAGAACAGCCACAATGTCACGCTGTGAAATGGCATTGAAATAGGCACTTCACGAAGATCATATCTTCAAAGTTTTACATCTACATTTGTGAGAATGTCCCCTTCTGCATACACAAACTTAGCTGCACTGATACAGAAGTGGGCAAGAGGGAGGGAAAGCTCCAGGCTTAATAGTTCACATAATGCATTTCTTATGATTTTCAGTGAAGCTGGACTTTAAATGAGTTGGCAGCAAAGGCAGTGCCTGACCCAGAGGTCTGAGCATTGACACAGCCCCATGTAAAATGCTCTGTCATTTCACAGAGTGAAGAGCAATATCCGCAAACCCATGGCAGGTTCAGGGTGAGAAATCCCGGATGGCAATCTATCTGTAAAACATATTGAATGAGAAATCGGGGAAGGAAATGGTCAAGTTTCACCTCCTGTGGCAGAGACTTCAGAACTATTTTCGAATATATAAAAGGTTGTCATATGGAAGGTTAAAAAAACCTTAATCTGGGTATCTTCATAGAGCAAAATTATGGATAACTGAAATTACAGGGAGATTGATTTGGGTTCAATATGTTCATTTTTTAAATCAGAACCACCAAAAACATCGTGCATGGTCATACGAAAATATTTTTCCAAAAACAATTAGGCAAATAGAGTAAAGGAGATTCAAATGAGACAGTGATCCCTAGCCATCTCTAAATCATGTAAGAAAGAAGCAAATTAAATTAATCAATATGAACTTTTGTGAGAAATCAGCTTTTATCCCCAGAACCCTATGATCTGTGCTATTCACACTCCCACTCACAGCACATCTTCAGCATAGCATAAAAGTGAATATATTAAGGTAATTATCATTTTTTAAGCATGCTCTTAAAATTCTGACAATCATGCTGAAATAATGTAAAGTTTCTAAGTTCTTCATTTTTTACTGTTTATCTTCAAAAATTAAAGTATTCAAACTCACAATTTTAGAGAAATCTACATAGCTAAGATCTACTGTACTACATACTAAATTAAAATATTGGAGTGCTCTGTCTCCTACATTAAAAAGACTACTGCACAGTAATTCAGGATCTGGGCTCTGAAAACCATCTGACTCCAGTCAAGACACTGTATGAGCCAGTTCTCCTATATGTAAAAAATTGGGATAGTAACAGTACACTTTCTCATAGGGTTTCTGGAAAAACTAAATGAGATTAGACACGTGAAATATCTAGAATCTCACCAATACATAGTAAGCCCTAAATGTTACCTATTATTAGCTAGTCTTCATAACATCCCAGCTCTGTAGGTTGAAAGCAGCTATTAGCACACATTAGACAATCAATATCCTTAGCTAAGGGAATTAATAAATGTGTTATCAGTCAAGAGAAAATCAAAGATGGGAAATTCAAACTAAGGAAAGAATCAAGAAGGAAGAAGCACAAAATGCTCACTGCTCTCTCCATTCTCCATGGTGCTCCTGAAGAGTTAACAGCTTCTTTTTTTTTTTTTTTTTTTTTTTTTAGCAACTAGAAGAATGTTGTTGTCATTTGTTGGGATGGAGAAGAGTGAGGCAGAAGCAGGTTTGGGGAGTTTGGTTCCAGAAATCCTAAATTTGAGATGTCTATTACAAATTCAAGTGAAAATGTTGAGTTGGTGGTTCAGACTAGAGGCCTGAAATTCCTCTAGTTATTTCAAAGGGACATTAAAATTGCCTTTCAAGATATGTGTGATCAATGGGGGTATATATCATGTCTATTTCTTCTCTCTCTCCAAATATATTTATTTTTGGCATATATATTACCATGCACAAAATAAATACTTTATGAAAACATGCTGATAGATTTAAGAAATGGACAATTTTCTCCTATAGAATACTAACTACTTGAGCCCTGTACAGTCATATTTTTTCTTTTTCTTTTTTTTCTATTTCTTTTATTGCTGTTTGTTTTAAGAACAGAGTTTTCAGCCTGAAACACACCGATATCTAGACTGCATACAAACTTTGTGTGTGTGTGTGTGTGTGTGTGTGTACTTATGCAAGCAGGGATGTATACAGTAGAGTGGAAAATCCATGTTTCTCAAAAGATTCCTAAAGGGCCCTATAAGCTGAAAACAATTATAAAAATTCAGGATCTCTATAGTCTCAGTGATACTAATACATAATAACAGAACTGTTCTTTTAAATACACAACTTAACAGAACAGAATCATTACAAGCTGTGGAGCCAACCACCCTAGTCAAAATCCAGGCTCCCTTTTACCATGTGATTTTAGGTAGGTTAGGAAAGTCTTGGTCTCAAAGTCTTGAATCGACAGGAGAGAGTGATAATTGCTATACTGAAAAGTTGTGAGATTACATGGTGTCAGGTAACACAAAGACCCTGAAACACAGCGTATAGTGGGGCCCCTCCTCCAATTTGTTTCTTTTCTTCTTCCTCCTCAACTTTTTCTGTTTTTTAGAAGAACTGGGCTAAATAACTACTAAGTGAAACGCCAGATAAAACTTACTGTATATTGTATTTTAAGAAAAACACTAAATTATATAACAATATTTTCTTATGTATACAGATTCTAATTTTTCTCCCCTTTTTGGTATTTAATACACGTAAATTGGTGGGGGAAGGGGCTAAATTCCTAACGAAGAAAATGGCGGTCAGAAACCAAGAGTGTGTCAACAGTGGAGAACCTGATGCCACCAATGAAGTTACACCAGTTACACCTGATGAATGACAGCTTTCTGCCTGGCGGCTATGTTCTTTTTACTTACTAAGACGCGATGGTACATTCTCAAGGATAGTGAACATGAAGTGACACAGAGAACACGCTGGATGTCCGATCCTTCTGACCATAGGTGCTGAAGCAGAAATAGAGTCTGATATGCCTATCAAAAAAGAAATTTCTTCAAATGTCAAATGATTTAGAAATATTCTTTTACTCAGAAGTGCTCTTACTTGCAAGAAGCATAAAGAAAACGATTGTATAGATTTGACTAAACGGAACTTCAAATGTTTAGTTTAAAAATGTATGATCATTTTAATGATAGAAAATTGAAAAATAATTACAATCAATATGCCAGAGAAATATGAAAACCTAAATATGTAAAGAAATTAAATAACTCAATAAGAAATTAAGATTTAGTAAAACATGAACAACTGATTCACAAAGGAGGACATGGATTATTAATAAAAATAAAATCATTCCATTTTACTAAAAATCAGAGAAGTATATGTTAAAACAAAAATTAGCTTGTTATAAATATCAATAATATAAAAAAATTTAAAATAATATCACACAACATAGAAAATTGTGTGGTGAGTCACCTGTCTTACAGACTAAAGATAAAAGTACAGCTAGGTATAGAATTTCTGCAAAGCTCTTTGACAACATCCATCAGGATCATTAAATATGTTGATGCCTTATGATCCAGTTTTGAATTTCTGGGAATTTAGCACAGAGGAATAATAATCCAATATGTATACAAAAAACGTATACATCAAAACGTTCATTATAACATTATTTATATCAGCCAAAATTTTGAAGTAATTTAAGTGCCTAGCATTAAGAAAATATAATGCACTCATTAGATATTACATTTATGAAAAATTCTTAATGACAAGAAAATATGCAATAATCTTAATGAAATGTACACTAAAAATATATATGCAGTCTGGGCATGGTGGCTCACAGCTATAATCCCAAGACTTTGGGAGGCCAAGGTAGGAGGATCACTTGAGCCCAGGAGTTCAAGACCCGCCTGGGTAACAAAGTGAGACACCATCTCTATATAAAATAAAAATTAAAAATTAGGCAGGCATGGTGGCATATGCCTGTGAGTCCAGCTACTCAGGAGTCTGAGGTGGGAGGATCACTTGAGCCTGGGAGGTCAAGGCTGCAGTGATCCATGATTGTGCCACTGCACTCCAGAATGGGCAACAGAGTGAGGCCTTGTCTGAAAAAAAAAAAAAAAAACCAAAAACATATATATAAACTATATCTATACACACACATACACACACACACATATATATATATACACACACACACAATATGTCCTCAGCTACATAAAAATATATGTTAAAATGCTAATATCAAGAAGTGGAATTATGGATATTCTTACTACTTTTCTGTTTTTTCCAAACTTTCTTATGCAACCACCTTTTACCACTTGAGAATCAGAAAAAAAAAAGAGGTGCTTAGTAATCCATCATGATAAACAGTAGTATAAAGCACAGTTTGAGAAGATAATCAGAAAATTAGATTTAAGGTATAATTAATTCCACATTTTGACTGTTCATATGGCAAATGATATCTTAGAGCCCTCCTCAATTTGAATACTGGAAAATAAACATGACCGTTGCATTAAGTACTACAATTTTCTAGTTTTCCAGAGTCTGTTTTAAAATATGACTTCCAGAAATGAACATAAAATTACATATGCCATCCGATGAATTCAAGGTACATTGAGAGCATGACATTCTAAGATTCAGATAGTATACATGTACTAAGGAGGTATATGGCACCCTTTAGTCTGGTCTAAGGACTGAACTAATCACAAGTTCATTCTCGTTTATCAAATTCTATCAAACTTTTATTTAAAGAAATAAAAATTTTAATACCTCTTCCATCATATCATTCCATTTCAAATGTTCAAAATGAGGTGCTAATGCTAAAACCCTTCTTTCTTCTAAGTGTTGTATGAGGCTTTTATATGCACTCTGAATCACTGTTTCATTCTGTAAAAGGGAGAAAACCATATAAAATATCTTAAATAAAGTATTTCCTAGCTGTAAAATATGAGACACTTGATGCAAATCAAAACCACAATGAGATATTATCTCATGCTCGTCAGAATGGTGATTACTAAAAAGTCAAGAAACAACATATGCTGGCAAGGTTGTAGAGAAATAGGAACGCTTTTACACTGTTCGTGGGGATGAAATTAGTTCAATCATTATGGAAGACAGTGTGGCAATTCCTCAAAGACTTAGAACCAGAAATACCATCTGACCCAGCAATCCTATTACTGGGTATATACCCAAAGGAATATAGCACTACTCACAATAGCAAAGACATGAAATTAACCCAAATGCCCATCAATCATAGATTGGATAAAGAAAATGTGGTACATATATCCCATGGAATACTATGCAGCTGTAAAAAGGAGCAACATCATGTCCTTCACAGGGACATGGATGGAGCTCAAAGCCATTATCCTCGGCAAACTAATGCAGGATCAGACAACCAAACACCACATGTTCTCACTTATAAGTGGGAGCTGAACAATGAGAACACATGGACACAGGGAAGGGAACAACACACACTAGGGCCTGTTGGGGAATGGGGGAGGGAGAGCATCAGGATAAATAACTAATGCATGCAGGGTTTAATATCTAGGTAATGGGTTGATAGGTGCAGCAAACCACCATGGCACACATTTACCTATGTAACAAACCTGCATGTTCTGCACATGTATCCCAGAAGTTAAAATAAAGTTAAATTAATTTTTTTAGTGAGACACTTGAATTCTACATGTGTTATAAGGTACGCTAAGTAAAATCAACCTCATATGTCTTTAGGACAATTTTTCTTGAGCTCTAATAAACATGCATATTTCCTCTTTGACAAATTAATTTTTATTTCAGAATATAATGAACTGTCTTGGTATTATGGTGCTTTCAAAAATATAGAAAATTAGAGAAGGTAGTATGAACCCCCAATCCTGAACAATTATCAACATATAATACATCTATAATATTTATTGAGACTAATTTAAACAGTCCAAAGGGGGTGAGAAAAATAACTTCTTTTAGGGAAATATTTATAGATAATGAATTAGAAAATAATTTTACAGAAATAAAATCATCAATTTAAAAAGAAAAGAAGGCCAGGCATGATGGCTCATGCCTGTAATCTCAGCACTTTGGGAGGCTGAGGCAGGAATATCACTTGAGCCCAGGAGTTTGAAACCAGCCTGGGCAACATAGCAAGACCCCATTCCTATTAAAAATAAATAAATAAATAAATACATAAATAAATACATAAATAAATACATAAATAAATAATAAAGTTATTCTTAAGGAGAGACCAATCAAGACCCTAGTATTGCATTTTTAAGTCAGTCTGGTATTTCTCAGGCAAAATAGAGACTTACTGGTAACAGTACCTCTTCTCAATATGAAAATAAAGTCTAGAGGCCGGGCACAGTGGCTCATGCCTGCGATCCCAGCACTTTAGGAGGCCAGGGTAGGCAGATCACCTGAGGTCAGGAGTTCAAGACCAGCCTGGGCAACATGGTGAAACCCCATCTCTACTAAGAATACAAAAATTAGGCTGGCATGGTGGTAGGCACCCATAATCCCAGCAACTTGGGAGGCCAAGGCAGGCAAGAGAATTGCTTGAACCAAGGAGGCAGAGGTTGCAGTGAGCCAAGATCATGCCACTGCACTCCAGCCTAGGCAATATAGCAAGACACCAAAAGGAAGGAAGGAAGGAAGGAAGGAAGGAAGGAAGGAAGGAAGGAAGGAAGGAAGGAAGGAAGGAAGAGAGTCTAAAGTTCAAAAAAAAAAACAACCTGGGGAAATATTTTAATGACAGAATAAAAGTAAAGCAAATAACTAATCTAAAAGCATGACAAACATCTGTATGTCTTAATTACATGAAGGATGTTTCTCAAAACATGATAAATTTTAGTTTTATTGCCATATTGTACATTTAGAAGGCAATTTTCCAACCGAAACAAAAAAACAAAGGCGGAGTTCCAATTTCAAAGGAGATCTGCTATAAAAAGTAAAAATATGAATTATATTGAAAGATCATTTTTGATAAACTATCAAATGGCCTGCATCATCAGAATTCATTTCAAAATGTGAAAACTGGAACAAAACTAGATTCACTCATAAGATTATTAATATATTTTTTGACTCACAAGTTTCATAACATAAATACTGCATAAACCTAATGTCAACTATACCAAAATAATGAGCCTATCGTAATGCTTTGAAAATTCTACAGACTTCATGAGTTTATGTTAAGGAATGAAATTATCTCATTACTTGCTTCTTTGTCAGTCTTCTTCATTTCTTTCTCATTAGGGGTCCTTCCTCCATGTTAGCCATCATTTCACTGCCTATATGCAACACACGAACCTCTAAACACATGGATTTCCAGTTAAATGCATTTCTTGCTTTCCAGGATCTGGGCGGCAGGACACCCTATGGCTAAATATAGAAGCTAGAGACATACTCCCTTGGGGAAATCCACTGTCAACCTTTTATTCGTAAAGGAAAACCACTTCTTTACTTATAACACTAACCAAAAAAAAAGTATGGGTTTTCCACACCAATAATTGCCTAATTCTCTCCAGACACCAACCGGGTGCCATACAATTTAATTCCATTCCGACACTAACTACCCTGAGTTCATGCAGGCCCCACAGGGTAAGGATTCAGTCCAACAAGACTGCCTCCCATTTCAGACACGAATCACAAATGCCGGGCTTCACATGCTGACAGACCAGCTACAAATCCGGGGTTCCCTCCTCACGTTTGGTAATTTGCTAGCAAAGTTCACGGAACTCAGGAAAAGTGGTTTGCTTGCTATTACCAGTTTATTATGAAGGATTCAACTGTGGAACAGCCAGATGGAACAGATGCACAGGGCAAGGTATGAGGGGAGGGGCAGGTGGCCCCAGTAACACCCTGGGTGCACCACCCTCCCAGGACTTCCCAACCTAGGAGTTGAACAAACCTCACTGTTCAAGAGTTTTATAGCGCTTAATATCTAGCCCCTCTCACTCCCTTTCCCAGAGGTTGGTGGTTGGGACTGAAGCTTCCAGCCTCCGATGGCTTGGTCCTTTCGGTGGCCAGCCCAACGCTGAGGCTATCTAGGGGCCCCACCCTAGGTTACCTCATTAGGAAAAATTCAGATGTGATCAAAAGCAGCTCCTTACAAAAAACAAAAGACATTACTATTACTCAAGAAATCCCAAGGGTTTTAGGAACTTTGTGACAGCAACTGGGGATAAAGTGCAAATATATTTCTTATTATACCACAATTAGGTACTTAACATGAGCAAATTACTTCAATACTCCAAATATTCTTCTACAGATGAGGTGATAATACCATAATTAGATATGAATAGATAGATATAATAATGCCACAGACCTTAGAGGAGTACCCTGAGAATTAAGAGCAATTTAGGAAAAGGAATTGGCATAAGTGCTTAATAAATGTCCATCATTATTGTTACCATCATTAAATGTATTAACTCTTCGGAGACTGCCTATAGTAAGTTCCATTAAAAATACAGAAAGAATATTGAGTTAGTGGTTTTGAGAATTAAAACAAGAAATCAGGACAAAAAATGAGAGTTATTAATGTCAATTACCTCCTTCAAAAAAGTTTGGTTTCTGTCTGTGCTTTCCATAGTATGTGCATAAAGTCTGAGAGTATCAGATTCGTGCCCTGATGAAAGCACAACGTTGACTTTCATTCCCCAGGAATGTATAATTAAGAAGTTAAAAAGATATGTTTGTAAATCACTCAGGCCTTCCTCTGAAACTATCAGAAAATATGGGTAATACTGTTCCAAGAATAACTTCCAATCTTGTGATAAGCATCCAGAAAACTCCGTTTGCACATCAATGCTAGTATTGTGTTGAAGGTGGAGAATTAAAGCAGTTCTCAATGAAAGAAGTTCAGGAAAATCAAAATATGCATATTCAGCATCCTGTGGTGAGAAAAAGAAAAAAATACATCATTTTGAAATCTTCCTTTAGTGATTTGTTAATTTTGTTACTTACAGCACAAAGCCATATAGGACTTAACCCATGTGATCTAACTGTTTTGCTCAAAGGCCTTAAACTTGACTCATTTCACAAGTGTATGCCACAGGTCAAAATGTGGATTATATAGATTCAGCTCCTTTATTTGAGCAGGCATACACTACTACTTCACGTCTAATTCTTTTACTATCTATGTTCAAATAGGGATTAAAGTAGCAAGTGGATAGATGTATTTCATCTGAATTGAGAAGCTGATGTGAATCACTATTAGTAGATAAAAATGTAACGTTCCAGGTGACATGTCTCCTCCCTAAATAATGTAAGTCTTTACTTAGCATATCAAAATTTCTATTTTTCAAATTTACAAGAAAAAAATAACCCCACTAAAAAGTGGGCAAAGGACATAAACAGACACTTTTCAAAAGAAGACATCCGGTCGGGCGCGGTGGCTCACGCCTATAATCCCAGCACTTCAGGAGGGTGGATCATCTGAGGTCAGGAGGATGAGATCAGTCTGGCCAACATGATGAAACCCTGTTTCTACTAAAAATACAAAAATTAGCTGGGCGCGGTGGTGGGTGCCTGTAATCCCAGCTACTCGGAAGGCTGAAGCAGGAGAATCGCTTGAACCCAGGAGGCGGAGGTTGCAGTGAGCCGAGATCATGCCACTGCACTCCAGCCTGGGCGACAGAGAGACTGTATCTCAAAACAAAAGAAGACATACATGCAGCCAATAAGCATATAAAAAAAGCTCAACATCCCTGATCATTAGAGAAATGCAAATCAAAACTACAATGAGATACCATCTCGTGCCAGTCAGATGGCTATTAAAAATAATAAAAAATGAGAGTTAAAATAACTCAACATCAAAAAATAACAGATGCTGATAAGGTTGCAGACAAAAAGGAATGCTTAACACTGTTGGTGAGAGTGTAAATTAGTTCAACCATTGTGGAAAACTGTGGCAATTCCTGAAAGATCTACCATTCGACCCAGCAATCCCATTACTGGGTATATACCCAAAGAAATATAAATCATTCCATCATAAAGACGCATGCACGCATATGTTCACTGCAGCACTATTCACAATAACAAAGACATGAAATCAAACTAAGTCATCGATGATAGACTGAACAAATAAAATGTGGTACATATACATCATGGAATATTATGCATTCATAAACAAGAATGAGATCATGTCCCAAATGCAAAAACAGAAATCCAAATACTGCACGTTCTCACTTGTAAGTGGGAGCTAAATGATGAGAACACATGGACACACAGAGGAAAACAACAGACACTGGGGCCTATTGGAGGGTGGAGGGTGAGAAGAGGGAGAGTATCAGGAAAAATAACTAATGGGCACTAAGCTTAATACCTGGGTGAAGAAATAATCTGTACAACAAACCCCCATAAGACAAGCTTACCTATATAATAAACCTGTACATGTACCCATGAACTTAATAAGTAAAAAATATATATATCTGTTTTTAAATGATATTGACACTCTAGCCTACCAGACTGTCATAATTTAAAAAGAATCCTGACTTTTCTATAGGTATCAATCAAAACACTGCTTTCACTTTTAATGGTGCCAAAACTAACCCCCACCCCCAAAAAAATCCTATGTATAAAGATTGAACAAACATAGACTAGAATTCTTAGGAGTAAAACAACAATTGCTTCTAGGAGTGGGATGAGGGAATGGGCTTGTAATATATTTTTGTATTTGGGTTGAGATTTGTTAAAATTGGAAGCCATTCAATCTGTATTTTTAAAAACCATAGTATAATACACTGTTGAGGATGTTTATATAGATCAATCCAAATAAGGATAGTGCCTCTATTGAATTTGCCATTCTACTGGAATGTAAATACAGTTTCTTCTCAGTTTTGATCCTAAAGTGCTTCCTAGAATTTAAGCATACAAATTCAGAGAGCAAAGAAAGATTGTTGAGGGAAGTCTCCTCCTACCTCATGTTCCTAGGTGTCCTTAAAATAAGTATCTATTGTTGCAAATAAAAATTAATTTTAGCTATCAACTACTCTGACTTAATGACATTTCTAGAAGATTATATTCAAGAACTGTAGAATATATATTATTTCCAAGAACACATGGTACATTCACCAAAATAGGCCATGTATTGGATGTCAAAACAAGTCCCAATAGATGTTTAAATAATTGAAATTATACAGAAATATTTTCTTCAACCACAATGGAATTAAATTAGAAATCAGTAACACATCTAGAAAAAACAAGAATTTATACATTAAAACAATAGTTTTTTAATTTTTAAAATCATCCTTAAGTGACTTTATAATTGTACTTTTTTTTGTTAGAAACAGGATCTCACTTTGTTATTCACACTGGTCTTGTACTCTTGGCTTCAAATGATCCTCCCCGCTCAGCCTCTCAAAGTGTTGTTATTACACGTGTGAACCACCTCACCTGGACTAATTGTACATATCTGTGGAGTACAGGATGATATTTTGATATATATGTATATAATGTGTAATGATCAAATCAGAGTAATTAGCATATTGATCACATCAGACACAATTATTTGTGTGTGTGTGTGTGTTGGAAACATGCCAAATCTGCTCTTCTATTTGAAAAAAAGCAATAAATTACTGTTAATTATATCCACCCTATGGTGCAATAATGTCCTCCAAGATCATCGTGTTGCCACAAATGACAGAATTTTGTTTTTTATAGCCAAATAGTATTATATAGTGTATATATACACCACATTTTCTTTATCCATTCATCTGTTGATGAACACTTAGTTTGTTTCCATATGTTGGCTATGTGAATAGTGTTGCAATAAACACAGGAGGGCAGATATCGCTTTAACATACTGATTTCCTATCCTTTGAATGTATACCTAGTAGCGGAGTTGCTGGTTCATATAGTAATTCCTTTTTGTGTTTTTGAGGAACCTCCATATTGTTTTCCATAATTACTGAATTAATTCACATTCATACCAGCAGCATATGAGTTGCCCTTTCTCTACATCCTTACTAGCATTTTTTTGTGTGTTTTTGACAATAGCTATTCTAATGGGGTGAGATGCTATCTTATTATGGTTTGGATTTGCATTTCTCTGATGATTAATAATGTTGACTATGCTTTCATACATGTGTTGGCTATTTGTATGTCTTCTATTGAGAGATGCCTATTCAGCTCACTTGCCCACGTTTTACCTGGATTATCTTTTATCTTTTTTTTTCTTTTGCTATTGAGATGTTTGAGTTCCCTGCATATCCTGGATATTAATTCCTTGTTGGATAAATACTGACAAAAATTTTTTCCCATTCTGAAGGTGTCTCTTTACTCTGTTGATTATTTCCTTTCCTGTGCAGAAACTTTTTAGTTTAACATAATCCCATTTGTCTACTTTTGCTTTTGCTACCTGTGCTTCTGAAGTGTTCTCCATAAGATCTTCACACTAACCAATGTCCTGAAGCATTTCGCCTACGTTTTTTTCTAATAGTTTCATAGTTTTGGGTCCTACATTTAAGTCCTTAATCGATTTCGAATTGATTTTTTAATACAGTGAAAGTGAGGGCTCATTTTCATTTTTCTGCATATGAATATCCAATTTCCTGAGCACCATTTACTGAAGACACTGTCCTTTCCCCAGTGAACGTTCTTGATATGCTTTTGTCAAAAATCATTTGGCTGTAAATACGTGAATTTATTTTTGGGTTCTCTATTCTGTTTCATTGGTCCAACTGTCTATTTTTATACCAGTACTGTGCTGTTTGGGTTACTAGAGCTTTGTGGAATACCTTGAAATCTAGTAGTGAAATACCCCTAGCTTTTAAAACAACAAATTTCTAAATAATCCACTGGTTAAAGAAAAAAGAATCACAAGAGATGTTAGAAATTATTTCTAATTAAATGGTAAAGAAAAAAACCATTAGATGCAAATTTGTGATATGTAGCTAAAACACAGCTTACAAGAAAAATTTTACTGTTCATAAATAGAAAAAGAAAAAAGATCTTAGCTTAAAATTTCGATTTATGAAGCTAGTGGAAAAAGGAGTAAGGAAAGCCCAAGAGAAATAAATAAAGATAAGAGTAGAAATCAGTGAAATAAAAAAAAAGACAATACAGAAAATTAACAAAGTGAAAAAAGCTAGGTCTTTGAAAACATCAACAAAATTGATAAATCACTAACTAGATTAATCAAGAAAAGAGAAGACACAACTTAGCAATATAAAGGATAAATGAGGGCAGAAGAAAATGGAAATTATCACAATAGAGAATCTGTGAGGCTTTGTCACATACAGTAGATGACATTATGGCTTTCACACATTTTTTAAAAAGTTAAATCCTTCTTTTCCCTTAGCAGTATATCAGGTTATAGAATCAGAGATACAACAATGACAAATTACATTTTAATTTGTAAAATTATGTGATGATTGGCCGGGCACGGTGGCTCACGCTTGTAATCCCAGCACTTTGGGAGGCCGAGGCGGGTGGACCACGAGGTCAGGAGATTGAGACCAGGTGAAACCCCGTCTCTACTAAAAATACAAAACAAAAAATTAGCCGGGCATGGTGGCAGGCGCCTGTAGTCCCAGCTACTTGGAGAGGCTGAGGCAGGAGAATGGCGTGAACCCGGGAGGCGGAGCTTGCAGTGAGCCGAGATTGCGCCACTGCACTCCAGCCTGGGCGACAGAGCGAGACTCCGTCTCAAAAAAAAAAAAAAAATTATGTGATGATTTCGAAAATAGAGGAATAAAAATCTGTCCCCATTTCACCAGATGTGAATTTCAAGTAGAGCAGTTGCTATTAAGAGTTGGTGTCATGTTTCTGACCAGTCCCCCCCGTTATTGCATCACTGGTTGTCACTAGCAGCTAGCCAAAAAATAAAGTCTATTTTGCTGTATTAGTCAGGATTTCTGCAGTTTATGTTTAAAAACTGGTTTAGAGTATCCAGGTGATGGGTATATGGTCCATGTATCCCCTTTTGGTAAGCTATATTTACAATCTGTGTGCTTTGTAGCCTGCTACACAGAAAGCAGCAGATAATCAAAGATTTAAGGGACACGGACAGCTGCCAATTCACAAAATGGGAGTGTAATGTGAAAGCTTTTTAGAGGGTTTTTGTTTTTGTTCTAAGAAAACATGTTAGAACACGTTTTGTTAGAATACGTGTTGCTTTTGTAGTGTTCTTTTCCTTAAGACAGGAATCAGGCTTACATATAAACTGTTAGCAATTTTAGTTTCCTTCTGTGTTATTCAGCATAAAACTGCATAATTTGAAAATGAATGAAAAAATATTTAGTGGCCAGGCACAGTGGCTCACGCCTGTAATCCCAGCACTCTGGGTGGCCACGGTAGGTGGATTGCTTGACCTTGGGAGTTGGAGACTAGCCTGTACAACACAGCAAGACCCCATCTTTATAAAAAATACAAAAATTAGCCAACCATGCTGCCACACGCCTGTAGTCCCAGCTACTAAGGAGGCTGAGGTAGGAGGATCACTTGAGCCCACAACACAGAGGTTACAGTGTGCCAAAATCATGCTACTGCTGTGTTGTAGCCCGGGAGCTAGAGTGAGACCCTGTCTCGAATTTTAAAAAAAGAAAATTTAGTTTCTGTTCCAAAAAAAAAAAAAAAATGAAAGAGGAAGCTACTAACATCACTACAAATCTTTAGGCAACAAGAGGAAAATAAGAGAATATTATAGGCAACTTTATGCCAAAATATTAGACAACTTAGATAAGATAGGCAAATCCCTTGACATATACAATTAACAAAACTGACACAAGATAAAACAGAAAGTCTAAATGGCCCTATATTTATTAAAGAAATTGACTTTGTTATCAAAAATTTCCTTCCAAGGAAAACTCCAGACCCAAATGGTTTCACAGGAAAATTTGATCAAATGTTATCAAATTCGTCTGAGGAAATAATACCAATCTCATAAAGACTTTTTCAGAAAATAGAAGAGGAAAACGGGCTTTTCAACACATTCACCAGGTCGGCATGATCCTGATACCAAAACCAAACAAAGGCATTATAAAAAATAAAATTGGCCTGGCACGGTGGCTCATGCCTGTAATCTCAGCACTTTGGGAGCCTGAGGCAGGTGGATCACCTGAGGTCAGAGCTCAAGACCAGCCTGACCAACATGGGGAAACCCCATCTTTGCTAAAAATACAAAAATCAGCCAGGCATGGTGGCACATGCCTGTAATCCCAGCTACACAGGAGGCTGAGATAGAAGAATTGTTTGCACCTGGGAGGCGGAGGTTGCAGTGAGCCGAGACCATGCCTTTGCACTCCAGCCTGGGCTACAGAGTGAGACTCCATCTCAAATAAATAAATAAATAAATAAATAAATAAATAAGTAAAATTACAGATTAATATTTTTCATGACTATATACCAAAAACACTTAAAATATTAGCAAATCAAACCCAGCAATATATTAAAGAAAGGATATCTATCATAACCAACTGAGGTTTTCCCAGGAATAAAAGATTGAATTAATATTTAAAAATCACTTAATGTAATCTACCAAATTAAGAAAATAAAAGAGGAAAGGTGTATCAGAGTTTCCACAAATGTAGAAAAAGTATTTTTTAAAATGTAACACCTATTAATTATAGAAACTCTCAGAAAACCTAAAATAAGAAGAAATTTCCTCAATTTGATAATGGATATATATAAAATAACTACAGCTAATATGATACCTAGTAGGGAAATAATGGACACTTTCCCTTTAAGATCAAGAACCAGGTAAAGAGTCCCACTCACTCTACTTCAGCATTTCTAGAGGTGCCAATCACTGTAATAAGGCAAGAAAAAGCAATTAAAAAATCAAATTGAAAAATAAGAAATAAGCATGTATTTATTCACTGAAGACATTGAAAAATCTAAGAAATATACAAATAAGCCACTGAAATTAATAAGTTGTTTTAATAAGATTGCAGGATACCAGTTAACAAACAAAAATCAATTCTACTTCTATATACAAACAGCAAAAAATAAAAAATTATTTTTAAAAATTCAATTTACAGTAAGATCAAAACATGAAATATCTTGAAATAGATTTAGCAAAAGATGTGCAACATCTCCACACTGAAGACTACAAAACTGATAAAAGAAATTAGAGATCTTAAAAAGCAGAGATACATATTGTGTTCACTAACTGAAAGACCATATTGATCTACAAATTTAATGAATATCATTAAAATCCCATTGTTCTTTTTAAATAGAAATTGGCAAGCTGATTCTAAAATTCGTGTGGAAATGCAGAGAACCTAGAATAGCCAAAGTTAAAGAAGAACAAAGTGGGCTTCAAGATTTACTATAAAATTACACAAATCAGAACATTGTGGTACTGGTAATTTGTTAAATCCTTTGATGGAACATAGTAGAAAACCCAGAAATGGACCTACACATATATAATCATTTGATTTTTGATGAAGAAACCAAAGCAATCTACTGGTAGAAGAAAAATGTTCTCAACAATGGATGCTGGAACAAATCAACCTCAATCCCCAATTCACACCACAAACACACAGAAATTAATTCAAGAAATATCATAGACCAAAATGTAAAAGCTTAAACTACATACTTCTAGAATTATTAATAAATATAGGAAAATATCTTTGTGACTAAGAGATAGGCAATGATTCTTATCAGAATACAGGCACAATAACCATTAAAGAATAACAAATTAGATTTCATCAAAATTAAAATATGGTCATCCAAAGATAGCACTAAGAAAATGAAGTGGCAGCCGGGCACGGTGGCTCATGCCTATAATCCCAGCACTTTGGGAGGCCGAGGTGGGTAGATCACGAGGTCTGGAGATCGAGACCATCCTGCTAACACGATGAAACCCCGTGTCTACTAAAAATACAAAAAATTAGCCAGGCATGGTGGCGCATGCCTGTAGTTCCAAGTACTTACGAGGCTGAGGCAGAAGAATGGCATGAACCCAGGAGGCAGAGGTTGCAGTGAGCCAAGATTGCGCCACTGCACTCCAGCCTAGGTGACAGAGCAAGACTCTGTCTCAAAATGAAGTGACAAGCCACAGACTGGGAAAATATATTCGCAATAATATATATGACAAGAGGTTGTATACAGAATATATCAAGAACTACTACAACTCAATATTAAAAAGATAAAGAACCCAATTTAAAACGGTCGAAAGATATGAGCAGATGCTTCACAAGTCATAGTATACAAACGAACAATAAGCACTTGAAAAAGCAGGCAACATCATTAGCCATTTGATAAATACCAATTAAAACACAGGGACATAACACTACACTTCCACCAGAATGGCTGGACTGACCAAATACAAATGTTTGCAACTATACAGGGCACCAGAACTCTTATTCATTGCTGGAGTGAGTGTAAAGGGGCACAACTACCTTAGGAAAAGCTTTGGTAGTTTTATAAAACATATATTTCAATCACAGATATATGCACAAGGAAAACGAAAATTTACGTCCACACAAAGACTTGCATGTGAATGCACATAGTAGCTTTATTCGTCTAGGCAAGATATTGAAAGAGACCACTCAACAGGAAAGTGTCCACTCAACAAGAAAATGGGTAAACAAACCGTGGCACATTTCTACAATAAAACCTTACTCAAAAGTGATAAAAGGAACAAAATACCACTGCACAGAACAAAATGGATGCCTCTCAAAAATATTATGTTGAATGAAAGGTTTATACAAAGAGTTCATACTGTAAAATTCTATTTATTAAAAGTTCTAGAACTTTGGGCGACCGAGGCAGGTGAATCACCTGAGGTCAGGTGTTTGAGACCAGCCTGACCAATATGATGAAACCCTGTCTCTACTAAAAATACAAAAATTAGCTGAGCATGGTGACATGCGCCTGTAATCCCAGCTACTTGGGAGGCTGAGAGAGTAGAATCACTTGAACCCAGGAGGTGGAGGTTGCAGTGAGCTGAGATCACGGCATTGCACTCCAGCCTCGGCAAAAAGAGCGAAACTCCAACTAGAGGTGGACTGGCAGGATAAGAAAATGTTTGGAAAAATTTGGTTACATGTCAATGTCAATCAAGGACTGGAGCTTGTTAAATGGCATTAGGTTGGAGCAAAACTTTTTGTAACACATTTGAGATCTATGCATCTTATTTCATGTAAACTTTACCATCAAAAAAATCTGCAAATAAATACCGAACTCTAGTTAATGGCATGTATGATGAAATGTTTCAGAGTTAAATGTAATGTCTACAACTATTTTGAAATGTACCCCCAAAATAAAAGGATTGACAGGTGAATAAAGGCATGGATAAGCTTACAGATATATGAAGAAGTAAGTAAAATAAAATGTAATTGTAGGATCTAGATGGTGGGATATAGATATTTGCTCTACAACCTTTCAACTTATCTATATTTGAAATTTTATAAAATGTTGAAATTTAAAGAATGGGCTTGCTGGTGCTTACCACAGGCTGAATTCTTACACTGACTATATAGAAAAGGAGATCGAGCAAACCTCGCCCATATACTCCTCAGCCCAGGCTCTGTGCCTGATCTATATTGTGAATGTGGGAACAGAGTCGAGGGAAAAAAATTTAATAAAATAAAAAATAAAGAATGGTTATCTCTGAGTAGTGAAATTATGGGTAATTTGTTCTTTTGTTAACCTGCCTTTTTATATTTTCTATGATGACATGCTTCATTTTAGGTCAAAGACTCTTTAGGTTAAGAGATTTCAGTTATAGTCTTCAAAGGACTAAAACGACATCAATCATCATACATTACCTTGAAGAAAACTATGGCGAATTGTCCTCCGTTACTCATAAGATCCACAAGATAGCACTCAACCAGATAGAAAAAGTGGAGATTCTGTCCCCACTTGAATGATTTTACACCCAGGCATGTGACAAGCAAGGAATCTCCATCAATCACAAAAAAATTAGATTCCACAAAATCATTTAATATGCTGGAATACCTAAAATAAAAATCAAAGAGAATAAAAATCACAGATGTTTCACAGAGACTTTGTTGCTATTGTTGTTACTATTATTGCATAAGCTACTATTTGTTGAGTACCTCATGCCAGTCCATGATGCCTTTTCAAGTATCTCATTTAAGCAACTGTCCTTTATAAGAAGGAGATAGCACAATTACTATTTTATTAAAATAAAATTAGGCTCAGAGAGGCAAAGGAAATTATCCAATGCTAAATGGCAGAGCCAGGATTTGAACTTGAGAATGTGATTCTAAAGGCTGTTATTCTGGATAAGGACATATATAACCCCCAGCTCCATGAATCTGATTGTTTTAGGAAACAGTCTGTTCAGTGACAGCTATGACAACTATAGGAAGAAGAATGCGTTCCCATCATCTCCAAGCTGCTCCAAGATAAATAGGTTGAGTGATCATGTATATGTATACGGGTTAAGAGGGATGTGGAAACACAGAGCATACAATAGTATAGCTCCTTGTTTTTTACTTCACAGTACTTACCTAGCTCTTGGCATTTCATTCAAAATTAACTGTGCCATTTCCCTGAAAAATACTGCATGATCCTTTAACCCTAAAAAAAAAAAGAGAGACTTTTTGAGCCATCAATATTTTTACACAGCTATATAATTTAGTAATTATTAAGGAAATGAAATATAGATATCCAATTACTTTGTAACATTATTGAATCTGAATATCTTACAAGATTGTTGTTTTATAGGCTACAAATATCAAACATTGAGAATTACCCATCGTTGTTGCTTCTTGGGCTATAGGGTAGAAGAGTAGAGCTGGAATTTATTAAATATGGCTGATATATTTTATTTTGGCACCTCTAAAATGGCTACATTTGATGTGAATGGCACCTCTGTAATAAAAGAAAAAAATAGAACTGCAGTTATTCCTAAAACAAAGAAATGGGCCCAAAAAATATGGTTACAATTTCCACAGAGCAAGCAGTCTAGTAAATAAGCAAAGATTGATCAAATAATCATACAAAAAATTTCAAATCACAAATGTGACAAAAGGCACAGAGATGAGGGTGGCTTCCCTAAGGAATTAATGCACAAACTGAGATCTGAAGGAATGAGTACTCCCTGAATTTGCCCCCCAAAAAAGCAATAAAAAGTATTCTTGGCAAAGGGAACAGCATGTACAGAGGCCCTGTGACAGAGGACAGTATGGAAAGTACGAGATTCAGAAAAGAAGTTAGTGCGGCTGCAGCAGAGGGTAAGGCTGTGTCAGATAAGGTTAGAGAAAAAGGAAGCTAGGCAGTCTTTTAAGGAATTTTAAGGTGTTTTGTCTTCATCCTCAGAGCTAAACTCAGCCATTGATGGCTTTTAAACTGGTTGTAATTTGATTACACTTGCACTTGGTAAACATTACTCTATCTTTAGTAGAGAGAGCACACTGGATGGGGAGGTGCATAAAGAAAGCTACTGAAATAGTCCTGTAGAAAGATGATGGTGGTTTGAGCTAATGTGGTGCTATTTAGAGCTGGAGAGATGTGGATTTATTGGGGGCCATTTTGAAGATAAATGTGACATCGTTTGGCAATAGATTCCACATGGGAAGGGAGAGTTGGGAGTGTCACGGATGACTCCTCAGATCTTAGCAAGGACAAGAGGATGGATGATGGGGCTTGGACAAAGCACGCTGAAAGGTGGCCAGGTTTCTGGGCTAGAAATAGAACTATCAAGTCATTTGATTACTAAAGATAACTGAGGAAATGAGTATATATCACAGGTAGAAGAAATCACTGAATGCTGCTTATTAGTGACTCTGGGTCACTCCCAAAATAAGTTTCTGGGCCACTCCTGATCACTCCCAAAATGAACTATTGGCACTCAAATCCTTGTCTTGGGAGGTGATTCTGGGAGAACTCACTTCTTCACTTCATATTAACCATAAAGAATAGCAGTAAAATATGGTTAGAACTCAACATTGCCACAGGATTGGTAAATAGAAAAATATTTATAGCCAAAGTAAGTACAGTCTCTGTGAAACTGAAGGGACAGAAAGCAGAATGCATTTATTCAACAACTATTGAATGAGCAAACACCTGCTATGTGACAGGCGCTGCACTTGCGGGTGGGAGTACAATGAAAAGGACAAAAGTAGGCTTTGCTGCTCTCTAGGAGCTTATCATTTAGTGGAAAAAAATTAATAAAATTTTAAATATTTAAAACTTAAGTACTATTTAAAAAATAAAAGAGTTATAACGAATTGGACAGGATTGCTACAGACAGTATCTCCAAGAAAGTGACATTACAGATGAGCCTTGAAGGAGTGAATGGAGTGGTCATTCAAAGAGCCCCTCCCATTTAAGAGAGAGACAGGTTAGGAAAGCCTAAAACAGCTTTTTTATTAAGCACTGTAATTTTTAAAATTTATAATATGAATCTAAAAGTAAGGATCGTCAGATATAAAATACTGATGAGACAGAAAATAAACACCAAATGAAGACAAAAAAAAAACAAACTAAAAAACATCAAAATATTCTAAAAGACATACTGAGAAAAAGAGATAATTTAGAAGTCAGAAGAGAACTTTAAAAAATTCCAACTAGAATTTTCATTCAGAATCAAAGATACTGAATCTATGAAATAGGAGCTTGCATGCTGCTATTGAAAAGAAAAAAATACAGGAACAAGAAAGCACTCTTGAAAATTCAAAGCAAGATTGCAGATACAAAATAAATTAGTTTGCTGAACAATAAAGCAGAATCCCAAGTTAAAAGACAGAGTCCAGAAAGACAATGAGATAGAAATAAAAGAAACGTTAAGACACATGAAAGATTGATCAAAGCTTATATAATCCATTTAAAGGTAATCCTGGAGGAAATAACTGGGATACCAGAATGAGTGGTGAAAATAATCGAAAACATACTGTGAGAAAATGTAATTTAAGAAGACTGCCTCAGGGCTGAAGAGAAATATGAATCCCTAGATTAAAAAGGTCCTCCAAAAACAAAACAAGTTTGATGAAAAAAGAGAAAGCCACAGCTAGATATATCCTGATAAAATTTCAGTACTCCAAAGATAAAGAGAAAATCTAAAGTCTGGCAAAAAAAGAAAGACATTTTAGCCACAAAAGAATGAAAATGAAAGAGGCATTAAAGTGAATAAGAACATGAGCTCTGAAACCAGGATGCCTGGGTTGAATCCCTAATTGTACAACTAACTAGTTGTGTGGCCTGAGGCAAATTGCTTACCATCTCTGTTTCTGTTTCCTGTCTGCGAATCTGGAATAATATTATTATCCTAGGGTTGTCAAGATAAAATGTGTTAATACATAAACTGCTTAAAAAGCACCTGGACATAGTGAAAACCGATTAAAGTCAGCTCTTTTAACATTATGGCCAACACTGAATGCTCTGACATATGACCAATATCTTTCATCTTCTTTAATGCTTTGAAAAGTCTACTTTAATCAACTTTTAATTATATAGAATGCATTTCCTATTTGGATCTGATCACAAAACTTGACTCCATAATGAATACTATGTATATAGTTATGTTGTGTTTGGTTTTCAATTTTTAGACTCAATATATAGACAAGTAACAATGAACTTAATTTATTCAGAGAACCAAAATGTAAATGCTTTGAACATTGATAATATATTAAAATAGCTAACCAATTTGAGAAGTACAAAGAGGGAAAAATGTTAGGAAAAGAGTAGGAATGCTATTATTATCATTTATAAAAAAAAAAAAAAAATAAGGAGCCCAGAAATAGCATTCAAAGATGATGTTATATACTAAATGTTTATGTCCCCCCAAAATTAATATTTTAAAGCCCTGAACCCCAGTGTGATGGTAATTGGAGATGGGGGCTTCAGGCGGTAATTAGGATTAGAGGAGGCCATAAGGATAGGGTCCTTATCTGATAGGATTGGTGTCTTCTAAAGAAGAAACATCAGAGAGCTCATACTCTCTCCCTTCTCCCTTTTCCCCTCCACCCCATCCCTCCCCCTTTGATCCTGCTTGCTCACTCTCTCTCTCAGAACACAGCAACAAGGTGGTCATGTGCAAGCCAGGAAGAGAGCCCTCACCAGAAACTGAATCAGCCAGAATCTTGATCTTGTACTTCACAGCCTCCAGAATAGTGAGAAATAAATTTCTATTGTTTAAGCCACCACTCTATAATATTTTGTTACAGCAGTTTTAGCAAACTAAGAGAGAAGATAAATCAAAAAATAAAGATTAAAGAAATAAAAGTTTTTAAAAAGAACATGTTTTGCAATGAAAAAAAAAAAACACTTATCCCCTATTGTCAATACAAAGTGTAACCCTGATTACGTAAATAGTATGAGAAGTTTGTCTTTACAGAAGTAACCCAGTTCAAGAAAATAAATGAGAAATTTATATTTTCCTCGTTTTGAAACATCTAATAAATTAATGGATCTAGCTATTGAACATCAATGGATACTAATATCATAAAAATGGAGATAGCAAGACATTCTCTGTCTCTGAATGGAATATGACGCCATCTGTGTGAACTCCTAACAAAAATATAAAAAATTAAAAAGAACCGATTATGCCTCTAATTTTAAGAACTAACAGAGAATAGCGAGGGGAGACAAAGAGTCAGAGATGAAGAGAGAGAGAGAGAAAGAGGGAATCCTATAGATTAAAAAACAAGACATTTATACATCAATTGTAATATGAAGACTTTCTTTTGGATTCTGATGGAAGTTAAAAAAATTGAAAAAAAAAATCATATGTATCGGATCAGAGATTATCAACTATCCACTAAAATTCATGCTCCTCCTTCCACATTTAAGAATTATCACTGAGAAGTAGCTATCTGGCCAATGACTACATTTTCCCCATTCTTTTGGATGTGGAGATAGCCATGAAATTAGTTCTTACCAGTGGAATGTGAGTGGAAGTGATAGCCAGACTTTCGAGAAGTAGGCATACCTTCTCTACTCTTCCCTTTTAAAAAGTTAGGTGCAAAGAATATTAAGACTCCAGGGAACAGTGGAACCACCATATGGAAGAAACTGGGTCCCTGAATCACCATTGGGCCCACTGGCCAGGAAAATCTGCTTTGAACTCTTAGAAGGACAATATACATAAATTTCTATCGTGTAATGCCACTGAAATTTACAAGTTGTAATTGCTACAGAAGTTAGCATTCCCTTACTGCTACAGAAATTGGTACAAAAGTGAAATCCTGGCTGGGCGTGGTGGCTCAGGTCTGTAATCCCAGCACTTTGGGAGGCCGAGGCGGGCGGATCACAAGGTCAGGAGATCGAGACCATCCTGGCTAACACGGTGAAACCCCGTCTCTACTAAAAATAAAAAAAAATTTAAAAATTAGCCGGGCGTGGTGGCGGGCGCCTGTAGTCCCAGCTACTAGGGAGGTTGAAGCAGGAGAATAGCGTGAGGCAGGAGAACATCTGGAAGGTGGAGCTTGCAGTGAGCCAAGACGGCGCCACTGCACTCCAGCCTGGGCGAGAGAGCGAGACTCTGACTCAAAAAAAAAAAAAAAAAGCTTAAATCCAAGACGGAAAAAAGGGAAGTGGCTTGCTGCCAGTCAACGTCCACGTTGGATTGGCTGTGCTCAGATGTGATGACCCTTAGTTTCTCCTCAGTACCCCAGATCCCCAGGCCCCCTCGGGTGCAGAGGACCCGTTAAATGCCTGAGCACTCTCCTCTCTCTCATGGCTGTTGTCCCTCTTCCCTACCTCTCCCCAAGCCCGACCTCCCCCTGCCCGCGAAGCTGCCGCCCGAGCCCAGCGCCCAGCGAGCGCCCCAGCTCCCCGCGCCCGGCGCGCACGAAGCCACCGGGCCACCTCCCCGCCAGGTCCATCTGGATGTTGAAGGAAACCTAGAACCCCCGCGCGGGACAGCTCCGCTCCAGGGTCCCTAGCGACACCCGACGTCACCCGTAATCCTCACCCTGGCCACCGAACCTGCTAGGTTCAAAGAGCGTCTGAGCTGCACGCCCCGCGGGGAGGAAATGGAGCAGAGGGGACCGAGCGCAGAGCCTGGTGGAAGGGGTTCAGAGCCTAGCGTCGGACTGGGTGCTCTGAGCCACACAGCAGCCAGCGCCTGAGTTTATATCTAGGGAGTTAGTTTCGGTTTCTTTTCTCCACCGTGAGGCCTTTTCGATTTCCGCAGTTTTCTGGAGGTAGAATATAGGTCTGCATTGGTTTACTCTGAGAATCTTAGGGAGGTAATAGCAGAAGCGATGATATGCTATCTGGGACTTGCATGTAAAGGGAAAGGGAAAGAAAGCAGAGAAATCTGGGACTCTAAACAAGGAATTGAGGCTGAGAGTAAATGCAGCACGCTAAGCACTGTGAAAGTCTATGGTGAGGTGTGGCGTTTTTCTTTTCTGGCAAGGTACTGGACATGCAAAAATGGAGTAAAAAGGGATTGGGGGCTTTGAGTTTCTGTCCTAAGAAGTTGATTTTATGAAAAATTTCCAATAGTATAACTGTCCAGTGTGAACATTCGAAAGGCCAATCATCTATCACAAACAATTTAAACTGAGAAGAAGAATGCTCTTTAGTTTTGTCATCAAGCTCATTAATGTTGGAAATTCGAGTTTCAGCCCTAGCCCATCGTGGCCTTTAGTGCTCCAGACACTTAATTCCATGATGTTATGCATGTGCAGAATATATTGAGATTCAAGGTGGTGGTGAGGGTGCCTCAGTAACGGCATTGGGTAATAAATGGAGAGAATTCGAAGCCAGAAGTTCTGTCTTCAAGAAAAGGAAAGGGTGGAAGTGACTTGTTCACAATAGAAAGAGCCCAGAAGAACAAAGTTTTTTCTCAGACTCTGGAATATAAAGCAGCTTTGAAAAGGAGGTGAAAACATTACTCACTTCTGTCAGGATTTTTCTTTAATTTTTTGTTTGGTTGAAAATAGTTATGATTCTCTTTCACAATGAGGATGACATTGAGAAAGAACCTGAAATGACTCATGATTAAGTCATAAGTTCATCTCAGATGGATTCTTCTCTAGCATCTGATACTGGACCTTTGTATCATCAGAATGCATTTGCTAGCAGCAGAAAAGTGGGCTTTGTTGTAAAAGCATTTATTGAGCTTTTTATGTGCCAGGCAATAGGCTAAGCTCTTAACATGTATTATCAGATTAAATCTCACAGAAATCCCATGAGCAACTTTACTGTTGCTATTTTACGGATGAGGTAAATAAGGCTTAGAGAATTCAATTACTTGTCCATGACCCTACAGGTAGTTAATGGTAGCCAAGACTTCAAAATTTAATTCCAAAGATAATATCTACAATATTCTCTGTATATATTATCTCATTCCAGTTCTTTCAAATACTACGGTGTCATTATTCCGCCCCCAAAGCACGTACAATTTAATGGGGATTTCCTCTTTTGGTTGTAGAAGTGGGCCCTACATGTTCTTAAAATAATTGACTGTCTGCTGTTGTTTTTCTCTCTTAAAAATATAGATGTATCAGGTGGGGATTCCCTAGATGTTAACTCCACACATCCCACTTCCCACCGCAAAGTATATGTACAATGCACATAAGCAGACTCTACTCCAATATCCAGTTCTTTTCCACTTTAATAATTTATTACCATAACTCCAGCCTGGATGTTAGTCAGAAACTTGAAAATCATAAACTCCATTTCCACTTTTTAGAGACTTCCCCCTTGCCTCAATCTCTCAGCCTCCTTAGGAGCCCCACTCTTTCACCTCCCCAGGATCAACTCTGTGAACAGGCACTGAACCTTCCTCTCACTAACATTCTCAACTGCTTCATCCATTCACTTTCCTCTGCACCTTCCCTGCAACTTGATCACCTGAATCTAGTGAACCATTTTTTGCCCTTACCAGGACATTGAGGGAAATTGTCTAATATTTTTCACCTCAAATTTACTGTTTATGACTATAGGTCCCTGATCTTTTTTACAGTGGCCCTTAAAACCCTACAGCATCTTGCTGTTCTCTTCAAGTCCACTAAGAATATATCTGTTTTAAAGAGACTCCTCTCAACTGTCTGACACCTCCATCTAGTCCAAGAAGCCCATGACATGCTCCATATACGATATAACCACTGCCTTTTGAGTTGGTTACCTCCAGCTTCCTCAGAAATCTCACTCCATTCCTATATTGTTAACCTTTCTCTATTTACAGCTGTGGTAGATTGAATAATGGTCCCCCAAAGACATCTATGTCCTAATCCTTGCACCTATAAATATGTCATCTTCTGTTGCAAAAAGAACTTTGCAGATATTCCTAAGAATCTTGAGATGGGGAAATTACCCTAGATTATCTGGGGACCTGATATAATCAGAAGGGTCCTTATAAGAGGGAAGGACTATTATCACAAAGGAACCAGGACAAGGATAATGTGGGAAATTATCAGGATTTCAAGATTGCAAAGGATGATAAAAGTAAGAGATTCACTGTTGGGAAAACATACTCTGGAGAGAAAGTCATGAGTATGGTTGGACAACCTTTTGCTAGTGCCTCAAAAAGATCTCTGTGACATACACAGGAAATCCAAAAGATTTCTGAGAATATCAGCAGAAACACTGCCAGCTTGAACTGAAAGGTACAGAGAGAGAATAAAATGAAAGATGGTTGTAGGACTCCCAAAATTCCATAAGCAATAAACAGTCTGATAAAACTATTCAGCCACAAACTTGTGCTATCTTTCATGAAGGACGACTCTGAGGGCAGAGCCTAGAGACACAAATGGTTATTCACAGGCCTTAAAACCTATGGAGTTAGCCTTGCAGATTTTTCAAATTTCTTGGTTTTTTTCTCCTTCCATTTTCTCCCTTTGTGAACAGGAATATCTGTAACTGGTGCCCTATTCCTGTCCCACTATTGTATTTTGGGAGCAAATAACTTGTTTTCTAGTCTTAAAGCTTCACATATGGAGAGAAATTTTGCCTCAGGATGGTTCATACCCAAAGTCTCAACCATACCTGATTTAATCATTTAGGTCTTTTCAGCAGATGAGATTTAGGTGGGATTTTCGGACTTAAGTTGATACTATAATAGATTGGGACTTTGGGGGAACCTTGGGATGGTTCATTTTGCATATGGAATTGACGAGAATATTTGGGGCAGAGAGTGCACTGACAAATAAATGGCTCCCAAAGCCGTGCATGCCCTAATCCTCAGAACGTGTGCATGTTAACTTACGTGGCAAAAGGAACTTTGCATGTGATTAATTTAAAGATCTTGAGATGGGGGATTATCCTAGATTTTCCAGATTAGGCACGATGTAATCTCAAGGGTCCTTATAAGAGAGAAATGGGAGATCAGAGGAGAGAGAAGATGCTGTGCTGCTGGCTTATACAGGAGAAAGGGACCACAAGCTAAGTAATATATGTGCCCTGTAGAAGCTGGAAAAGGTAAGGAAACGGACTCCCCGTTAGAGCCCCCAGAAATAATGTAGCCCTACCAATACGTTTTTAGGCTTCTGACCTCCAGAATTGTAACAAATGTGTGTTTTAAGCCACCAAGTTTGTGGTAACTTGCTATAGCAACAATAGGAACCTAATGCAACTGGCATTTACTATTCATTCCATTAAAATGATAAAGTCAATTTCCCACCAAAACAATTAAAAGAATGAGCCCTGCCCTATTTCATTTCCTTTTTTTTTTTTTTTTTTTTTTTTGACTGAGTCTTGCTGTCGCCTAGGCTGGAGTACAGTGGCACGATCTCAGTTCACTGCAGCCTCTGACCCCCGGGTTCCAGCGATTCTCCTGCCTCAGCCTCCTGGTTAGCTGAGATTACAAGTGCATGCCACCATGCCTGATTAGTTTTTGTATTTTTAGTAGAGATGGGGTTTCACCATGTTGGCCAGGCTGGTTTTGAACTCCTGACCTCAGGTGATCTGCCTGCCTCAGCCTCCCAAAGTGCTGGGATTACAGGTGTGAACCACCACACCAGGGCCTCATCTCCTTTTGATCATGGCACTTCATAAGGGTATACAGTCATCATCTCCACTTCTCCTTCAGAGTCCTAAAGATTATTGGTCTAGTCTATCTTTAGACCAGAATCTGCCCTGAAGCTCCTCTGCCAAACATCATTCACGATGACCTATTAATTGCCAAATTTAAACAGTGCTATGTAGTCCATGATTTATTGACCTATTGGTGATATTCGAGATTTTATACCAGCCTCTCCCTTCTTTTCCTTTTTTTTTTTTTTTTTTTCCTTGAATCAGGGTCTTGATCTGTCTCCCAGGCTGGAGTGCAATGGCATGATCTTGGCTCATGACAGCTGATACATCTGAATTCCATATTCTCTTTTATGTCATTCTTTCCACTCACTAGAAAGAGCTTCATGTGTTGTCACCTGGTTTATTGCAAAAGCCTATTCACTTCCTGACTCCAGCCTGTTCTCTCCATTCTGTTTTCCACTCTCCTGCCAGGGAAATTTCTCTAACATGTAAACCTGATCATGTTACTCCCTGTCTTAAAATCCATTAGCATTTCCTCATTGCTTTCAGATTAATCTGCCTATTGGTATTTCATCTTTTTTTAGAGCTTCCAAACACTACACCTTAATGGTGACAAGTAAGTGTTTTGATTCAGAGGATTTCTCTGCTAACAGTTCCATCATGTATTAGCTTCAGCCTATTGGGTAAGTTAGCCTCTGTCTTTCATCTCTAAAATGGGAGTTAAAAACAATCCACAGAGTTGTTAAAGGATTAAGTGAATTCCGTGTTGTAAACAGATCAGATACAAAGCAATAGGATGCAGGTATCATTATTATTCTCTTCAGGAAATACTGAGAACCATGAATGTAGCACTAGGTAGCGTGTCCTTCCTTGAGTAATGAGAGAGATAACAGGGTCTTACTCTGTCTTAAAAAGTCTTAAAGCCTTGTGCTGAGCGGCAACAGTAATATCAATCCATATGCATTCAAACAACATAATTTCTGGACATTCCTTTCTAGGGATTCACTAAACAGGTATGTGTGGAGACCTACTATGTCCAGACACTTTTTATACACTGATACAGAATATTAAAAACTCCTTCCTTCAGAGTTTACATTCTAGTAAAGAATATAAACAATAAGAGAAGTAAAAAGTCCATTGTGTTAGATAAAGATAAGCTATAAGCGAAAAAATACACAGAGAAGAGGAGATATCAAATCCTGATGGGAAAAGAAGATGAAATTTTAGATAGGATAGACAGGGAAAGTCCCACGAAGAAGGTAACTTGACTAAAGGTTGGAAGGAAGTTAGGCCATTCTTTTTTCTTGGAGAGACCAAGCCTGGCTGAGGGACAGGGAAGTCCCTGAGATAGAGTGAGCCACGTGGGTTCAAGGAGCATTAGAGAGGCCTGTGTGGCTGAAGCTGAAGGACTAGGCAAGAGTGGGAGAATGTCACAAAGATAAGGTGAGGAGACAGATCATGCCTGATCCCAGAGAACAAAAGACACTGTGACTTCTACTTTGAATGTGATAAGAAGGCATGTCATGGCAAATACATTGAGATTTTATATTATTTATAATTTCTTTTACTTTTGTTAAAAATTGGAACAATTCATGTATACATGTTCCTTTTGTTTTGGATATATGTTAAAGAAAAAATCAAGAAATGAAAATTAATATAAAAATAGTATAACAAATTGTATTCCTTACGTGTTTGACAATCTAACACTGGATTTTTTTCTTTTTTGGTTTGTTTTTTCTCTAATACTGATCATTGTTCTAGTGGCTTTTTTGACAGTTTTTGAGACAAAATTAAGTCAAGATAATGTAATATGTAGCTGTCCCTAGTTATCCATGGGGAACTAGTTCCCGGACCCTCTTGGATACTAAAATCCATGGAGACTCAAGTCCCTTATGAAATGGCATATTTGTGTATAAATTTTAAATCATCTCTAGATTACTTATAATACTTAACACAATGTAAATACTATGTAAACAGTTATACTATATTGTTTAGAGAATGACAAGAAAAAAGTGTACATGTTCAATACAGATTATTTTTTCTGAATATTTTTGATCCATGGTTAGTTGAATCCACAGATGCAGCAGCCACAGAGGGCTGACTGTATATTATTTCACATATCTATTGTCTTATAAATTTTAAATATACTGCTCATTTTCCTATCCATGTGTTTTTTCTTATTGAATTGCAAGGCCACATCTTGCCAAGGTTTCCTTTCATTTTTTTAACTTGCCTTTTCTTCTTTTTAAATGAAGATTTTGTTTTAGTTTTATAGTTAGGAGCTTTTAGAAGTCATCAGATTTATCACAGTGTGCCTTTATATTTTCTTCATTTGCCCTTATGGGTAGAAGACTCCTTCACTACCATAGAGCAAAAAAAAACAAACAAAAAAACAAAACAAAAACAAAACAAAAAAAACCCATGTATTTTATTATGGCTATTTTTGGTTTTTCCATTTAGCACCTGAATTTATGTTGGTATATGGTGTGAGGTTTGATGGCCTAAGTGTGTTTAGTGAATGCCTCAGAGTTCATTCTTCAGACAGATGGCTGGTAAGCCAGGCACTCCCATCTGAAGTGACTCTGATGGGGACAGGGACTAGAGCAGGCCAGGGAGCAGGGTATGCACTGCAGCTGATCTCTTGGGTTTTGGACACTTGATCCTACACCCTTGCTTTTAGGTGTGAACTTGGGTTGCTGGGACAGTAGACTTTAGTCCTTTCTGTGGGGAACTGATCGCATTCCAGCCCTTCTGCCCTGGAAGGGGTCTGCCCTGTCACCAACATCCTCACCCCTGCATGATCCAGCAGGCTCTTGGCTCTTGACTCACACTGTAAAACTCCACCCCTTTTTATTCATCACCTCTGCCTGGGCTCACTCCCTTGATCTGAATTAATCTACTCTCATAAATCTACTTCTATTTTCCTTCAGAGGAATAACTGAAGTCCTCATCCATCCCCCGTGGCTTTCTACTTGATCAGTGTCCCCCTGTCAAGTTTCTGACAGACTGTCATCCACAGCCCCCACCTCTCTAGCTGCATACCACTTGGGTTTCTCAGAAAAGCTCAAAGGACAAGGCTTCACCCTTTATGCTACTGAACTCCATTTACCTCCTTATTACTCACCGTCCACACCTATGATCATTGCCTGATTTAAAATCTCCTCACTTCCCCCAGTCACCTTTTCATACCAGACATAAACACCAGTGAGTAATAGCTGCCTACCCAGCCCAGTTAGAAGCTCCCAATTCCTCACAGTGGCCTGAGGCAGAATAGTGTCCCTAAGTTCATCTCAGCTTCTGGATCCCAAATCTGATTCTCTTTCCTTGCCTTCTCACTCATCTGCTAAGCTTGTTTATTGGGCAACACTAAGCAAAGTTAATGATTATTCCAGTCTTTAACTAGGAGGGGAGAAGCTCTCTCCCCATCTTCATCCATTTCTGTGAAGCTTTCAGGGACTACGGGCCTCGCACTGATAGCACTTCCCCAGGCTGGGCTGGCCCAGACAGTCAAAGAATAGGACCAGCCACTTCTCAGCCCAGCTGACATTTGGCAGCTTTGTGATCTTGGATAAGACATCTTCTCTTGGGAGGTCAGACAAGGTCAACTCTTCCAGCTATGACATTGTGTGAGGCAATGAAGAGGAGAAAGTCCGTGAATGGAAGGTGGAACTTGATTGGACCTGTTTTGTGGGTTCAGGAGAGGTCCTCTCACAACTCACTGGAGGTAGGCAAGGTAGGTGAAGACTTCCATGGAAACTTCTGGCTCTGGGGTGCCTGCTTCACTGATGATTGAGTGGGCACCCTATAGGGTACACCTCTGTCAAAGTAATTCAAAGTCCTGCTCATCATTCAGACTGGGCTTATCAGGAATCAGGTACACTTAGATAACCTAGCCTTAATTCCACTCAATTTCCTTTTATCTCTTAGAAAAATATGATTACAGTTGTTCCTCGGTATCCAAGGGAGATTGGTTTCAGGACTCCCTGCAGATACCAAAATCTACAGATGCTCAAGTTCCTTATAAAAAAATGGTGTAGTGTTTTATATAATCTAGACACATCTTCCCATATACTTTAAATCATCTCTAGATTCCTTATAATACCTAATACAATGTAAATGCTTTATAAATAGGTGTTATACTATATTGTTTTTATTTGTATTATGTTTCATTGCTGTATTGTTGGCTTTTTAAAAATATTTTGGATGCACTGTTGGTTGAATTATCAAATGCAGAGTCCACGGAGGGCTGACTGCATTTTTAGGCTTATAATGCCAACATTTCTTTGACAAGTTCATTCTGTGTTATATTAATTTAGCTTTCATCTGCACAATCATTAGTACCGTATTCAATTTATAATTCATAAATAATAAAGCATATTAACAAATGCATATGCTGTCTCTATGGAAAAGTAATTACCTAAAAATGTTATAAATAATCTGTTTTGATTTTACCCTGCAGAAAGCCTTCTTAAGAAACAATATATTCAATGAAACTACAGTCACAGTTACAGAAGTCAAACGAGCACGCTGGGTCTGTGATATTTCTGCAACAGGCTTTTTCAACACCTGTTAATCAGTCAATCAGAGGAAACCTCAGGGGCTGAAGATATGCCATCTTAGTGGAAATTCCTTCCCAAAATAGCAATAGCTGAGCAAATTCCTAGGCTGACAGAAGTAGAGTATGGACAGTTCTTGAGATTTTGTGTGAGAGAGCAACTATCTTCAATGGTTGGCATTTTTTCAATGTTTAAATTCTTCGGTCCAACAGCTGATTTCCTCCTTTGTCATATTCTTTCCTATTTGCTTCCCCAGGCAGTGACAGCCATGTCTTTCCACATTAGACTTCTTGGGTAAGCAGCTTCTGAAATTGTTCTACAGCTGTTAGTAGCTGTCTGGCAGCGACCACTCCATTTGCAAGGTTGTTGAATATCGCTAAGTATCGCCATGAGGCATATAAAATGCAAACTTTAAGAGAAACAAAATATTGTTCATTTTGATTTAGATCAAATAAATGTCAAAGCCTTTCTAAATAACTAATTATCTTGGTAGATTTGCCTTTTCTTTCTAGTGGAGGAAAAAAAAATCACCCTATACAGTTTATTGATGTCTTCATATGTTGTAAAATGTCAAAGCAACTCAATTTAAAGCATTAAAACTTCCAGCCATGCAAAGAGTCTTAACTTTTTTTTAAGTTATATTCAGACTTCAAAGACTATTGATTTTCTTCCTGTTTCCCTTAGCATAATATAATCAGCATTTTTCCTTTAATATAAACACATCAGAAAAATCATACTTTATGGCTACTTTAAAATTCCGTGAGTTTAAGCCATTCATTCCATAACATGCACATTTAGATTGCTTCAATTTTTTGCTTCTATAAATAATATAGAATTAAATGTGTTTTTATATAAAGTGTTTACTATAGTTAGGATTATTCTGTCCTTGGAACAGATCAGAGAGAGAGTGGATCAAAGGTTATGACATTTTAAAGGTAGCCAGATGAAGATGAATGTTCATACAGTATATGCAGAATATGGTTCGCTTGTATATGGGTCTGATTTGCAAATCAGCACACAAGAGCTGATCCACAGTAGAGGAAATCTGGTTTAAGATTTTTAAAATCAGTAAAGTTTTTTTTATTCTCCAGATAGAAACATACTGCACTCAAAATTTCTTTAATTGATTATTCTCTATTTTATACCCAAAGACTTAAAAAAATTTTACTCTCTAGTGGATTAAACAATTAAGAAAGGTTTTTTAAGATTAAATGGACTTTAGGCTCATGACCGGAATTTTTTTTTTCCTTTTTGAGAAATGGAGTCTTATCATGTTACCCAGGCTGGCCTCAAAGTCCTGGGTTCAAGGGATCCTCCTGCCTCATTCTCCCGAGTAGCTAGAACTACAGACAGGTACCACTGAGCTCAGCAATTTGATGATAAATATAATGCAAATACATACAAATTTCAAATACAAAAAGAAAAAAATGAAAGTTTCCTTTAATCTTACCTTCCAGATACAATAACTAGTATACGATGTGTTTGTTTCACTTAATGCCATATTTGGGATAGCTTATTTCTATATCACCTCTTGTTTTAGTACCTTAGAAAACACATTTAAAAATCATAATTATTGATAGGGAAAAGTATAAAGAGTAAGAAACAGTAACAGTCAAGATAATCTCTGATGCCATTTTTTTCTCTGATGCCATTTTTAAAATAACAATACAGCATGTACGTTGGCGTCAACATACGACCCTATTTGCATCCTAGTCAGAATGCATTTTCTCACCAAAATTAACCTATCATCTTCAAGGAAAACTTTAAGATGTTTTATTCATATGTCAGAAAAGAGAGAGAAATTATAAAAATAGATATAAGTATACATACAAATATGGTGATGCTCTAACACACTCTCGTGTATACTCTTTTTATCCTAAATCTATCTTGAATATATTTCTATGACTACGTACATATTTATCCATTCCACTATGATTTTTTTTCCAATTCATGTGAGCCAAAAGAACTTCAATTTGCTGAATGAAGCGAAATAGGAACCCAGTTTTTTAATAATGAGGGGGAAGTCAGTGGAATTGAACAAGGCCAAGAAATAATTCAAAATGTACGTAGTTATTTAATATATGCTGCCAATTCAAAATAATGTTCTTTCCATACAAGAATAAAATATGTCATTTTATTCATCCATTCCTCCATTCCTTGTTTCGCCATAAGAATTCTGTCATACGCCAGTAGCAATGAAGGGCTACTCCTCTGCCCTTAGCATTATTCCTTTTCACACAATCTTCCTGGGTATTTTGCCATGCTAATTTGTGTAAGTAAACTTTTGTGTCAGTTTTTCTAAGTCCAGCAAAAAAATGCTACTTTATTTTTTATTTTCGTTTTTATTTTTTAGAAAGAAGACCTTCCTCTGTCACCCAGAATGGAGTGTGCAGTGGCACAATCATGGCTCACTGCAGCCTGAAACTCCTGGGCTCAAGCGATCCTCCGCCTCAAGCTCCCAAGTGGCTGAGACTACAGGAACACACCACCACGGCCTGGCTAAATTTTTTAATTTTTCTAGAGACAGGGTCTCACTATATTGCCCAGGCTGGTCTTCAACTCCTGGGCTCTAGCAATTCTCCTTCCACAGTCTCCCAAAGTGTTGGGATGACAAGTGTGAACCGCTGTACCTGGCAAAAAATGCTATTTTAATTGAGATTCTATGACATTTGTAGATTATTTTGATAAAGAACTGATTACATGGTACAAAATCAATTCTTCCTATATAAGAACGGGATATAGCATTCCATTTATTTCATTATTTCATTCCTTTCTCTTCTTTAGTATACATTAAAACCTGCACATTAGTTGTTAGTATTCCTTGGTGTTTTATCTCATTACTACATATTACATCATATGTGTGTATGGATAAATGTGTGTATGTATACACAGTCACATATGCATCTATACCTTAAAATATAATGTTAAAGTAGAACCATTCTCTTCACTTCTCACGAAAGTTTTTTTTTCCATTGGGACTAGAAATTGAATTTTGTCTGAAGACTCACTAACCATATATGGAGCTGACCATATGGCTTTTTTGAGTTTCTTTTGAGGAATTAAATACTAGAAATTTGGATGTTAACCCAACTTTTATGACTTGGCTAAAACCCAATTGTCCAAAGTGTATTATTCTTTAAATACACTGTTGGCTTTTATTTATTACTATTTTTTTCAAATTTTATTTTACTATTTAAAACACCAATGTACACTCGTCTCTCTTCATTCAACTTTATACTACTGAATAATGACATAATGATAAAAGGATAATATAATGATATAATGATGTTATTCTGTCCTTGTAAATTCCAAGACTTATTTTATTTGCTTAAATTCAATAAAATCTGCTTTTGAAATTAATTTTACTGGCTTTTTCACCCTAAATAATACTTTTCTCTACATTTGGACCCTTATAAGGCAGATAGAAAATGAGATTATTTCTAAGGATCATAATACCTAACTGTACCCCAATACTCGTATACAGACATAGATTTTGTTTTCAGACTATTTCAATTCTACTTCTATTACCTATCATCGTAAGATTATGTTTCTCTCTTCATTTTTGTGCATATGCACAAGTTAGCAAACATCCCAAGTAGCAGAAACATGTGACCAAAAGACCACCCACAGGCTCAGGCTACATTTATGCAGCAGATTTAATCACAATTCATAAAACTGAGCTCATGAGGGACAAATCTGGAGTTCACTGCTATGTACAGACAGATATACCAGTTTAATCAGACAAGTCTTTGGGGCCATACCTGATTCTGTGACATGTACGCAAGCCAGATACAAAGTATGAGGAAGAAGTAGAAAGACTCGTCATGGCTTAAAAGACACTTGTCCCAGGATCCCCAGATGGACCATTGGGACAATTCTGCAAGTGTTTCATGCCTCCAATTGTAGTGTGTTCCTTGATCAGACTTCTCAATGACCATTTTCTCATATGCTTCGTGATTCTTGTTTCCTGATGGTTGATGCTAGGAATAAAGAGAGGAATGAAAGTGAAAAGAGAGTAAGTAGACCTGTTTCTTGAAACTTAGGATTTTCAAACTTCCTGGATCATAAGAGAAAGAAAACATCAAAGGGGGATGAATGAGCAAGTCTGCAGCATTCCTTTGCACACCCCTTTCATTCAGGAAACTTTGAATACCTTTACTTTTTCTATTGGCTGCCCAAGAGTTTGTATCTCCTAAAACAAAGTTTGTAAACCATATCCTCGACTGATCTGAGCCTGGGAGGCATACTGATAGATAATCTCAAAACAGAGTGATCTACAGCCTGGAAATTCTGGTGAAGAAGAAAAATCAGTGTATGAGAGAGCTAGAGGAAGAAAGTTTACAGTCAAATAGCATGTTTGAATGTGCGGTTTTGAAAACAGAGCATGCCCCAATGTGGCTGTAGGACTGATGGGTTAAAGGGAATAGAGGTGTGGTAGCCAACTGCCAAGATGACCACCAATGCATTGTCTTGCCAACTGGTTCTTACGCCTCTGTGCAGTCTCCTCCCACAGTGGATACTGCCAATTTGTATAACTAAAGGATACTGTGGAAAAGACGAAATATGACCTCCAAGGCTGGATCATAAAAGATATCATGGGGCCGGGTGCGGTGGCTCACACCTGTAATCCCAAAACTTTGGGAGGCTGAGGTGGGTGGATCACCTGAGGTCAGGAGTTTGAGACAAGCCTGGCCAACATGGCGAAACCCCATCTCTACTAAAAATACAAAAAATTAGCTGGGCATGGTGGCGGGTGCCTGTAATCCCAGCTACTCGGGAGGCTGAGGCAGGAGAATCACTTGAACCCAGGAGGTGGAGGTTGCAGTGAGCCAAGATCATGCCACTGCACTCCAGCCTGGGCAACAAGAGCAAAACTGCACTTCAAAAAAAAAAAAAAAAAAAAAAAAAAAAAAAAAAAAGACATCGTGGCAGAATCCAGCTGCCATGAAGTGAGGAAACTCAGGCAGTGACACAGAGAAGTCAACAGGGCTCCAGCCAATAACAGGACTAACTTTCCAGGCACATGAGTGAGCTGCCTGGGAAACAGATTTTCCAGCCCCAGCCATGCTTCCACCTGAAAGAAGCTGGGGCAACATCTTCAGTACAAACTCATGATACCCTGATCTGGAATTACCCAGCTAAGACGAATGGATTCTTGACACATAGAAACTGTGTGAAATAACAAATAGGTATTGTTTTAAGACATTAATTTTTGCAGTAATTTGTTATGAAGCAGTAGATAAGTTATATCTGATTTTGGAGGTGGAGGAGGTCTGTTTGTGTGATCTGTAAGAGGAACGGAGATGAAGATTCATAGAGAAAAGCAGGTCCAAAACCAAGATGCCAACATATAGAATAGATAAATGGGTGCTGAGTCACCCAGAATAGTGGCAGGGTGTGGAGTAAAGAACAGAACCAAGAGCCCAACTAGATCCAAAGTCTTAATTTTAAAAAGTGGGATGGAGGTTGGTTGATGCAAATATAAGTCCTTCAAAAGCGCAGGAATTTCTATAAGAAGAAGTAATCATTTGAAAGCTGAACTGGAGCCCCATGAAGGAGCCACAGACCCCCTTTCCCAACCTTGGTGCACACAGAAATGGGCTCTGGTGGGAAATATGAAAGTGCATGAGAAATGATATTACGGTCCACACACTAATCTCATCCTTAATATCAACTGGACTTTGCTATACTAACTTAAGAGTGTTGGTCAAACTTTCTAAATTGTTTTTTATGCCAATTTTCTAAGGAAAAGAACTTCTTTTCAAATTCTTATAAGATTTTTAAAAACAAGCTTGGTTTGCTGCACTATTCGCAATACACACACAGAAAGGTCACATTTCTCTGTCCTTTTGAGTAAAATCACACCCGGCTTTGAAGCCTCTCAGAACCACAAGCTGCTTTTTTTTCTTTTTTCCTTCTTATGGCTTCATCACTTCGCTGGTGTTATACCAGGATTTAGGAACCACGCAATCCAAAGAAATGTGGGAAAGGCCTCGTCTGGCCAGTAGTCCAACATGATTGCCTCTGGAATTCACCATGAGACTCACAGTTCACCAGAAGGCAGAGGGAAAAATCAGAGTTGCTAATTAAAATTATTTCTAAAGATAGGTTCACTGCTTCCAATTCCCAAGCCTTTCTGAGACTCCATGGGGTGAATCACTTGCTTCTTTTCTGCATCTCCTCCTGCAGGCATTTAAGTTTTGTAATTTAGTTACATGCATACTTATACTGATCTCTCTCCAATAATTTTGTTCATTTGTGATATCTTCTATTGTCTTCCCTCCCAATTTCTGCCCTTTTCATTTTTTACTATTATCTTGTGGTTTTAGGAAAAAGCAGATATAAATATGTGTTTAATCAAGGCTATGGTTTGAAGGTTTTTGTCCCCTTCAAAATTTTTGTTGATTCCTAATCCCCTATGCAACAGTGTCAGGAGGTGTAACCTTTAGAAGGTGATTCAGGAGGACTCCTCATGAATGGGATTTGACGCCCTTAGGGCTTGATGGAGGAAGTCTGACCCCCTCTTGCCCTTCTAACTTCTGCCATGTGAGGACACAGTGCTCAAGGCATCACTGTGGAAGCAGAAACAGGAACTTCACCAGACAACAAACCTGCTGGCACCTTGATCTTAGACTTCCCAGCCTCCAGAACTATGAGAAATGAACTTCTGTTCTTTGTAAATTACCCAGTCTGTGGCATTTTGTTATAATGGCACAAACTAAGACAATCAATCAGAGTTGTATCTCCTTGTAAGCATAAATTTTATTTTTTTATTTTTTATTTTTTTTTTTTTAAGAAGGAGTCTCGCTCTGTTGCCCAGGCTGGAGTGCAGTGATGCAATCTCTGCTCACTGCAAGCTCTGCCTCCCGGGTTCACGCCATTCTCCTGCCTCAGTCTCCCAAGTGGCTGGGACTACAGGCGCCCACCACCACGCCCAGCTAATTTTTTGTATTTTTAGTACAGAGGGGGTTTCACCGTGTTAGCCAGGACAGTCTCAATCTCCTGACCTCGTGATCCACCCGCCTCGGCCTCCCAAAGTGCTGGGATTACAGGCATGAGCCACCGCACCTAGCCGTAAGTATAAATTTTAAAATCACTTCTTAATTAACATAATAGATGAAATGACCCACAGAAGTATCCAGTTACAGAAAGGACCATTTCTAAAGGACCAGTTTGGCCTATAAAGAAAATACAATAGCAGACTGTCACAAATTTTCTACCATCAGAAAAAAAAAAATCTTTAGATATTAAACTGAATCAAATGTGATGGTCTTATCCAGACAAAGGAAGACTCAGCATCCCATTTCCAAGTTAACTGGGAGCTTTTGTGTTGCTCTTTTTGCCCCCCTCGCATTTGACTCTGCTACCTGACCTTTAAACAGAAAAGCTTTCTCTTCTTGCTATCTATGTTTGTTATTTAAAAGCTCGAAATATTAAACTTGTTATCTCTATTTGTCATTTGAAAGATCAAAATATTAAATGATTGTGAAACATTTTTTGCAACTGTAAGAGGGTTGATACTTTTCCTGAATATTATTCATTCAACGTTCATTTATTTCTTTGACAAATATTTACTAGATGTTCATGATGTCCTACGCATTGAGCAAAGAACTCAGTGTTGCAATATGGATAAGATCCAGTCCCTGTGTGTTCATACTTATTTAATACTATTATAGACAAGGCCTTTAATACATACCATAGTCATATATCAATTTTTAATTAGCAATATGAAATAAGAGAACAATGGGACTTTCCACTCAATTTGACAGGTGGCTAAATTTTCAGTTACTGAATTTACTATTTCAGGATAATCTAGCACATGACCAAAATTTAAATGCACAGAACAGAAGATCATTGTAAGAAGAGCTTCCATTTGGATTATCATTTTTTCTACCTGGAGTCACATACTGTACTTTAAATTGATTAAGAACATGTTAAAGGGCCAGGTGATGATTTCCAGCTACAAGTCCAAAGTATAGAAGAATGTGTTTAAATCCTATGTTTATCAGATCCATAAATAGAGTTCCTTCTATGTTAAGTGGCTTTATTTCTAAGAACCCAGCCCTCGGTCCTGGGGTGCTTCCCAGCCCGCTGCTGGAATTCCTGATCATGGCAGTCTGCTGAAACATGAGCTCAGTTACCAAATATAGCTGAGTGGAGTAAGAGGACAGATGAGAGTCTGAGGCCACAGTTGCCTCAAAGTGACCACGGACCAGGCAGTCTCTAATGAATAGGCAAGGCCACAACCTCCATTCTCCCAGAAAAGAAGAAATGCTCATCTGAAATTCATCACCTCTCTGGAGTCTTCAAACTGACCAAGCATTGAAAAGGTCTGTAAGGTGTATCTTAATATACTAACTAGTAGGGCAACATTTTAAGGACTTAAAAAACTAAAAATACAAAAGTTTTTCTGAAGATATGATACCATTTACAAGATACCTTAATTATTCTTTTGCTTGGAGAGGAAGAGTAATGAGAACGTTACGGTTTTGCCAAGAACAGATAATACGTAAGATTTGCCTGCCCACTTCATCTCTGCCTTTGCTGTCAGAGAATTACACTTTCTGTTAAAAGCTTAAGCATGCCAAGATGGTGCTATCAATTCCAAAAGGATTAAATGTATTTATGGAGCCAGCTTTTGTCAAGATCGTGTATGTGTTATGTTTCACAGAAAAGGAAAATGCAGCTTTCTAGACCCTCACCCATATTTAAGCTAGATAAATGATGATGGCTTAAAGTGATAGACTTTAGATTTCAGTAACATTATAAATTGTTAATTACACTTTCAAAAGATTCTAAAAGTAAGTCACTGGACATAATTAAATGAGTTGGGATAGTAACAGCAGGTATTTTAAATTATATTCATGCATAAAATTTACATGCATATTTTTAATAAGATAACGCTTACTAAGGGAAACCACAGTGCAGTCTCTGGAGTGCAAATTCAAACATCACAGAATAATTTTTATCATGTTGTTTTAAGTTGCACATAAAATTGTCTTGAGTCCAATATAGGAGGTTGACATAAAATGATTTCAGGCTCATATTACTTATTAACATTTGCTAAAAATACTAATTGCCTTCTAGTATGAATAATGTGACATATAAAGCCATTTCTTGGCAATATAAAACTATTCCAAATCTATTCAATCACATATATGCAGAAATTGAATCCTCGTTGCATGATAAAGTTGCCTTCCAATGTTTTTTCTCACAGAAAGAACTTGAATACTCACTTCAATTATTCAGACTTTTTTTCAGATTTTTAAAATCAAAGTCTTTTTGACAAGTTATTGCTAACAGCAGAAAAGGCCGATGAGGTTTATCTGACCACTAACTGCCCTGTAAATACATGATTACACATTCCTAGAATATAAATTAGTCCTCTGGCATCCTAGAATCTGGTATGGATTAGGGTCTGTATCCCAGGGGTTCTGTGTCAGCTCTTCCTCTGGGTTTCTCTGTGTTATTGCTAGAGCTGAATATTAAAACTGGCCTTATAGCATATTTCACAATAGAACGAGGATCTGGATTGCACTGGACAAGTACAATCACCTTGACCTCCTTACCTCATTTTTTAAAAATGTAGAGGGCAATCATTATTCAGGTTTAAAAATAAACCTGACAAGTTCTTTAAGAGATACCAAGTGGAATCTGCAAGGCCCAGAAAAGAGCTCCACTTCTTAAACAATATGTGTGTGGAGGCTGTCAAAGGGTATTGCAATTAGTGAGCTCCAGTTAGATATTCAGGCCATCTAGGGTTAATGACTGTGTCCTGGTGAAATTACAGCAAAGACAACAAAGATTGAACAAAGTATCTTCGACTAAAATTTCTAACTGTTAAATCATATTAGAGAATATAGAAGCAAATTTGGTAAACAGGTTTTAAATTTAAGTGAGAAGAATAAAGCCCTGAATTCGATAATGGTGATGGAAATGGATAATTTAAGTAAAATCTAAATATTTGCAATGGACTCAGTATGGTAAATAAAGTTGATAAGATGAAGAGGACATGGGATAACTTCAAAAACTCTGTAAAGTATCTTATTTGGCTGTTTCTGCATTAAATGAGCTATTAGATTATGTCCTTGAAATTGAGATTAACTAAGCTGTTTAAAGAGATATTTAAAACTGTAGGATAAATATATCTTCCTGCAATGACAATTTAATAATTAGAAAGGAAAATAATCCATGCGTATTTATTAAGAAATAAATTATAAAATTGTAGTGCATTTTCTGCATCAAACATAAAATTTCATAAAATTTTCATGTTTGACTTTTCCTTAAAGGACCCTTTGTAGCAAAAAAAAAAAAAAAAAAAAAAAAAAGGAAGGAAGAAAGAAAGGGAGACAGGGAAGAACGAAGGGAGAAGGGAGGGAGGAAGGGATAGAGGGAGGGAGAAAGGGAGGGAGGAAGAGAGGGAGACATGGAAGAAGGAAGCGGGGAGGGAGGCAGAAGGGAGGGAGAGAGGGAGGGAGGAAGGGAGGGAGTTGATTGATTTAGTCTGGGGGGGTTGCCTGTGATTCTGAAGCACGAAAATTAAGTGTTAAAGCTTTTCTAACTTTGGTTTTCATAGTTTAGGTTTTATTAAAAGATATTTCAATATCTAATATTTGTATCAATAGTTTGCATTACTTTTTTAGTAATTGCTTAAATATGAAAATGAATAAAACTGCTAAACCTAAAATTAAAAATCACTTCTAACTTTTTTTCAAAAATTACAAAATAAGCAACAAAAGATCCCCCTGAATGTCCCACCTTTCAACTCTTACCCCTGCCTAAATCTCCCCACAGAGGTAGTCAGTGTTGATTGTTTGGTGTATGTTATTCCAAACATTTTTATATATTTATTTCCATCTATATATACATTTATAAATGACTGTGGGAATTTAGCTATTCCACCTGGACTCTCTAAAGAATCTGCTGAATGTGGTACATGGTATTAAGTGATCCTTACTGCCTGTCAGTGTTTTTCTAACATCAAACTTTTTCTTTCAAAACTGTAGCAGTTCTTCATCGACTCTAAAAGTATTTCACAAACAGACTTCAAAAGTTTTCCCCTTATCTAAATTTTTAAAGTAATTTCCTATAATATCTCCAATGAGAGAAGAAAACTTTGCAGTTAAATGCAGGCTTCCACCCTGAGTCTGCCACTTTCTGATGGCTCAGGTTGGGCCAAATAATTGAAACTTTTTCTGCTGCAGTTGTGGGTAACACAAACAATAAAATAGAAAAATAACATCTACTACATGGATTGCTCTGAGGATCAAACTGTTCACTTTTGAAAGCAGGTAACTTCCAAGCTGTTATGTAAGAACTACTTGCATTGTCACTGAATTCTTTCTACTAGACTCTGCTCTTTCTCATGTATATTCCTTGTCTTCCCCAAGTTCCTCCACGTCAAAGAAATCTGTTTTCATTTCAACAGTCAACAGTGCCTTGATTCATGGGGATCATGCCAGGGGGTGGTCCCATAAGTCTTGTTTGTTTGTTTTTTGAGTCAGGGTCTCACTCTATTGTCCAAGCTGGAATGCAGTGACCTGATCATAGCTCACTGCAGCCTAGAACTCTTGGACTCAAACAATCCTCCCACCTCAGCCTCTGGAATAGCCAGCCAGGACTACAGGCACACACCATCACACTCAGCTAAGTTTTTGGGTTTTTTTCTGTATTTTTGTAGAGATGAAGTCTCACTATGTTGCCCAGGCTGGTATTGAACTCCTGGGCTCAAGTGATCTTCCTGCCTCAGCCTCCAAAAGTGCTGGGAGTACAGACGTGAGCCACCATGCCCAGCCCCCTATAAATATTTCTTAACTGACAACACAGAGGATTCTCCCAAACATCATAGAGCTGGCTTTCGGGTAATCTATCCCCAAAAGTCAGCAACTTTAAAGGCAAATGGTAGTCATAATTTTTAAATTTGTCTATTTTTTCTATCATTTGTATATTAATATATGAATGTGAACCACATACATTTATGCCTATAGTACATATTCAGGATCTAAAAAATAAATGTTTTGCCAAATATTAGGATAGTCATGCCAAGATTCACAAAATTACTTATGTCAAATGTGTAATACACATACCAATGAAAACTTATTTATATGTTCTATATTTTATAGTATAACATGAATCTAACAGAATTCAGATGACACTAACTTAGGGAGAATTTGCAAACCATAAAATTACAATTAAAAGTAATCTATAAATTAAGTGACATAAAATTCCTTAAGAAAGAATGAAATAGCCAGGCCTGGTGGCTTGTGCCTGTAATCCCAGCAACTCAGGAGCCTGAGGCAGGAGGATTGCTTGAGGTCAAGAGTTCAAGACAAGCCTGGGCAATGAAGGGAGACCCTGTCTCTACAGAAAATAAAAAAGAATTAGCAGGACTTGGTGACATGCACCTGTAGTCCCAGCTACTTGGGAAGCTAAAGCAAAAGGATCCTTTGAGCCCACGAGGTCAAGGTTGCAGTGAGCTATGATCACTCCATCGCACTACTACAGCCTGGGCAAAACTGAAAAGAAAAAAGAAGAATGAGATATGCCGGGGAGTTAACAAAATAGGTCCATGGACGTTCACATTTGAAAGCAATATTTGCTTAGGATAAGCCAAGATGCTTAGAAGGATATAAGCTGCCTGTTGACAATTCAAGGTGGATGGGATTCTGTAATGACTCACAGTATTTGCCAACCCTCCCAAACCTTTGCTTCACCAAATGTTTGCTTCAGATGAAGAGTCTGGCATTATGCACATGTCAAAATTCACCTGGGAGAATTTCCCTTCAGAGCTCCATGAGGTGACACAGCAGCTGCCCCTATGGTACACTCTGAAGGAACCTAAAGGACCATTGACCTGAGCATGTTCTCCTCTTGTGACTTTCACCACCCTCCCCGCCAAGGGTGTGCCCCCCAAAACAGCAGTGGTCTGTAGATGTGAACATTAACATGCGAATGTGCATTTCATTTTGTCTTACATGTTTGCACTCTAACAACTTTTAAAGCTAGTTTGAGGCTGTATGCAATAAAAGCGTAGTACAATTGCCCACAATCAATTAAGAAAATACAGAAGACCAAACAAAGTATAAAAAGCTTTGAACTTGAAATGTTTTCTCAGTTTACTACCTTTGTCCTTTCTCTTCTTAGAATCTTAACTCCCTAGGACAGAGAATCTATCTTCTTTCCAGCTATGTCCCTGGCCTATAAAAGAAGTGCCTAGCACATAGTAGGCACTCAATAAATAAAAGCTGACTGAATAAAACAATGAGAAAGTAAGCAAAAAAAAATATTTTTTTAGCAAAAAACATCTGAATTTCTATGACTGGAAATTTAACCTTGAGCTTGCTAGTATCCATGTGAAAGAGTCATCAAAGTTTACAGCATTCTTTGTCTAATAGAATTGCCAGAAAATAGAATGAATGCTTTTCTAGTTCCAAATTTTTTCATGAGAAACTTTCTTTGAGGGTAATGAGAAACATTAACATCCACGTCTTTATAGATACTTTTAACACAATGTCTGACCTATGACTGATTTTGCATTAGCGCAATGAGCAGGTAAAGTGTATTTTATATGTAGACACAAACAGTTATGTGTTATATATATATACACTAACATTTAGCACTGATTACTCTATCAAGTTCTTACCAGAAAATAGAGCCTGGGACACAAGTAACAGTTGATAAAACTGATGAAAAACCTAGTTTAAGAGCAGAACAATGTTTAGCTGCACTCAGTAGCTCACATCTGTAATCCCAGAACTTTGGGAGGCCAAGGCAGGAGGATCCCTTGAGTCCAGGAGTTTGAGACTGGCATAGGCAAAAAAGGGAGACCTCGTTTCTACAAAAGTATATTTTAAAATTTAGCCAGTCCTGATGATGCACACCCGTAGTTCTAGCTACTCAGGAGGATGAGGCAGGAGGATCCCTTGAGCCCAGGAATCCAAGGCTACAGTGAGCTATGATCATGCCATTGCAGTCCAGGCCGGGAGACAGAATGAGACCCTCACTCAAAAGAGCAGAATAACGTTTAGCTGAAGAGAGCATGTCCCAGAGAAATGCCACAGCAGGTTCTGGGAGACTGAAAGCAAATCAGTCATCAGAACATTTCCTGCCTCATGCCTTTGTTCGTATGTGTGTCAAATCCTATCCAGGGCTCAAACCGCATTTCAAACATCCGGTATTTCTTAGCTTTTCTCCATCATCTGTCGTAACCTAGACAGTGTGCTAAGCATTTGCCGTACAAAGACGCCAGTCACAGCTGCTGCTTCCATGGGGCTCACAGTTGAATGAGGAAAGCATTCTCTAAATAAATACTTGTAATTTAATATGATGACTGCTATGAGAAATGCAATGCAAAGTAACATGCTTGGAAGAAGAAGCAAATTATATTGATTGGGGAACTGTTAGAAAGCACCAAAAAGTGGTAAAATTTAAGAAAGTTTTCAAGGATGAACTGAATTTTGAAAACCAGAAAGAGGGCCAGACACAGTGGCTCACGCCTATAATCCCAGCACTTTGGGAGACCGAGGCAGGCGGATCACAAGGTCAGGAGATCGAGACCATCCTGCTAACAAGGGGAAACCCCGTCTCTAGTAAAAATACAAAAATTAGCCGGGTATGGTGGTGGGCGCCTATAGTCCCAGCTACTCAGGAGGCTGAGGCAAGAGAATGGTGTGAACCTGGGAGGTGGAGTTTGCAGTGAGCCGAGATAGAGCCACTGCACTCCAGCCTGGGCTACACAGCAAGACTCCGTCTCAAAAAAAAAAAAAAAAAAAAAAAAAAAGAAAGAAAGAAAGAAAAAGAGAAAGGAAGCACATTTTAAGCAAAAGGAGCAGCAAGTGCAAAGGTGTGAAAACCAGAAAGAATCTGAAGTGTTTGAGGAATGGTGAGTGGGCCAGGGAGGCCTGAGTGCATGTGTGTTGGTGATGACGGAGGGTGAGGCTGGAGCATTTCCATCAGCTCAGGCTGTCCACGGGCATGTTTAACCTGCACATCTTGCTTTGGAACTTTTCTCATCAGCCAGGGAGCATCATAGGAAAAAAATAAAAACCAAAAGAGTGACGTGACACAATTTGTAACTATGATCTCTCTTACCATTTTTATCCCTTACTGCAATTTGTTGAAACTATTTTAATAGCAATTATCATGCTCCTCCTTGTAACTGAGTTATTTTTTACTCTTGTCTAATCCCTCCTACTGGATTGTAAGATTATTTAAGGAGAATAACTATGCCTGGCTCATCTTTGTCCTCCTTGAAGCTTCTCTTGCACAGCTAAGCAGTTGTTCCATTGATTTCATGTTCAACTTACTATTCCGGGAAAGGGAAGTAGAAGAAAGGAAGCATGACTATAAGATGGGCAAGGCCAAGGAAGAGTCATTTCCTCCATGGTGAAGAACATAATGCTACGCAACTTCAAGCAAATTAAAGAACAGTTGTGGTTGGCCGGGCATGGTGGCTCACACCTGTAATCCCAGCATTTTGGGAGGACAAGGTGGGCAGATCACAAGGTCAGGAGTTCAAGACCAGCCTGGCCAATATGGTGAAACCCCGTCTCTACTAAAAATACAAAAATCAGCTGGGCGTGGTGGCAGGTGCCTGTAGCCCCAGCTACTTGGGAGGCTGAGGAAGGAGAATCTCTTGAACCCGGCAGGCAGATGTTGCAGTGAACCGAGATCATGCCACTGCGCTCCAGCCTGGGCGACAAAGCGAGACTCCAACTCAAAAAGGAAAAAAAAAATGACTGTGGCTAATGATCGTTTTAGGGAAAATGACAATTAAGCTAAACTGCTAATGCTGGAGATGATGGATAAGACAAGGATGAGAAAAAGAAGAAGACAGAAGAATTTCTAGGAAATTCAGATTCCTTCTGAGAAAAGTGACGAGGCAGGGGACGGGACAATTTAAAGATGCCAAAGAAACCTTTATTCCTCAAAATTTCAAAATCTTTCAATGCTACTTACTAAAGTAGAACCACTTTAATGGCGCTGGTATTAAACCACTTTGATATCTCATTTCCTCTTCACTCACTAACAGCAGTATTAGTGGGTCTTTTTAGTCTATTTCATCTTCTGTGTCTATCACACTGACATAGAATTACCAAGAGCACTGTTTGACGGAAAACATGAAATCTCAGGCAAATGATGGAGATGTTTGTGGTTGTGTTTCATTCCTTTTGATTTTGACCTTTTCATTTTGGAGTGCTGACTGACATGGAAATCTCTGAAGCACAATTTTCCAGTGAACTTGGCCCGCTTGGAAACCGCCCTTGTTCATCCTCATTGAATGAGCATTTTCCCTAGACCACGTGCATGTTCCCGCGGCAATAACTGGGTTGCAAATTAAGCCTGAACCAGATATGCCATAGAACTATTATTTTCTTTTTCAATGTGCAAGCAGTTTTAAAGCTACACCTAATCCTGACTACTGGATCCTGTCAGATGGCGCCTCTTTAAAACCAAAATATGAGTTAATAAGCAGGTGAGATAATCTGCCTCCAGCAAACACTCCCTACATTAAGAATTGGAAATGTTTTCATCATTCAGAAGTTTGCTTTAAGCTTTCTCATATAATGCTCCTTGTGAAGTTTTAAAATGCATCATATTATGTTCATTTGGAACTAAAATGCAATTGAATTAATAGCAGAACTCTGATTTCTGATCCACAGTTTTGTTAGTCTGATACATTGCTTAGGATTCTCAATTATGAAAACTACAACGGTAAGATGGTAAAGTGCATAGAACATGAGCTCTGGAGTTATTCCCTGGGCTTAAACCTTGGTTCTCCCACTCAGATTTTCTGCCTCCATTTCCTTCTTTCTAAACCAGAGGCTGCTGTAAGGATTTTAAATGAAATAATCTACATGATGACTCTGGGCACAATGCCCACCTCAGGGTAAGCAGTCCATTATTAGCCATTATCATTATCAATCATCGTGATCATTAATAGCCTTTATATGTGTTATATGAATTCTTTAGGTGGCTAATGTTCTATAGAAGAGGTTGGCAATTTTTTTCTGTAAAAGTGCAGGTAAATAATTTAGGCTTCATGTGCCATATAGTCTCTGTTGCAACTACTCAACTCTGACATTGGTTCAAAAAAAAACAAAGACAATCTCTACGTTCAAACTCCTAGCCATGAATTCCAACCCAGCATATATGTCAAAGGCCACCTTTTCCTTGACCGTATTTTCAATGGCCTTGCCCACTTCCCTCCCATTTTACCTGCATGTCAAACCGGGATCATCTATCTCTGTACCTTCACCTGGATGGCTGAGCTCTGGTGGAGAGAACTGCACAATCACACAGATTAATGACACTATAAATACATCACATCTAACTTCAACCAGGCCCTCACCACTGCCCATAAATCCTTCTTAGGAAACTTCTTTCTCCCTTTTTCTACAACAGCTATTTCAAATCATCTTCTGTCCTCATAAACTTCCAATGCACAGAAGTCTCAGTATGGGAAATCTCCTTTCTATTACAAATTTTTGCAGAGAATCTCATCTTTCTCTCTCTTTCCCTCTCTCTCTAACCACTCCACCCTGCCCCAACACACACACACCCTTTGTTACTTCTCTCTTCTAACAGTGAAAGAACTGCCCCCTTCCTACTGGAAGCTGAACACCTCATACTCCATTTGTCCTATAATAACTCACTTCTTCTTACATCTTTTGAGAGCTGACCTATAAATCATCCCCACTTTCTTACATTTATTATCAGTTTCTCCCTTCTTACTGCCTAATTTGGTTTGTATAAAACATGTTATGGTGCTCTATCCTAAAAATGAACAACAAACCTCACCAGATTCTATACTTTTGTTCAACTACTACCTTCTGTCTCTCCTTCCATGATCTTTTCAAAACAAACCACCACACCTGTAATATTTTCTTTCTTTCCTTCTTTCCTTTCCTTCCATATAGCAATCTGGCTTATATTTCTGTTGCATACACCGAAAGTGCTGTAGCGATGGTGCTAAATATTCCCAAGTTGCTAAAATCAAAAGGACACGTACTGCTTCCTGAGATATTTTCTTTCCCAGCTTCCATGATATCTAGCTCTCTTTGCTTCCCTTTGACTCTTTGAAGGATTCTATCTTCTTCTTTTTTCCTCGATGACCTTATGCATTCCCATGTCTTAAAGTGCCACCCATAGGCTAATAATCCCCAATCCAGCTCTGTTCTCCCTTCTCCTGGGCTCTAGATCAGCATCTCAAATCTCCTAGACATCAACACCAGAGTTATCAAAGGTCCCTCAACTGCAAAAGGCCCAAATCAAAATCAAGCTTAAAAAAACACAAGAACAACTTGTTCCTCCACTTGTAGCATGTAAGTTAATGGTACCAGTTATCTGGTTGTTGAGGTGAGAAACCCGTAATCCTGTCTCTGCATCACCTCTGCCTTTAATCAATTGCCAAGTTCTTTCCTTTCTGTCATCTATCCTATGGACCCTGGACCCACTGCTTCCCTGAATCACCAGCTCTCACTTCAGAGTCCAAGATGGACACATCTAATCGCCATCTAGGCCAAGTGCCAAGACTTGTGCCCAGTCTTCAAGGGGCTGGGAAAGAAAATACTTGGAGATTTCACATCCCATTACAAGTGAGCTCAGTTTCTCACTGATCCTCAGAACATGAGGAATTCTCCAAAATGAAGACGTCCAGATGATGGCAACCAAACGTGAAACCATGATAAATGCGCACACCCCCTGGATTACTACACAAGCCTTCCCATGGACGGCCCTACTGTCAGTCTTGTCTTCCTCTTCCCCTGCCTCTGAATTTCTAGGAAATTCAGATTCCTTCTGAGAAAAGTGACAAGGCAGGGGACGGGACAATTTAAAGATGCCAAAGAAACCTTTATTCCTCAAAATTTCAAAATCTTTCAATGCTACTGTCCCTGATCCAGGCTGCAATCAGTTATCTCTCAAAAATGTAAATCTGGGGATGTTTCTCACGGACTTAACACTCTTTCTTGCCTACTGACTACCCATAACATAAAATGCAAGCTCTTTCCATGGCTCCGGGCCCTCTCTGACCTAACTCCTGCTTTCTAGCCTTATCTCTGGTTATTTTCCCATCTCCAGATAGATTTCTGTTTAGCTGAAATGCTTAACAGAGTTACCTGAGTCTGCCATGTGCTCTCTGGGATCCAAGTCTTAGAATATGTTTCTGCCAGTATCCTCTTCACCTCCCCGCTCTTCCTCATCCCTCATACATCATTCTTTCAGCTTTCTCTCTTTCATAAAAGTTTCCTGATCCTGACCTTGCTGTTGCTTCTAGGTGCTATCACAGCACTTTGTTTTTCTATACCACTGCAGGATGACTATAGCTAACAATAACATACTCTATAGCTTCAAATGGCTAGAAGGAAGATGTTGAATGTTCCCAACACAAAGAAATCATAAATGTTAGAGATGAATATGCTAGTTGCCCTGATCTGATCACTATACACTGTATGTATTGAAACATCACTAGGTACCCCATAATTATGTACAATTATTATTTGTCAATTTAAAAAATAAAATACAATTTAAAAAAGACATACTCAATTATATAAGCTTATTATTTATTTGTTATTTGTATTAAGTTCCATGAGGGCAAAAACCTTCTCTTTTTCCAGGTTATATCTCCATCCCTAGCGCACTACCAGGCATGTGGTAGATAGTCCATAAATACACTTTGAATGGGTAATTCTGGTCCATATAGTACATCTATCCCAGCTTAGGCTTCACAATTTAGTCATGTCAAGAATCAGAGGTTTTGTTGCAATTATTTCCTTGGATTTTCAGCTTAATCTACCATAGGTTTGGTTGACACAAAATGTTTTTCAATCTCCTTTAGCACTGATTTCAACACAAAAACTGAATTTCTTTCAGGCCACAATAAATAAATAAATAATAAATAAAAAACAGTAGCTTTCTTTCAAAGAAAAATAAATTTTACAAGAAATGCAATAAATGAAAATATAGTCTGTTGTGCCTTTGGTACACAAACACACTTTCAGCCCCCGAGTCTCCCCCTCTCCACCTTCATGTCTCTTCTGGATCCATGTTACCTAATGGTTCATCTCCCCACACCTTGTAAGAGTTGATCTTGATCCTGGCTTCCCCTAAAGTTATCTACCATGTGTGCTGACTGAGGGGCCAATTGTACTTCAAAGCTCATTACTGACATAAACCAGGCTGCCTTGGTAGGACAAACTATAAAACGTTTTGAAATATACAAAATGGTACTGGGTGTCCTTGCAATAGAATGCTGGATTGGCTCTGGTGGACCTTCCAGGGTCATCTAATTCCACAGGGGTCTATGCCTTTTATTGTCCTTACAATTTTACAACTCTAAATTGGAAAAATCTAAAAACAATGCAAATTATACTGGTACATAGATATACAAATGATTTTTTTCTAGTAGAAATGCTATAGCTTTCCATTCTTATGATTCCAAACATTGTATTTTATTGCTCTATAGGTATTAACCAGTTTCAAATCTATTACCAACTTCATATCAGCATGCCTGATTGCCTACATGTGTCTCATCTTCAGCATCTCCTTTGAAATAATTGTATTACTGATTTTTTCAATTGTTAAATAAAAGCTCGAATACATGTTATTTGATTTTTATATATTTACTATACCTTTGCCTTTTCAAAATCATACTTTAACTGCCTGTTTCTCATGAAGAAAATATATTCAAATATAAAAAATATACTGAATATAATTGTTCCTCATATATGAGCCATATCTGAATAACTGGAGACCAGTCAGGATGTTTCTATCCCGCAGCACAGACAGGACAAAGGAATTAGAGTGATATTTGGGTTGGTAAAGTCAGGGAGACTGATGACACCCTCTGAAGGGTTAAAGATTTACTTGAAGAAGAGAGCGAAATACAGTTCAGTAGATAGAGTAGGGCTAGCATGTGCAGAATCTAATAATTCAGGCACAAAAAAGGAACTGTCTTTCTAAGGGGACCTCTAAGACAAAAGTACAGTATTCCACTTAAGAAGATGGGGTACATTAATATTGAGTTTCAGGATCTCTGATTAACTATGATCTGTTAAATAGCAGGTCTACGACTCACTGCATCTAATGAAGCAGCAGGCTCTTGAGCTGGATTTCTACAACCCCCTCGACTCTTGCATAATGTTTTCTGAAATTAGAGATTTTCTTAGATGGGAAGATACTTCTACACAAGCAACTCAGTTCAGTCCTCTGAAAACATACCATTTCTGGGGAATGTCCCACCAAGTTTACTCCTGACTGACACAAGGTAGAAAGTTGAGGTTCCCCGCATCCGGGAAGCTTCCATTATTCACTCCTAGACTCAGTCTTGTGGCAGACATCACTGCTGATGTTTTCTAGATCTTCCCTCTCAGTATTCTATGAAAAATATACAGCAAAAGAATGGCACACTTAGAGTAACAAGGAGTCATTGCCTCACAATATTTAGTTCGAAATGTCAGTGGAATTTAAAGCTGTAATAGCTTACAGATACCGGAACACCTTTTATTTAATTCTGCTGATATTCCCATGTAAGTGTCCTATGCCAGGCCTCTAGTTCTCTCATGCCCTTTAAGATTAGATTAGGCTCTCATAGCCCCCAGGTTTTTCTCACTTTCCTTTAAAGCCTTATCAAAATTTTATATTATTAACATATTATTTGTTTAATATCTTCTCTACTCCTCCACTTTACTACCTCCCATGACTTTTAACTCCTTGAACATGATAACTGTGTTGTAAGTCTGGATCGAGGGTCAGCAAATTTCAGCCCCTGAGCCAAATCCATCCCAACCCCTTTTTTTTGTATGCCCTGCAAACTAAGAATATTTTTCTCATTTTAAAACTGTTGTTTAAAAATTAAATATCAAAATAATGATAGTTTTAACACATTCAAATGATATAAAATTCAAATATGAGTGTCCATAAAGTTTTACTGGCACATAGTCATGCTCATTCACTTCCATATCATCTATGGCTGGTTTCATGCTCATACAGAGTTGAGTAATTACAATGGAGGCTGAACAGCTCACAAAGTCAAGAATATCTACCATCTGGCCCTTTCCAGAAAAGTTTGCCCATCCCTAGCGTACAGCACAGCTGTACTTCTAGCACCTGAAATTTAATAATAAGTGATTATTACCGTCTGTTGGACTGTTGAGTGAATGAATATGAATGAACACAACTGGAGACAATAAAGTTTCAAAGATTTCACTGAAAACCATAAATAAATGAAAATTGGAATCCTTAAAATGCATTTTGTGGTTTAGGGTTAGATGATCAGAGTCAGATTTACTAAAACTATCAATATTCTATTGATCTCATTACGTTAATCAAATTAGAGTTTGAGTAGGGTGGGCGGGGGGCTGCCTGTGAGCTCTGTCCTACTAATAGTGCCTACTGCACACATCATCTTTTTGAATGATTTAATACTGCCCAGTGAGATATTTGATAGCACTCACAGGGCATGTATTAAAATCATAAAATGATGAACACAAGTATACTTGATATTTCTTCTAACTTGTAGAATAAAGAAAATTTATATTCATTCACTTTAATGTTTCTCCCAATTTATGACTTAGAAGTTTTATGATAAAATGGGGAAAAAATCATTGCTACTAATGACATTCTATGCTGTCTTTCAGAACATAGTTTCAGAAAACAGTTTCCGGTGCCTCCGGCCTTCCGATTGAAAGCAGACACAGAGTGCATGAAGACCGTTCAAATATGTCAGGGACCTCCTCCCATGAGTCCTTCTATGACTCCCTCTCAGACATGCAGGAAGAAAGCAAGAATACTGACTTCTTCCCGGGCCTTTCTGCTTTCCTCAGCCAGGAAGAGATAAACAAGAGTCTTGACCTGGCCCGGAGAGCCATAGCTGACCCCGAAACAGAAGATTTTGACTCGGAAAAGGAGATCTCGCAGATTTTCAATACTTCTGCAAGCCTCTGTGAACATCCTTCCCATAAGGAGACCAAATTGGGTGAACACACCTCAAGGAGACCTCAGGATAACAGGTCAACACCTGTCCAGCCTCTGGCAGAAGAACAAACTAAGAATATCTCTTCACTTGTTTCAAAGAGGAAACCTGCCATGTCACCCCTGCTCACCAGGCCCAGCTACATTTTGAGCCTCCGAAAGGCTGAAAAGCGTGGTGCAAAAACTCCCAGCACAAACGTAAAGCCCAAAATGCCACATCAAGGAAAGGCCGGCCCCCAGAGCCAGCTGTGTGACAAGGCGGCTAATTTAATCGAGGAGCTGACATCCATATTTAAAGCCGCAAAGCCAAGAAACAGAAGCTCAAATGGGGAGTCCTCGTCACCAGACAGTGGGTACCTGTCTCCTAAAAATCAGCCGTCAGCCCTGCTGAGTGCCTCAGCCAGCCAGAGCCCTACGGAAGACCAAGGGGAGATGGAAAGAGAGGTCAAGTCCCCTGGGGCCAGGCATTGCTACCAGGACAACCAGGACTTGGCAGTGCCACACAACCGCAAGTCTCACCCACAGCCCCACGGCGCCCACCACTTCCCAGCTGCACCTCGATTCATCCAAAAGCTGAGGAGCCAAGAAGTAGCAGAAGGGAGCCGAGTTTATCTGGAGTGTAGAGTCACTGGAAACCCCACTCCTCGAGTCAGGTATGAATTTTTGTATTGTGCATAGCAAATGATTTTGTTGACTTTGGTGTTACTTTAATATGGGAGGAATAAAGATTTCCTGTGTCATTAGCCCTCTGGAGACTGAAGTAGAGTACTTGCAAGGAGAGAATCGCCACTACGAGTTGTCCTAGTTGTCCCTGGCGTGATCTATCTGTGGTCATGCACCCTCTGTGCTAAGGAGGGAAGGCAAAGGACTTGAGCAGGCAAAGAGCAGTGGAAACAGTTTGTTCTCTAAGATGGTGGAACTAGTAACAAATAGGCACACTTGAGATGTGAAACTGACTTACTCGAAGTACTGTGAAAAGTGTGTGTATATTTGAATATGAGTTGTTAAAGATGGTTGAAAGCATGGCTGAAACTAGCAGCTATCTAGACGTGAAAGGCACAAGTGTGTAGAGGCCAACCTTCAGATTAGCCCCCAATAACGCATAAAAGGGAACAATAAACACCAAGGCCTACTTGAGGGGGAGAGTAGGAGGAGCCTGAGGATCAAAAAACTACCTATCAGGTACTAATCTCATTACCTGGGTGACAAAATAATCTGTAGGCCAAAGTCCTGCAACATGTAATTTACCCATGAAACAAACCTGCACACGTATCCCCGAACGTAAAAGTTGGAAAGAAAAAAAAAATTCTCACATACGAGAAACAAAAACCAAACAAAAATTATCCCCCAAATGGATAATCTAGTCTCAGGCATGGACTAAATAGGCACATATTCAGTAACATAAACACACACGCACACCCCTTCGATGTGATGCAAAGAAGGAAGGCAGAACTTTCCTAAGAAAGAAAGATAAACCAAGTCAGGAGCTCCGCAGGTCTGCCTGTTATTCCCACACAGGCTCTGGCCACTAGAGCATGGAGACAGCAAGAAATAACAGTGAAGGGAGTATGCACTTAGAGTTAATAGGCACTCATACCACCATGTTCATTAGGAGTTCTATACATTCTTCTGACTTCATTGTAGAGTTTATACCTTCCCCTGTGCAAAAATGTTAAGGGGAAAGAGAACTTGGGGTCCCCCTGCAGGGTTTCCAGTCGTGATTCCACTGCCCAGCTGTGGGACCTTAGTCCAGTTACTCTTCCCCTCTGTGACTCAGTTTCTTCGTCTGTGAAATGGGAAGTATAATGATACCTACATTATTCTGTTTTATGATTAAATAATACATGGGGAAAATTAAAGCAGTGCCTTGCAGCTAGTAACTGCTGCAGTAGCGTTACCTATTATCTTTATTATTTCTCATTTCTTAATTTTATATGGCAAAATGAAAACAACAAGTCAGAATTATACTACAAGAATAATGAATATTCATTTATCTTGGAAGTTTTGCTTTTATTCATGCAGAATGCTTTACCTAAATTACATAAATATTTAAAAAGTTAACTCGAGGGCCGGGCACAGTGGCTCATGCCTGTAATTCCAGCACTTTGGGAGATCGAGGTGGGTAGATCACCTGAGGCCAAGAGTTCGAGACAAGCCTGGCCAACATGGTGAAACCCCCCTCTACTAAAAATACAAAAAATTAGCCGGGCATGGAGGCGAGTGCCTGTAATTCCAGCTACTCGAGAGGCTGAGGCACAAGAATTACTTGAACCTGGGAGGCAGAGGTTGCAGTGAGCCGAGATCATACTGCTGTACTCCACTCCAGCCTGGGTGACAGAGCGAGACTCTGTCTCAAAAAAAAAAAAAAAAAAGTTAACTCAAAGTTATTTGATTTGGAAAAAAATGGTAAAGTAGACATCACTGGCTAAAGATTAAATTGAAACACTGGTACTTTCTTATTAATAGCATTTCACAGATCACAAACTTCCCTGTATCTCTGATCCTTTGCTCACTAACACAAGCTTTGCTAGTGTTGGTTTCTTAATCTGACCTCATTGTACACACACACGAAGTAAAAATTAGCATTACTGGCTGAAAAGTGGTGTGATTAGAGGTGGGCGATTTTTTTCCCCCAATCAATTTGTTCAACTAATTCACCTTGAGTCAGCTTTACAGTAATTTTACTATAATTATTTAAGAAACTGACAGCAGGGGGCAGTAAAAAACTTTTTAATGTTTTCATTTAATTAAATATGTCACTCTAAATTCTGCATTTATGTTATTTATGTAGATTATTTACACAGATTTATATACATGAAGGATTTGTTTCTTACATTTTACCTTTGACAGAAATGAATGTTTCAGATTCTATTTAGATTTTTTTAACCTACCAATCTTGCAAATAAATAATTTTCATTAGACATTCATTCTCATGTCACTCAAAACAGTTCCACAGGTTTTCAAACTACATATGGTTCCACCTGCATTTACTTCCAAAATAACCCTTAAAGTATACTACAACCTTTAAAAAATGACAGAAAGCAGTCCACTTAGCATTGAAGGATTAATTCAGGTGAGCAGACCATAATTACTGTATTAAAATTCACTTAACCGTTTGGTGATTCTATGGGTCATCAAATTCACACTTCTGCCTTTTGGGGGGTAGCGGAACTAAAATTTAATTTAGTTAGTATCTGCAGTATTATTAACTAGTTTTCTCTTATTCTGCAGTCTATGAAAGTCCAAACTTGACAAATTATGCCCTTCTAGAATAATTAAGTCTCATAAAATGTTCCATTGTTGAAAGTTAGCTGGTCATATTTGTTGCATCCTGTAGAGTTTTTTGGGTTTGGGCGTTGTTTTTGTTTGAGAGGGAGAGCATAGATGCGCATTGGATTTTCTTAATTTCTGTTCCAAAGATCTTGATCCTCCTTGTCACGTATTTGTAAGTGCACCAGACGCCTAAGAACATCGAGCTCTTTTGACCACATGAGACTTATGACAGTCATAAGAGAAAATCTTTGAAGGAAATTTTCTATCAGGAAGAAAACCTTTATTAAAGACTTCCTGCAATGGGGCATTTTAGAACCTGACTCAGACTGTGTCAGTCCAGAGGACCTAGGACCTGGAGCTTAGGCAGACCTATTGATTGGCAGGCCATCTCCTGAGGTCACAGAAGCAGTTGACAGATGTGTGGAGAGGCAAGGGGATGTCAGGAGAATCTAAAGCAAGCCATAAGCAGAAGCCCAAGAGACACTTGTTGCTGAGAGCAGAGATGCTGCTCAGTGTTGGGTAGTTGGCAGCTGTACTGGGAGGTGAGTGAGGTATGGTGCCAAGAAGCTTGGCAGTTGGCCAATGGAAAGGTCCAGGCTGACTTATAGGGAATGCACCACAGGAAAACATGGTAGCAAACAGTAGGATCAAGGTGCAGGAGCTAGAACACGAGGAGAAACCTTTACCTTGCAAGAGTTTAAGCAAGTGAAAGTTAGGACCATAGCTCCAGAAAGACAAAAGAACAGAGCAGAATCTTAGTGACTAAGCTGGGTCCAGATTAGGGAAACCAATTGCTAGGTTAACATGCCTGGGCTACTAAGCAGCTGGCTGGAGCTTAGAGTAAACAACAGAGATTGTTTGCTTTGGAAAGCTAGCATGATGAACCTTACAAATGTGGATAAAGTAGCCCCTGCTCAGGGAAGAAGTAACAGAAACAACAGGGTAAAACCAGGCCAGTCACTTCCAGGCAAGGCATTTGTACTTCATATACAGTCACTTCACCCTCTCACACTGTGTGAACACCACTTATGACCACAAACAGGACTGAAAATATGTTTTCCTCCTTTATTCTTGCATATCCAACAAAATCTCAACAAGAGAGAGAAGAGCTGATAGAAGAAAACCCTATGCATAAAAAAGGAAGTTATGAACAATTGAGGTAGTACTCACATGATATGCAAATTATATTAACAATTTGAACTACTACATTAAATGAAATCAAGTCAGAATTCATTTTTTTCGCTGCTTATGCTCAAGTGTTCCATATGCTCATATACTCCTTCCAAACAGCATAAAGAGCCATTCCCCTGACATCACTCACCTTCCCTGTTCTCTCCACTCTTGACTTTGTGAGTTGCTAAAAAATTTGTGAAGAATTTTAGTTCAAAATCACCTCTGGTATTATAAAAAGGAAGCCGTATATTTTTAAAGGTATTCATTTATTTTTAAAGGTATTATTTATTTATTTTAAAGGTTATACCTTTAAAAATATTTTATCAACTGTATGTTTTAAACCATTTAAATGTAAGGAGACTGGGATCGAAAACTGTGAAACGATGTGCCTAGTAATACAAAAATCATTCATTAGTTATGGAGACTGGGGTATAACTCAGCTCTTACGATTCTTGATCCTGTGCTGCAGTTGTTAATGAGAAGACTTAGCCACTGTCACTGTGGAGTTAGAAGTTATGCATGGCTTACTGACAGCCTCCAGAAATGGAGATAGTGGAATTGCCACCTTTAAAAATCTACGCTTGGAATTCATATTCCAAATATCTTCAAAGAAAATGGTAGCCTGGCAATTTTCCAGTATCTCTCTATATGGAAAAAGAAAACAAAGCCCTTCATGGGTATCCTTCCCTTTTTTTGTATTAAGTTAATAATGGTCAGTCAACAGAAAATATTTTTTTAAGGTGGGTATAGTTAGTGTAGAAACATTCAGTGTTGGGTAGTTGGCAGCTGTACTGGGAGGTGAGTGAAGTGTGGTGCCAAGGAGCTTGGAAATTGGCCATTGGAAAAGTCCAGGCTGACGCACAGGGAATGCAACACAGGAAAACATGGTAGCAGGCAGCAGGATCAAGACACAGGGACTGGGACATGGGGAGAAACTACGTTATTCTCCATCAAATTACTACAAATAAAGTTATTATTCAGAAAATAACTACAAATAAAACAAAGCATTCCCATTTTATCTACAAGTAGTCCAAACACATCTTTATATTATTAATATAAGGTAAATGTGTACGTATGCCAAAAAAACTTTTAAACACCCACTTATTGTAGTAAAAGTGGAATCCGGTAATGTGCTTTAATAGTCTAAATCCAATTACTCATATCTAATCATAAGATACCTACTAGGTCATCATTGTTAGCCTTGTAAAGTTTTATTTACTGTATATAATTAAAAGTAATACAATTATTTCTTTTTATAATCAAAACACAGCATATCCAATGCCTCCAATTAGTTTACATCAGCAAGACTTTGATCATCATCAAAAGCCAAAACAAGAGGATTAGCCATATCAAATCTATGCAACTCTGTCAGTAGAAATTTCCATCTCCTCAAAAACGACAGTAAGAAAAACAAGCCATCAATTTACTTTTCTTACTAAAGGTATCAGTATGTGGTACCTCCCATCTTTTGGCTGATTTGGTTCCGGAAAATGCAGCAACAGCACCACTAGCCAATAGTTTATGAATATTCAGTGCTTGTAAAGTGAAGATCCAGATGGCTTAGCCCAGGAGTATTGTTGCTGTTAAAGAATATAGTCAACAATGAGATACCAGATAATACCATCAGATTATCAAAATGAAAAAATCCTGACAATACATGTGCTGTTACTGCAACATGAAATGGAAATAGGTACAACCAATTTGGAGAACTGTTTTACAATACGCAATTAACTTAAGATGTGCCTACACTAAACCTTTATAGAATACACAATTGCCACTTGACATCACTATTTGGATGTCTGATAGTCTTATCAAATTTGTCCAAAACTACTGATTCTCCTCTCCTCCAAAAACCTTCTCTTTCCAAATCTTCTCCATGTCAACAAAAGACAACCCTCCTTCCAGCTGTTCAAGAAAAAAACCTTGAAGTCATCCTTGACCCCGCTTTTTCTCACACCCCAAATCCAATTCATCCAGCAAATACAGTTGGCACCACCTTTAATGTCTCCAAATCTGACCATTTCACCCCACCTCCATAAATGAGGCTGTACATCAAGCCACCATCATCTGTCTCTTTGTTATTTGCATTACCTTACAACTCATCTCCCTGCTTTTGTTATTGTTCATCACAGTCTACACAGCACTCAGAGTAATTCTTTTTCATGAAATCATTATCACAGCACTGCCCAAACACCGTCCAGGAGCTTCTCACTTAGTCCCAAGTAAAATCCATAGTTCTTATACATCCTAATCAGGCCTCATTTCTCTGACTTCACCTCTTGCCACTCCCCCAGCCAGTGGGGTTCTTGGCTGCACCTCCATCACACCACCAGGCTTGTTCTTGTCTAGGGCCTGTGTACTTTCTGCTGCCTCTGTAAATCTCTTCCCCCAGATACCTGCAGGATTAAATCCTTGATCCTCTCCATATCTCTATCACCTTTACAATATGGCCTCCTATAACTACTCTATGTTAAAGAAAGTTCCTGCCTACCCTACTCTCTATTCCACTCTCTTGCTTTCCTCCATAGATCTCATATGATATACTGTACATTTTATTTGTTTGATTTTTGTAGTTGTCTTTCTTCCTTCGCTAGAATATAAAATCCTTAGGTGTAAGGACTTTATCTGTTTTACTCACTCTTGTGTCCTCAGAGCCTAGAACAGTGTCTGGCATGTAACAGGTGCTCAATAAATATGTGCTCAAAAAACTGGAAAGAACCTAAATATTCATCAAAGAGAAAATGGATAAATTGTGATACAGTCACACAACAAATGAACTAGAGCTGCATGTATCAGGATATATGAAACTCATAAACATAAAATCAACCAAAGAAAAGCAAGTTGTAAAAACTTACACATAAATTACATGGACAGATGTTTGCATATGAAGTTACATTTGCAAAATAGTACTATTTCAGGCTTAGGGATGTAGTAGGAGTATAGAGAAACGTGTGGGAATGAGGAACACTCAATTCCAGACAGCAGTAACCTTAGAGATAAAGCACGTGAGTTGTGGGGAGTCAACTGTGTTGGCAGTGTTTTATATCTTAAGGTGGGAAGTAGAGACACAGATATAAACTACATCATTTTAATACTTAATAGTGAAAAATATTGACTTTTGTGTTAATCTACTATCCTTATGATGTATCAATAATTTCAGCAGCAATGTTTCTAATGAATACTATGATTTACTCCATAAAAACCATCCAGAAAATATCCTGGTGTTAAGCACTGTGAATCGGATAGGTTGGCTTTTAGCCATTTGTCCATATAATTTTCAGGGTTGTTTTAGTTATATTTTAGAGGCTTTTAAAATGTTTTTTTTTTGTTTTGAATTTATGGTGTTTCAGTAGAATATTATATGTATTAAGTCTTGTGCCATGGATCTTTTACGGTATAGTCTATCGACTTTATTTGCTGCAGACAATTAAAAAATCTGTATGTGAGCTTCTTGTTTTTAAGGAAAAAGTCTGCATTAGGCACAAACACACACACACACCCTATGGACCTGGTTAGGACTAGTGAGAGGGAATTTGAAAATGAACAAGTGTTGCCTGTCACTATCTCACCAACCCAATTGCCTCTCCTCCCATCTACATACCTAGACAATAGGAACAAGCACACTAGGGCAGAATCCATAAGAAAACAAAACCTAATTTCATAGTTGCCTATTTTCTCATTCTTTTATTTCTTAATTCATTTTAAATCTTTTTTTCTTTCTGTGTATTTGCATTGAATTGAACAAATGAAAGCCTTTATATTTTATGGAGGACAATAAATATTCCCTAGAACACCCAATTGCTGTTGAACTAGAAAGCAAAAGAAATTCAATAAGAGAATGGCATCTTTGGCCGGGCATGGTGGCTCATGCCTGTAATCCCAGCACTTTGGGAGGCCAAGGCGGGCGGATCACCAGGACAGGAGATGGAGACCATCCTGGCTAACATGGTGAAACCCAGTCTCTACTCGAAATACAAAAAATTTGCCGGGCATCGTGGTGGGCGCTTATAGTCCCAGCTACTCGGGAGGCTGAGGCAGGAGAATGGCGTGAATCTGGGAGGCGGAGCTTGCAGTGAGCCAAGATCGCGCCACTGCACTCCAGCCTGGGCAACAGAGCGAGACTCTGCCTCAAAAAAAAAAAAAAAAAAAAAAAGAGAGAGAAAGAGAGAGAATGGCACCTTTATTTTCACTTAAGTGAAAAGATAGCCTTATCTCTGACTCCTCCACACAGACCATTTCTGGGAGTTAACTTATGAAAGGCATGTGACGCATTGTGAGGTTTTATCCTCTTTCCTATCTTTCCATTCTTTCTTAACCGCTGTTTTCATCCAATACCTACCCACTTGTAATTTTCACTTTTAAAACTAGCTACGCCTCTGCAGTAGCTTACCTGCAAGGCCATCATTAATGAGAATATTCAGTCTATTTCTGCAGACCTTAGTGAAATGGAATAATTCAGTATCCAGCAAGCCCAGGAAATATTGCCCCTGTTGCATGGAATTCTTGTTTAATGACTTGAATATTATAGAGTGGCAGCAGCTGCCTTATTACCTCTTCTGGTCAACCCGTAACACCATGATGTTATGAAAAGCCCATTCCAGCTGTATAAATGCATGAAGCTGTGACAGTGTTGCTCACACTGATATCTTAGTGAACCAAGAAGTAAGGCTGATATTCAAGGCAAAAGTGGAATATCACTATACAGTTAGAAGTTTGAATTGGTTACGACAGTCATTGGTATCTAGTCATGAGTAGCAGTAGCTAAATTAGACAGTAGCATCAGTTTATATCTTAATGGTCAAGTTTCTGGATTTAACAAGAAAACAATAAACACCAAAATAAATGTAGCTGAAGAATAAAGGTAGAGATTTTTTAATGTCTTTTGCTTTGAATTTGTGGTGTTTCAGTAGATTATTACATGTAGTCAGTCTTGTGCCATAGATCTTTTTTGGTATCATCTACCCAGTTTACTTGCTGCAGATGGCAAAAAAAAAAAAAAAAAAAAAACCTGTATATAAGAAGCTTCTTCAGATAATCCCTTTAGAATTAAAAGGGATTCGTGAAACAAGCATCAGAAGAGCTTAGTGGTTGACAGTAGAGGTTCTAGAGCCAGAATGTGACTCATGGCTCCATCATGCATCAGTTAGGTCACTGTGGCAAGTTATTTCAACTTTCTGTGCCTCAATTTCTTTGTTGGTAAAATGGAAATAATAGAAGTACCTACCTCTAGGGTAATTATGAATGTTAAGTCAATTAACACAGAGAAAAAGCTTAAAACTGTTAGCACATTGTAGTGTCTTAATAAATATTAATTTATTATTTAAAAAGTTTACTTATTATTTTAAAGTGTTCACTTTTATAGTTTATTGTCATTGACTTAGTATAAACTCCCCACACTCTACCTTTTCAAAAACCTTTGACTCTGTTTCCTCTCTTTAAAATCTTCATACCGCCATTTTCTTTTATACTACTAAGTATTCACAATGGTATAGAGCCTGTGGAGATGGAACACTTCAACAGCATAAAATAAACAAATGATTTATCAGAAATACATCTTGAAAGTTGCTTTTGACTGTTGAGTCCTAGATTTGTATCTCAGAGTCCGAATCATCACCAAGGCTGCCAGAGAGTAGTGGGACACGTTCCCTTGGTCTCTGTATAACATACTATTTTTTATAAATTTTTACCTCACTTGGCCTTCTGTTCCTTCACTGCCACAGGGTATGGGATCAAAGCCAAAGAAAAGTGATTTGCTTCCATCTCTACTCCTCCTTCATACAACTAATTATCTCCCCATCCTCTCTTTCTAAATGTAGAAGCTGTGAAGGTCAGCCATATTGTGGATTACTGTCAATTTAGAACACCTTCCAAAAATAAAATATCTTTGACTATTGTTTTCTTGCTGCTTTTAAAATTGTTTAGCAATTTCCCTCAGTTTGCTTTGTGAGCACGTGTTAAATATTTGCTAGAGTTAATTGAAAGTGGTAGCCGGGCGCGGTGGCTCACGCTTGTAATCCCAGCACTTTGGGAGGCTGAGGCGGGCGGATCACGAGGTCAGGAGATCGAGACCACGGTGAAACCCCGTCTCTACTAAAAATACAAAAAAATTAGCCGGGCGTGGTGGCGGGCGCCTGTAGTCCCAGCTACTCGGAGAGGCTGAGGCAGGAGAATGGCGGGAACCCGGGAGGCGGAGCTTGCAGTGAGCCGAGATTGCGCCACTGCACTCCAGCCTGGGTGACAGAGCGAGACTCCGTCTCAAAAAAAAAAAAAAAAAAAAAGAAAAGAAAAGAAAAGAAAAAGAAAGTGGTTCCCCAATACTTTAGCCACTCTTTGTTTTTGTATTTCAATAATTTCAGCAGGAAGAAAAATCTAAAAATAATTTAAGTAACAAATGCAGGCTTTTCCTCAGCTAGATAAATTGACCTTTTATTTTGCATTTTCTTACTACTAAGTATTATACCATGCTGCAAAGCTCTCAAAAGGAAAAGGATGTGCTTTTTGGAAGTTTAATTTATTAGTATGCAAACTAGTATCAAAGAGTTGTTTTGAAAGAATTTGACCCTGAAGTTTCAGATACCTTCACAGTCAAAACTACTCAATGTCTCAAATCTTTTCTGCAGAGTCTATTTTAAGTACTTTTCAACATGTTTCTTCATTTGCCTTGGGGCCGTACCTCCTCATGGATCACTGAATCTGCTTAAGCATAATTACAGCAATTCAAGGACTCCATTTAGACATTGCATTCTTTTGACGTTTTGGAGTTACTTTATAAAAACAACTGTAGCAAATACAATTTTAAGTATGAAACTTGATATAGGTTACTGTGCTCACCAAGATGCAAAATAGTTCTACCAGTTGGTGTTCGAATGATGTATAACAATAGAAATGGTTCTTTCCTATTTAATTTTAATTGATTTGAACCAAGAAATAGTCTCCTATTGGATATCTGCTGAAATAGGACTAAACTGCTGGTCTCTTGAACTCTGATAGAGAAATCCAATCAAAAGCTTTTCCTGGCCAAAAATAATACTAATTGCAAGTGAAAACTAGCTTTGTTCTCTCGGTTGTGAATTCCAGTGGTGAAGTCTAGTTCCATATAACAGGGTATGGTAAATTAGGCCACAGAAACAAGCTTCCAGTCACTGTTCATATGATCCACATGTTGTGGTCCAAAAAAATGTAAATAAAAATACCCTAGGGAATAAGAACTTTTTCCTAAGATGACAGCTTTTAGCCTTGGTTGTTGAAAATGGTGAGTATTTCTAATGAAATTGAAAACAAGTCTAGGGAAATGAATTTCCAAGTAATGGAGGAGAATCTTTGAGAACGAGGAGAAAGAGGAGGGGAGGGAAGAGGAGATGAGGGGAGGGGAGGGAAGGGAAGAGGAGAGGACGGGAGGGGAGGGGAGAGGAGATGAGGGGAGAGGAGGGAAGAGGAGAGGACGGGAGGGGAGGGGAAGGGGGAAGGGAGGAGGGAGGAAGGAGGGAGGCAGGCAAAGAAAATTCTCATCCGAAGATTAATGGTTCTTTTAAAGTCAGAAAGATCTTCAAAATAATTTTCACCATTATATAGACATTACAGACCAACTGCTTTGACAGAGAATATTCTAATTGTGTTAGTGCATAGAGAATGCAATAGATGCACAGTTGTTGACATCTAGGGAGATGAGACAGAAAATGTTTCAGTTTTGGACTTTGAACCACTACAAAGACCAAGAATTCCCCATATCAATATATGAATTTGATTATGTTAATGGACCAGCATGGGCCCAGCATGCTTTCTGGAAGGATAGTAATGAGAAGGTATTGACAAATGAGAGGATTTGTTCATGGTCAGGGCTTAGCTAGGCCTGGTCACTCCAGTCCAGGGGCCTTGTTATCCCCTAATGAGGAGGTCTTGAAAGTTAACACCAGAAGCACAGTAACATTCAACCACCATCATATATGTCTGTGCAGTCACTGTGTAGATTCACACATAGTACTAAATTGTAGAAAGTTAATGCTAAAATGGCCATTTTCGTGCTTGTCAACCCTATGGTCATCATTCTAAAGTCACCAATTAAAATAATTCCTCTTTATTTTCTTACAGAGCTATTAACACTGAACCCTCATGAAAGTTATTGTCATTCTCCTAGTAATACTAACAGATATAATAATATTAATAGCCAACATTTCTTGAGTACTTAGTGTATGCCACTCTTCTAAGGGCACTACATGTATAAATTCATTTATTCCAATAAGCTAGATGCTGCCAGATTTCTGGGATTCTAAGACATCTATTTTATAACACTTTAACATCTTTGTAATCAGAACTCCTTACAGAAAAGGACATTCTTAAAACAGCTGTTTTGTGGTTGTATTGCTTGTACACATACAAATTTGGTCAGAATTGTTTTTCAGCTTATTTACTTGGCCAGTACTATATGCTGTTTCTTTATTAGTGGTTCATAAAATAATGGTATCTAGTGGTGATTTCATGTTAGATTCAGTGAACTACAAACTTGTTGTCTCCATTTTAAAAATAACATACTAAGATATGAATAGTTTAGCAAAACTTCCCAATTGTCCAGTTACTGGTAGGGATGGAATTCACACTGAGACAAACTGGCTCCTGGGTCTGTACTTTTTTGTTTCTAATTTTTATGGGTACATAGTAGGCATACGTATATATGGGGTACATGAGATTTTTTGATACAAATATGCAGTGTGTAATAATCACATCATCACAGAAAATGAAGTATCCCTCCCCTTGAGCATTAACGAATCTGTACCTTTTAACTGCTATACTCTACTGCCACAGCCCTTCTCAAGATCTGTCTCAATGGAGTTTGGGTGAGTCCTCCTGACCATCAGAACCACCACCACAGATATTGAGCAGTTCTCTAAAAGCAAACCTCGTCAATGGCTTCCTTCCATTGCCCCCAGACAATGTTAAGAAACCTTAAAAAAGAAAAGAGCCATGATCGATTCTTTAGTGGTCCTCATGAGAAAACTGTGCTGTATACATTCCCAGCCCACTTGGTGGTGTCACATGAGGAAGAGCCGGTGTCTTTACTCACAGCAACAACCTTCCTTGATGCAACTTGTGAGGGCCTGAGCTTCAGTGCCTCCTCTATCAAAGCCATTTTGCTGAGCTTCTCTTTCTTTTATAAACAGAACACTGATCCCAAGCAGAATATAACAGATGTGATTTGTAATCCGTTATAGTACCATTTAATCCTTATGTTTAGCTGCCAGCATTCTAATTAAGAATGTGTTGGCATATGTTGGCCAGAATCCTGAAACATGGACTTATTCCATGGGCCGAGCCTGAGGACACACATTGCTGCCTAAAATCGAGGAAGAAAGGGCCCCAACCACACTTTAGTTCAAGTGACTTCTGACATACCTTTTCTACAAAAGGCCATTGCAAAATACAATTCTGCAAGATCATTTTTTATGAAATAAATAATTTTAACTTTGAACAGGGAGCTAATAAGAGGGAAGCGTGAAGACTAAATACTCCCCGTATTTAGTCCTATCTGTTGTCCTCTTGCCTCACTTTCTTCCAGGAGGTCTTCATATCCTCAGGTAGGTCTATAGAAACACAATTTAGTTTTCCTTTCATCATGCAAACACAATGCTACACCTGCACTAATCATCTGTGCTTAAGGCCAATGGATGATGGGGGGCAAGTGTTAGAAATTACCCAAGACTCTTAGCACCTGGAGTGTTTTCTCACAGCCTCACCTGTATGGATAATTTTGTCAGCCAAATAGAGTAAGTGGATCTTAGTTGATCAGAGCAGCAAGCAAGCTTGAAGCCAGGGGTAAAAAAAAAAATTAAGAGAAGCAAATGAAGCCTCCAGAAAGGGAATCTGAAAGAGAGAAGGTGAAGGATTAGAAGCAGACGGCATGAGAAACAGTTCCAAGAAGCAATGAGAAAAGGCAGAGCTGGTGATAGTTGAGTGCTAGAGACTATTACAACATCCATATCCCAAATGGTTCCAGATCAGACCTCCCAGGGAATGAAATTAATATGCAACAGTCTCCTCCTTTGCCAGCTGCTTGTGGCATTTGTCTCAGCTGTGAAAAATTGTGTGTACTCACAAAAACAAACACATATGCGACAGCAATCCTTCCGAGGTGACATGAGTCATTGTTGAAGAGTCGTGCTCCCAGCACGTTGGGAGGCTGAGGCCGGCAGATCACCTGAGGTCGGGAGTTCAAGACCAGCCTGACCAACATGGAGAAACCCTGTCTCTACTAAAAATACAAAATTAGCCAGGCATGGTGGCACATGCCTGTAATCCCAGCTACTCGGGAGGCTGAGGCAGAATCGCTGTAACCCGGGAGGCAGAGATTGCGGTGAGCTGAGATCGCCATTGCACTCCAGCCTGGGCAACAGGAGCGAAACTCCATCTCAAAAAAAAAAAAAAAAAAAAAGTCATGCTCATGGCATTACTTCCTTATAACTTTGAGTAGGATACAGAAGGAAATAAAGACAGTAACCTCTCTGGGGTTCTGTACATCTTCACAAAGCCTTTCTTCATAGATCAGAAAAGAAACTTAAACATTCCTTGGGTTTAAGCTGCCACAGAATTGTGTTAAGATTATTAAAATACAAGTATTTAACTATGAGGATCATAAGTCTGCCCTTACTACTTTTGCTCCATTATCCTCTGACTCATCATCTTCCATAGACCCTGACAGATCCTCCTCTTCCCACTCTTCTCCACCCCACTGTCTTGCCCTGAGTGGCTGATCCATGTAGACTAGAACAGACTCCTTCAGGTTTCTGGTTGGGCTAAGTCCTGGAGGGCCCTGGCAGACCAGAAGGAAGAGAGAGGAACTCAAGGTACTTAGTGTCCCACCTTCCTCCTATTGGTTTGCCTTGGCCCCCTAAGTCAAATGAAGTTCTCCGCTCAACACAATGCTTTCCTGTGTTCAGGAAAGTGCATCCGCCCTCTGTTCCTTTAGGGTTAAGAGTGGTAGCAATTCTGCTTTGTAGTCCCCAGGTGATCCCTTATCCCTGTGGTTTCCTCATACCCTGACACCTTCAGATATAATCTTTTCATGAAACCCTCCTTGCGTTGTTTGGGTTTTAGTGTGCCCTCTCTTTCTAGCTGGGACGACAACTGCTACATCCTCCTCCTGATTGCCCACACCTAAAATGATGATGACCCATAATTATTATTATCCAGATATGGTGACACAAGCAATTCCTGAAATGCTTTCCTCTGAAATTGCTAAGGATTACTCACAGGCAAGTTACACAGCTTCAGAATTACTTTTCCATCTCTATATTCCCTAGTACTTCTCGCTGTTTGCTTTTAGACTTTTTAAGTAAACTTCAACTCCAATCTATAACTTAGTAATAGAATCACATTGATGTGAAAGTCCAAAAAGACATTTGATGTTGTAAGTGGAATTTTCTCATTCATTCATTCTCTGTCAATGAGAAATTAAACGACTAACACTAAATGGTGTGCTACATATGTCTGGCATTTTTTACAAAGGACTTGCCATACGTTCTCTTATCCAGTTCTCTCGCAAGCTCTGTAGGGTAGGCTCTGTTATTACGTGTTTTAGATATGAGAAAACTGAGACTCAGAGAGGTAGGCAAACTACCCAAAGACATAAGCCGACAGTAATGTGTCTGGGATTATTAACACCAAAAGTTGGCTCTTTGGTGGAATTTATAACCATGAGTGATTCATACATTTGAAGTGGTGCTTGACTTATTTAATGGTACATAACAAACCACTCCAAAACTTAGTGGCTCAAAACAATTTATTATTTTCTCTCACTTACTAGTCTATTTGAAGACTAGCTACCACAGGGGAACTCTAAGGCATTTTTTTCACGTTTGTTATCCTGGAATGAGTAAACTCTGATGAGAATAAAGAATACCGAATATCATGGAGTTTGGATGAGTGTGATACAACAGGGTTACAGTTTGAATTAGGAGTCACGCCAAAAGGAAGGTAGAAAGGAATCCAGATCAATGGAAAGGAGGAAGCACCTAAGAACTAGGTGTGCCAATAAGAATTATGCTTTGGGCTGGGCACGGTGGCTCACACCTCTAATCCCAGCACTTTGGGAGGCTGGGGCTGGTGGATCACTGGAGGCCAGGAGTTGGCCAAGCTAGCGAAACCTCATCTCTACTAAAAATACAAAAAATTTCGCTGGGCATGGTGGCACATCCCTGTAATCCCAGCTACTCTGGAGGCTAAGGCAAGAGAATTGCTTGAAACCAGGAGGTGGAGGTTGCAGTGAGCTGAGATTGTGCCACTGCACTCCAGCCTGAGCAACAGAGCCAAACCCTGTCTCAAGAAAAAAAAAAAAAAATTGTGTTTTGCTCTTCAAAATCTGACTCCCTCCCTCAGTCATGTAACCTGCAGCATAGTATGAGCACAAGTGCAGGGAGCCAGGTGAAAGAGGAGAGTGGTACACAATTAAGAAGGGCACAGCCTCCCCAGGCTCTCACTGAACTGCGTTACCACATGACGATGGAAAGCCTTCAGCTAGTTTCCCCGCCTAAAAAAATGAATCTGGTAAATCACTATGTTTAACTTACATCTGTTTTATTAAAACCTAAGAACAATCACTTAATATAAAAAAGTTTTTTGAGATTTTTTTTGTTGATTTTCTGTAATTGAGATTCAGATAACTGAACCCACATATCCTAGGCCAGTGGTTCTTATGTGGTGGTGGCTGGGGCTAGGGGAAGACTTCAGGGGTGTATGCGTATACCACTTTCCAAGAAGAGGTTGGAAATGTGCAGAGTTATCACGTGGTGGGTATCACAATGGCTGAAAAGTGATTGTGGCATTTAGTTGGATGGGGTGTTTAACACCTTGCAATACTGAAGCCACCACGGTGAGAATTGTTCCATTTGAATACCCATTGCACCCCTCTTAAGAAACTCAGCAAGTTTAGGCAAATAAAAGGAACTATAGCCACCTTTACAATATCTGACCAATAGCCCTCCTTTATGCTATCTATATCAAAAATCTATAAAAGTTCAGAATTCTTAACCATTATTCTTAAAATGAAATAAGGTAGACATATCAATAGCAGGTTTCCAAAAATTAGTCTTACAGGAGGTAATTGAGCAAAAACAGGAATTTAGCACACAATCCAGGCTCGTATTCTTTGTACATAAAAATACAACTATTACATCATCACATTAATAATCACATAAGCAACGTGGTGTGTAATTTACAACAAGACTTAAAGAACTCTCAGTACCTTGGTGCCGGTTAGAGACTTCACTGAATACATTTTAACTTATACTCCTTTATTTGTTTTGATAAAAAGGAGAGTCAAACAGAATTGTCTGGAATCTTTTCTTAAGGTTAACAGCTTTCCGGTCCCCTTTGTTCAAGTGTTGATTTTAATAATCTAATTATTCCAGATCTATGACTCCTGCTACTCAGGACTCTCCCAAAAGACCCCTGACTTCTGATGTTCCACTTCTGCCTGTCCTTTAACCCAAATAGATTCCTGTTGCCCTTCCAGCAAAACAAAACGAAAGGAAATGACATGCTACGCCACAGAAGGCTTTCTTCTCAGTTTGCAACAAACCCTGTAACAAGGTTTTCCCTCTGTTTAGGATAAAGGTCTCTGGGCACCTAAGGCGTTAAGCCACAGAGCATTGCCCTCCTGCATTATTACCTTCCTGGGATTACCTTTTAAAACATTCTAGCATTTGTATTTGACCGTGTTCACACTGCTATAAAGAACTGCCTGAGATTAGGTAATTTATAAAGGAAAGAGGCTCAACTGACTCACAGTTCATGGCTGGAGAGGTCTCAGGAAACTTATAATTATGGCCGAAGGCAAAGAGAACACAAGACACCTTCCGCACAATGCAGCACGAGGCAGAAAGAAATACCAAGCAAAGCGGGGAAGAGCCCCTTATAAAACCATCAGATCTCGTGAGAACTCACTCACTATCACAAGCCCAGCATGGGGGAAACCACCCCCATGATTCAATTACCTCCACCTGGTCTCTCCCTTGACAGGTGGGGATTATGGGATTATAATTCAAGATGAGATTTAGGTGGAGACACAAAGCCTAACTATATCAGCATTAAAAAGGTTCTCTTTTTTTTTTTTTTTTTTTTTTGAGACGGAGTCTCGCTCTGTCTCCCAGGCTGGAGTGCAGTGGCGCGATCTCAGCTCACTGCAAGCTTCACCTCCCGGGTTCAAGCCATTCTCCTGCCTCAGCCTCCCAAGTAGCTGGGACTACAGGCGCCTGCCACCATGCCCGGCTAATTTTTCTGTATTTTTAGTAGAGACGGAGTTTCACCGTGTTAGCCAGGATGGTCTCGATCTCCTGACCTTGTGATCCCCCACCTCGGCCTCCCAAAATGCTGGGATTACAGGCGTGAGCCAACGCGCCCGGCGGAAAAGGTTTTCTAGAGTTTAGTGCTTTCAAATTATCTTTACTCCAGATACATTTCTAAAAGGATATGCCTTTCCAATTTCATTAAGGTGTTTAGGGTGAGAACATAGGACTGAGGAAATAATTGGGCACAAAAAACAGCTCTTACCTGTAACCCTTTCAAGTGCAAATTGTGATGACAAATGCTTTACTCACTCAATAACTAATAACATACTTTTGGTTACACAAACATGCCGCTAAAAAATCGTATTTTCAATGATTGAAGCAATTATTCTACATAATTTTCACTTAGCAGTTCTAAGAATGTATTGATTTGTTTTCTGCTCATCTGGTATCCTGGAGCAAATTGTTTAGCTGTGATGCTTTACAAAGTGCCAATGTATCTACTTTGTATCTTCAATTAAATTTCAATTAAGAAATCTTGTAATTATATCAACCAGCCAAGAGCAGAAATTCCTCATATTGAATCATACTTAGACTACTAATGAGACTGTCAAGGTTTGGCTTTATGTTTACCTCAGATAGGCGTCCAAAAACTGTGATGATTGTCCAAACTCTCCGAACATCTTGAGTCTGCAAAGTTTCGCTGGCAGTCTTGTGGGAAGTTTTTTTTTCCTGCATGAGCCATAGTGTCTGCTTCAAGTCCTGGCTCAAAGTCAGACTAAAAAGGCAGACAAAAATGAGAGGGAAATTTTTATCTAGGTAGTTCAAAGCTTCGAAACGGATGAAAGGTTCAGGAGAAGGGAAAGTTTATTTTCTTTAAAACCAATTCAACATAATTTGTGCCTATGGCCACATTCATGTTTAACCTATTACTACAGTAATAAATTGAATTCTATCCCCCTTCAGGTGAGAATAACCAGTAAGGAAACTTTCTGTGAGATATTTTATATTCTTGGATCTTTTCCCTGTTTTAACACACAAGAGTGGCAATACCAAAACAAGCTGTGTTTTTATTTGAATTGTGCTTGTACATAGGCATCATAAGTATATACTGAAGTATTTACTTAAGCAAGTAGGGTATTAAGTAGGATTTTAAAAATAAGTAGAAGCAAAATGGGAATGATCATTGAAAATGTATAGAATTATGAAATGTCCCTCATGATTTGAACTATAGATCCAGTGAATCATTCTGAGTAAGTAAACAATCCACTTCCTTTTTTCTATCTGGCATCTAATAAAATGTTTTAAAACTCTTGCCCTTAAAATGAAAAGGTAAGCATACAAAGAGAATTGAAAGATTTAATCGAATGAGAAATTGCTTAATATAAGTCCTACAGTCATGACATTCCAAGTTCAGAACAATTTGTTTTAAATTTAAATAAAATAAAATAAATTAAATTAAATTTTATTTTAAATAAATTTTAAATAAATTTCAGTCCATTTTAGCCATAGACCTTGTTTTTCAAATGACCTTATGATTCAGTTATTATACCTGTGCTCATTCTGTGACAGTTCATTCCAGAAGAGACACAATCGCACAAAGCTGAATATAAAATAAATCTTGGTTTCTTATTGAATTTTAAATTACATTGGGAATGCTTTTGGAATAATTCCAGACCTTAGGGGAAAAAACATCTCCCAACTCTAAAGTCCCAGGTTCCATCTCAACTTTTCACATTCACAGGCAGAGGCTCTAAAAATAAATTACAGGCAAGCTTAAAAGATCAGAAAGGCTTTCCCATTGTGCGAGCGGGTGATTTCGCGCGATTTGTGTCTGTTACAGTCATCGTGTCTTTCTCTAAGATTCTTTCTCTGTTTCCGAAACACGTATGTTCCAAGTTTTGGATGCTACGACTTCATGTTCATGTGGTTCAGAATTTAGCCCTCCCCCAGCCCCTAAAAAGCTGATCTTATGGGCGTGAAAAACAGGCATTTCACAGATTTAGATAAATTTGTAGTGTGTAATAAAACTAGCTCATAGAATTATAATTTGAAGTTTTTAAGAACATTATGAGTACCTGCTACCTGAGGGCTGAATTTTAATGGCACACCTTATTTTCTTTCATCCTTACTACAGCTGTGCTATCCCATTTTACAAATAAGGACAACTGAGGCTTAGAGAAATATAAGTAACTTTTCCATAATTTGTCAGCTAGGAAATGATACAATTTGAGTTCAGATCTGAGTTTTCAGACCCCACGTCAAGAGGTTTCAGCTTTAAAAACTACAATTCCTGCCCGGGCACGGTGGCTCACGCCTGTAACTCCAGCACTTTGGGAGGCCGAGGCAGGGGAATAACAAGGTCAGGAATTCGAGACCAGCCTAGCTAACATGGAGAAACCCCATTTCTACTAAAAATACAAAAATTAGCCACCCATGGTGGCGCACCCCTGTAATCCCAGCTACTCAGGAGGCTGAGGCAGGAGAATTGCTTGAACCCGGGAGGTGGAGGTTGCAGTGAGCCAAGATGGCGCCACTGACTCTGTCTCAAAAAATAAAAATAAATAAAGATTCTTTGGAAAACCTAAAGGTTGTGCAAAGGCCTCTCACAATTTCTTTTCATAAGTAATTTATGAACAATGCAACACGCAGTCTCATTATCAAAGCTCAAAATTATCTTTTTCAACCCCGTTGGTACCCTGTTGATTCTTCCAAACTAAAACACAGCTGCATATAATTCAGATTTATTATACTTTATTTTTAAAAATAATTTCAACTTTTAGATTCAGGGGATAAACGTACAGGTTTGTTACATGGGTGTATTGCATGGTGCTGAGGCTTGGGGTATGATTGATTGATCCAGTCACCCAGGTATTGAGCATAGTACCCGAGTTAGTTTCTCACCCCCTGCCCTTCTCCCTCCCTCCCACTTCTAGTAATCCCCAGTGTCTACTGTTGCCATCTTTATGTCCATGTCATACTTTTTTATGATGTAAACCAACTATAGTGTAGTCCAAGACCTTAAAGCCACCTGAAGCTGAACAAGAATGTTAATTATGGCACCGTATTATGACCAAGTCATCCCAGTCTGTGCCGCGACATGAGCCCTAACGATTTTCTCATTAGCAGATGCTCTAGCTGGTTTCCATGAAGGCTTTCCATAGTGACTGACGGTCATAGGCAACTACTATCAGGTTCCGTCTCAACTTTTCACATTCACAGGCAGAGGCTCCAAAAATAAATTACAGGCAAGCTTAAAAGATCAGAAAGGCTTTCCCAGCATGCGAGTGGGTGGTTCATTTGATTTGTGTCTATTACAGTCATTGTGTCTTTCTCTAGGCTTCTGTTTCCGAAACACAAAACTACAGAAACCACCTCACCCTCTTTCTGTCCTTAGGGATCACGCTAATTCTGTTTTTACTCTGAAACGGGCTTTAGGATTGAAAGGCCATGTCGAATGGTGATAATTCTATTTCAGTTAGACAAGAGCCTGGAAAAAAAAATTATTTTAAATGAGTTTCAGTTTGCGCATTTTTTTAAAAAAAGAGCAAAAAGTATGCATGTATGTTTGTTTTTACATTCTTCTTTATTTTTATCTTCTTATTTTGCTTTTTAATGAGTCATTAGCATTGAAAGATGAAAACAATTTTTCTCTAGCCAAGAAATATTGCAGGTATTACACATTCTCCTATATCAAAGCAAAGGCTCTCCAAGCCCCCTTTTTAATGAAAAGAGTTTTTAGTGGGTGGGAAGAAAAAAAAAAGAAACACTTGTTCCTGGGATGATAAAAAGCCACTTTTCACTGCAGAATTATTAAATTAGCTGTAAGGAGTCGGAGTTTGTATTTGGCATTCCTTCTCTCCTCACCCCAGCCTTCATCTCTCATTGCATTTTTGTGGAAGGGTTATAGATGTACTCTAAATTATTGACTTATCATGGAGACGGTAGTTAGTCTCCAAATTCCCCGTGGGCAAAGATGATTGCAGTCTCCCTGCTAATAAGTACACTTCAGTTCTATGAAATTTATACTTAAAACAGTGGAAAATGTGGTACAAACACATTGTAGTATTTACGCAAATATGTTGACTCACGGTTACTTAAGCGTCAATGAATTCTTCAGGGCTCAAAATGGGGATGAATATTCAGGGAGGTAACTGCACTCATTCTTTATCCATTTGTGTTATTTGGGTTTTTACTTGGTTTCTTTATTTTTGCTTTTCTCTCATGAGAATTGTTCAGATGACAGCACATGCAACAACAAAACTCAGCCCCCATCCTATAAAAATGTCCTCTTAGACTGTCTTGTTAGTTGTGACATATTTTATTGTAAACTAAAAATAACTGGGAATTGGGTTGTATTTATTTTACTCTCTCACTCATTTTATTTATTTATTTATTTATTTATTTATCTGTTGAGACAAAGAGTCTCACTCTGTCGCCCAAGCTGGAGTTCAGTGGCACGAGGCCCAGGTTCAAGCAATTCTCCCGCCTCAGCCTCCTGAGTAGCTGGGATCACAGGCGCCCACCACCACACCTGGCTAATATTTTTTGTATTTTTAGTAGAGACAGGGTTTCACCGTGTTGGCCAGGCTAGTCTCAAACTCCTGACCTCCAGTGATCCGCCCACCTCTGCCTCCCAAAGTGCTGGAATTACAAGCTTGAGCCACCATGCCCAGCCTCTCTTACTCATCTTATAATAGATATAGTCTTTAAAGAAATATAAGCCATTTGATTGCCCAATTATTTGTTGCAAAAAAATAAAAATGTTGAAAAGTGTCCTTTCCAGTCAACAGATATTTATTGAGCACCTACTCAGTGAAGACACTGTTCAGGATGCCCAGAATACAGGAGTGAACAAAATAGACAAAAATGTCTGCCTTTTGAAGCTGACATTTGAGTTGCAAGGGTGAGGGGAAAGTGGTGGTGGATCTACCCTAACATTTGCGTTATCACTATGTGCTCTAATTTGTATGTGTATATTTCCCAAACTGGTCTCATCATCACAAACACACACATACACACACCTTTAAGTTTATACTGCTGTTATCCACATTTTGCAAGTGAGAAAACTGAGGCACAGCAAGGATAAGTAATGTGTCAGTCACCCAGGTAGTGAATGACATGTCCAAGATTCTAGCCTGAGCAGTTTGTCTCTGGGATCTGTGGTTTTATGGTAACTAAAACCGCCACTCATGGCTAGACATGGTGGGTTGTGCCTGTGGTCCCAGCTACTCAGGAGGCTGAGATGGGAGGGTCACTTGACCCTAGGAGTTCGAGGCTGCAGTGAGCTATGATCGTACCACTGCACTCTAGCCTGGGCAACAGAGAGAAAAAAGAAAACTTTTTAAAATAAATTAAAAAAAAAAAACTGCTGCACCCTATTAACAATTATTGTGGCAGGTTTTTAGTGGCAAAGAATTCTGAAGTACTTTGTTGAGTGCTCCCACCTAGGAAACTAGTCTTTTACCTATATCAACCACAACCACAATCCAGCAGTTTCCATAAACAGAAAAATTATACCATGACTATTTATGTAAAGCTATATGTAAGGCTCCCTATATATTTATGTAAAGCTCTCCATATATATATATATATATGGTTTACATGTTTCTTCCAGCTAACCTTTCCATATATATGTATATATGTATATATATGTGTATATATGTATATGTATATATGTGTATATATGTATATATGTATATATGTGTATATGTGTATATATGTATATATGTATATATGTATGTATATATGTATATATGTATGTATATATGTATATATGTACATATGTACATATGTACATATGTATATCTGTATATATGTATATACACATATGTATATATACACATATATACATAGGTATATATATGTGTGTATATATATACGTATATATACGTATTCGTATATATACATATATATATGTGTGTGTATATATACATGGAGAGAAAGAGAGAGAGAGAGCTTAGGCAGATTCCAACCTTGGGTGGGAACCTTTCACATCCTCAAAAATGTTTGGGCCTATCTGATGGCCTTGTTGCATCATTGCCCTCTGATGTAGCTGGACCCGGAGCAAGGGCCGTTTCCAGACAGTCTCCACCAGCCCACTGGATTCGCCTGGCTCCTCAGGCCTCTGCCTCTTCCATTTCCATATGACCTCATTACCTGCTGTCTTTTGATACACTAAGATTTTGTGCCACTCTTCTACTGAGATGGACCTTAAATCCTCCTGAGCTGACACTGTCTCATCTACTTTATGAGAAAGTATAGCACAGTAATTAAGAGCACAGCCTCTGAGCATGTCAGCTAGGACCACTTCCCAGCTCTACCATTTACAAGCTGTGTGACACTGAGAACGTCACTTGCCTTGTCTGAGCCTCATCTTCTTCATTCGTAAAATAGAGATGATACTATTGTTGAGAGGAATAAATGAGTTAATAGAAAGTAATTAGGATGACACCTGACACCTAGTTGATAGTATATAAATTATATTTATCTTTTTTTTTTTGGCATCTTCTCTCTCCACATAATCTCGTCTCAACTCCAGGGACTATAGTTAAATTTAACTGGGCTCACCAGGCAAGATGTGCTACTAAATGTGCATCTAGCTTAATGTATAAAACACAACGTCAGTAAGTTTTTCTCTATTCTGCCTCTGCCACAGTTGTAAGAGAGAGACATTTCTACCTCCATAATGGCATAGATGATTGAATGCAAACGGCAGGAGGGCAAAAAAAAAATTAAATGAAGTAGATGAAATGAGCTAAATTTTTGAAAATGAGCTAAATATTTAATTATATTAAATATTGTATATTATACCCTGTCCCAAGAGTCTGAGTCATCATTTGAAGGGTACCTTCCCACAAGCAGCCAAGCTGGGAAAAGATATCCCACCTTATAGACACCATTGGCTCCCTCCAGCCTTTCGAAAAGTCTTAACAAATACTAAATCTGCAGACTGCATTTCATTGCTAAAGTCTCACAAAATTTTAGTTCTCAGCAGAGACATTAGTATCTTTGGGGAAAAAAAAACCAAAGGAAGAGATCCTTCTAGTTTTGCTCACTCATTAAAGACGTGTTGAATAATGAATGAATTTGGTATATTTGTGTATATATGAAGATGTATTCAAGTATATGCATATATAGAGAATATTTGCCAATCATTGTTTTATATATATTCTCTCTCCATTTTTACTGCCTCAATACTGAAAACAAATTTCTTGACTTCCTTCTACAAGGCAAATACCACATAATCTGCTATTCCAAATGTCATTGATAGATCATGTATTTATCTGTGTGAATGTGTTCCAACTTTTAAAATTAGAAACTACATGTTCTGTTTATAATTTCTCTCACTGACACATACTGATTATTAGATGATTTGAAATTTAGTTCTAAGTGCACATTTCTGCATATCCTGTAGTGTTAGCAAGATAAGAACATGCCTTATTTGTTCATTTCGACAAATATTTTCGGTACCTATTATATGCCTGGCATAGGCCCTGTGGATATCAAAATAAGTAAATGCAGTCTTGCCTCGAGTAGTATAATATTGCAGCATAGCTCATGGTACTGATAATTCTTGAGGTTAATGTGTGTGTTAATTACCTATTTATAGGTGTATCCATTAATGGAAAACTTCCCAGGATCTACTAGGCATTTAAAGATGGGAGAGTGAGCTTGTTATTATAAATAAATTAAGCCAACCATTTACTTAGAATTTTTATCCTAATTTACAATACAGACAAGATTATATGACTTTTAAAAATCACCTTGAATTACTAAGATACTTAAGTGAATTGTGAAATCAAAAAGGATAATTTCATTTTACACTTATTTCTATTATCAGCATTTGTAGAAAATTTTACACTTCTTATTATTTCCTAGTTTATTCAGAAAATTCCAAGGCTGTTCACTAAAAAAGTTAACTGATTTTGCAAGTAATCTCATGAGCTAGCCCACCCTAACAGAAAGGGACTCATTTTTACACCAGGACCATGTTTCTCCCAGCTAACCTTGTTTCTTGAGGGTTGTCCAAGTCATCCCCAGGGACACAACGGTAAAAGCTACTTCACATTCTGTGGGTCTCTTCGGACACAAACACCATACACGTGCCTATATGTGACCGTCACTCGCTTGGGTAGAGGCTAGCATTGTCAGGACAGATGCAAGTTTGATTTCTCAGATCCAGCAACTTCAATCCTTGGAAAATTAGATTAACTCTCTCAGCCTGTGAGAGGAAATCAAAGTGGTAGCAGAAATAATCCCGGAGCTCAGACTGACATCATTTCCTCATGAGCTTTTTATTTTCATCCTCTCTGGTTTCCAAAACTCAAATTCCTTACCTAGTATCTCTCTAAAGCCTGAGTCCTTAGTGTCAATGACTATTTCCTTTGCTCTCTTTTAATAGAACTCAAGATTAGCCAGGAGTGGTGGCTCACGCCTGTAATCCCAGCACTTTGGGAGGGCGAGGCGGGCAGATTACCTGAGGTCAGGAGTTCAAGACCAGCCTGGCCAACGTGGTGAAACCTCGTCTCTACTAAAAGTATAAAAAAATTAGCCGGGTGAGGTGGCAGGTGCCTGTAATCCCAGCTACTTGGGAGGCTGAGGCAGGAGAATCACTTGAACCCGGGAGGCAGAGGTTGCAGTGAGCTGAGATTGCACCACCGTACTCCAGCCTGGGCAACAAGAGAGAAACTCTGTCTCAAAAAAAAAAAAAAAAAAAAGAACTCAGTTTCTTTTTCTCTATTGCTTCCTGCAGCTAATCTATAGCAAATTACATACCTTGTTTGATTTTTTACCTATTCACTCTTTTAATCTGAGCCTTCTGTGTATCCTCCTTTTCCCACATCTGTCCTAGATCCATTCCAGGCGTGTGACTATTGCACTGCTCTTTCCTACTTCAAACACAATATCATTATGAATACCAGTATTTATTTACAGTGACAAAACAACTGAGTTTTGTAATTACATAATGTCAGTTTATCAATATATAATATCCACTTCCTACAGTCAAAAAGAGGAACAGTTCTATCATGTACAATTATGATGGGAAAGGTGGAATGATCCCTTATGCAGCAATTTTAAGTGAGTTCATGATTTAAAATTACTTAAAATAAGTGCTAGGAAGCTCCCATTTTCAAACCCTTTATTTTCCTGGCTTGACAGAGGACTAAAATGCTATTTAAATGCACAATTCCATTCTAGAAGAATGGATTCTGTTAGGAAAGAAATTTAGGGGTAGTTCTTTAATTTAACCAAGCAGCTTGATAGCTTTTGTATATGCACAGGTTGGCCTGGAACTGAGTTTGAGAGTAAGGAACAGAGAAAGACGAATTACTGTATGTATTCATCTGAGAAACATATGGAGTGCCTGCAGGAAATCTGAGAGGAAGAGAATAAAGAACAAAAATGAGAGTGAGAGCAGTCAGCAAGATCAGAGTGCTCAGAACATATCGGAAGCCAGGAAAAAATTCCAACGCCCCCCACCCCCCACCCACCAAAAGAAAGGTTAAGAACAGGGATGCCTGCTTTTCAAATTAAAATGTTTATCATTCCTGATCCTTAAGCTTTCCTTGCCTACCCCAGATTACCAGTAAAATCTCTTAGCACAGAAAATCTCTGTGTGAGTGAAATTCTGTGGAAATCAGAACAAGAAGCTGAGCTATTGGGGTCCACAAAGCAAAGAACAGGTATAGCCCAGGCAAGATGCTGGGATTTGAACTTGAAGAAGGATCTTAGAGCCAGGAGTTACCAAGAGAATTTAAGCCCCTGAAAATTCATAGACATCCTGCAGGTCTTTAAACTTTCCATAGGTGCCAAAATGAAAAAAGGTGGTCCAATATAACCCAGTTTTTGAGGATATCCGCTGATATGTGTCCTATAATCAAACATCAGTTTGTCACTGTCCCTCTTAAAATGTGAGGGCTAAAACTAAGCACAAATTCCAAATGATTTATTTCCAGCACAGAGAAGAAGTTGGGACCTCTCTCATTTCCTGAACCTGATTATACTTCTATGGATACTATAAAGCAGCCTAGGTTTACATTATGTATTTTAATCCATCACATGCTTATCTCATAGCCACAGATTTTTTTATTCACATGAACAACTGTCTTCTCTCCCTGTTCCCCAAAGCTGTAAGTCATAATTTTTTAAAGTAATCTGAACTTAAGACCTTATATTTTTCCCTATTAAATTTTACCTTTTGGGTTTTTGTGGCCAGCATTCCAACCTGTTCAAACATTTTAGAGTTCTGATTCTGTTACCCGTTGTGTCAGCTGCAGATTTGATCCACCTGCCTTTACCTGACAAGGGGTTACAAGGAGCTGTGGACAAAGAAAAAAAATACAAATCTCAAGCCCTGGACTGTCCACCCACACGCCTACTAACTGGGTATGTGGCAAGCACCCGGCCAGTGATTTAACCTTTCAGAAACTAAGTTTCCCTGTTTGTAAAGTAGAAAAGCCAATTTCTGGCAAACTTGCCTCAGGTTATTAGGAAAACCAAGTGGGGAGCATGTGGGAGTGTGTGTTTTGTGTGCTTGTGTGTGTGGCCAGCATAACACCGCCAGTAACACCACAATGAACGTGGAGCCCTCTGCGGTAACTGTGAAGATCTCCTTCCAGGCCAGGCGTGATGGCTCATGTCTGTAATCCTAGCACTTTGGGAGGCCAAGGCAGGCAGATTGCCTGAGCTCAGGAGTTTTCAGACCACCCTGGCCAACCTGGTGAAACTTTATCTCTACTGAAACACACACACACACACAAAAGCGAGGTGTGGTGGCAGGTGCCTGTAGTCTGAGCTACTCAGGAGGTTGAGGCACAAGAATTGCTTAAACCTGGGAGGCGTGGCCAGGCACAGTGGCTCATGCCTGTAATCCCAGCACTTTGGGAGGCCGAGGTGGGCAGATCATGAGGGCAAGATCGAGACCATCCTGGCCAACATGGTGAAACCCTATCTCTACTAAAAATACAAAAATTAGCTGGGCGTGGTGGCGTGCACCTGTAGTCCCAGCTACCCAGGAGGCTGAGGCAGGAAAATCACTGGAACCTGGGAGGCGGAGCTTGCAGTGAGCGGTGATCATGCCACTGTACTGCAGCCTGGGTGACAGAGCAAGACTCTATCTCAAAAAAAAAAAAAAAAAAACCTGGGAAGCGGAGGTGGCAGTGAGCCGAGATTGTGCCACTGCATTCCAGCCTGGCAACAAAGTGCAAAAAAAAAAAGTCTCCTTCAGGCTCAGCACAATTAATTATCCAGCATGTGCTACTTGAACACCAACTACACGTCAGACCCAAAATGTTCACCATAAAAAAATTAATGAGACAAAAGGATCTTATCTAAAGCCATTAATAAGAAATTCTAAAAGATTGAAGGGGAGAGTTCAGTCACCAATGAGGTAATATTTACTGTTAAATTTTATTGCTCTGACTTAAAGATGGAAGAGGCTGTTCCTTGCTTTTTTTCAGATGAAAAAAGGAAAAGAGATCATTTCCTTCTAACTCAGGAAAAAAAAAAAAAACGGGAACACTTTAATACTTTCAGCAGATCGTATTACTTCTAAATCATCTTTACAATTCTTTGTTTTCTGGTGTATAAAAAGAAAAGAAGCAATGATTTGAGATGATTTTGAAGACAAAGTTCTTCCCAATGACTAGTTAAATCTAAAGAGATTCCCCAGGGCTGAATCTCAGAAGAGGCTAATAAAATACTGATATGAGAGAGAGATGAGAGAGTCTGGTGAAATGGTCTGGGGTGGGGTCTGGGCATTATCAGGGAAATCTAATGCAAGTCCTAGGTGAGAACCATTGTAGGAGAGACAAAGTAAGGAGAGTTGAAGTTCAAAGCTCTGTGGAAGAGCATCCGATGATATAATAAAGGATAATAAGGATATACAAGTCTTATTTTTAAAAGTATCTTACATGTTTCCTTTGAAAGGTTGCTTTAAAATTATTACCTTAAATGATTTTATTCTTGAAATTAACTATTTAAATACAAGTTTGAGGAGTATGGTAAATAATATGGTAGTTGCAGGCTGGGTACACAATACTTTGGGAGGCCAAGGCAGGAGGATTGCTTGGGCCCAGGAGGTTGTTGTAGTGAAGTTATACTGAGCCATGACTGTGCCACTGCAATCCAGCCTGGGTGACAGAGCAAGACCCTGTAAAAAAAAAAAAAAAGGAAAAGAAAGAAAGAGAAAAAGAAAAAAAATTTAAAAAGCTTCTGTTAAAGCTTGAGGAAAATATAATTATCTCAAAAAAAATCATCTGATGATTTAAGCCACCATCTGACAATTTAAGTCACTTACTCTCTATAAATGTTTAAATTTCCATGTGGTCTGCTTTTTGAGTGATGAATTTTCTTTTTTTACAAAGGTATCGCTGAAATAATTAAAATTGTCAATTGATTGCAATGTCACACTTCTCAAAAAAAAAAAAATTTAGTATTGCAGCATCTAAACCAAAAGCATAAGGGCAGTGAATGGAAAACAGATGTTCATCTCGGTGGGTGTTCAAAACAATTTTTTAAAGTCAGATGTCTCTGTATATGTGTTTGTACAGCCTCAAAACACAGTCTTAACAGTTTATATATTTAAATATAAATATATCACTCATTTGATATAATGTCAAGTAAACAAGATAGCATTAAAATCAACTACTCAATTAATTTATTTTTTCCATCCTTTATTTCTATGGATTTTTCAAACATCTAGTACTGGAGGATCTTGACATTTTTAACTCAGTGCATTCCCTCCCTCTTATTAGTACTTCACCCAATTATCTTTTTTAAAGTATCCTGTTTAGAGGGAAGCTAGAGCCTACAATTTATTTTAATATTCTGGTGAGAGATGAGAAACAAAGATATCCATCAAAGGGCTATTTAATTTTAGAAAAGTTAACCAGCCATTAGACATTCATGAGCAATAGTTCAAGGAACAAGAACCACACACAAAAAAAATGAGAGTTAGAATTGAAACAAATCTTTAATCCTCAGAAAACCAAGAGATTTTTTAATACCTCATTTGTTATAGTAGCATTTAGCAAAAGGCAATGAAATTCTATTCCTAAAATGAAGAAGTTGATGATGATTCTGACAAAAATTCATTTACGTAGAATTATGTTATTTACACTTTCATACACGTTGTCTCATTTATTCCTCCCAACATCCTTGAGTAATCATTTTACAAATAGAGAAAATAAATCTGAGTAATTTCTCCATTAGCCATAGTGAATACAACACATTAGGAAATTAATGCCAGGTTTATCTCTCTCAATGCTCAGTGCCATTTCCCCTGTATCAGCAAATACTTAGGATAACTGTGGGCCTGGGATTGTGGAGGGATTGGAACTAAAGCTCACTTAATAAAAAGGAGAGAAGAGTTCCTCGGGGCTAATCCCTAAGTTAAAAGGGATGACTTTACTTTGTCTGAGTCAGTGTAAAACCACATTTTTTTTTATCAAAACAGAAAATGAAAACAAAGAAAAATGATAAGTCCTTCAATCATAGCATCCAAAGCAGAGAATTACCATATTCAAGTCATGGAGCTCCCCCAGGCCTATAAGTATTTGAGTTATTCTAGTTCTCTGTTCCTCTGGGATAAAATAGAATAAAACCCTGCAAGACTCACAGGGAAGGCCAAAGGTGGAACCGAAGCAAAACTGGCATTTTTGGCAAAATGACAAAACACAGTAAGCCTCTATAACTAATCTGGACTTCAAGCTAGAGATATTTATGAGCTTCTAAAGAGCCACTGGGAGAGTCTCCCCGTGCCCAATGCCCACCTGAACTTCTGTAGTTACATTCCTCACTCACTATGGGGGTGCCCTCTTTGGGAACTTTGCTAATCAAGCCAGGCACTCAAGATCAAATTTTTGCTATGCAAGCAAATCAGTCTCACTTATAGGAGGTCAGTATTTAGTTTTGTCTCTTTAGAGGCATATGTTATGAATCCCTCAATTACTAATTTAGTTTTGTTTTTCAGTTTGATACTCTGCCCCGAATCCATGTTCTTTCATTGAACTGTAATGTTTTACCTACTTGTCATTATTTTTGGAAAAACAGTTTCTAACTCTCTTGTTACTAGTGCTAATTTGCATACTTTGAATTAATGGAGAATTTGCCAACACTTACGTAGCTTCTACAAAGTTTGCAGTTGCTTCAAGAATTTTCACATTTTATAAATCTAATGACAAAGTTTAGAGTTATCTATGCACTATAGTGTATACCTTTGTTACATTATAATTTTTATACCCTGAAAGACTTACTACAAATCATAGAAAGCCAAAATCATTGTATTCTTGCCTAAATTGGGTAGTATGTTTTTTTCAATTTCTCTTGATTTGATGAATTAAAAATAAATCTATTTTTATGTGCATTTTTGAATATGAATTATATTTTCAAGTGTTTTTATTTTCTCTTTTGTGAATTGTTTGCTCAGGTCTTTTGCCTGTTATTTAAGCAATCTGAAGAAACTCTAGGGCAAAATTAGGAAGCTGCTAGCCACAGTGTATAACTTGCTTAGGAACTGGCAATGACAGTTTATCAGGATCTTATACATAAGGATTCCAGGAGTATACTTCATAACCACAAACTTGGGAGTCACAATTCTGTTATTATGTAAGTGGTAGAATTCCTGAGTGCTTGATGCATTAGTTATTAAAGGAAATAAAACAAAATTTCAAAATATAGTAACCATGAGGACTAATTTGTTACCTACTCTTTGTAAAGGAGATATCAATGTGGATAAAAACAAACCTGGGGGTACATATATTAAGACTTTCAAAGGCCCTTGACAATAGTTTAGAATAAAAATGATCTGTTTCATTTTCTTTTAACATTTTATAACTTGTTTTTTTAATTAAAAAAAAAAACAAAACAGGCAATGTGAATCACGTATTTAGAGCAGCTTGTCCATGGCTAGTGAACTGGCTTGGAGGTAGCAAACCAAGGACAAATCTCCACTAAATGAAGTAGAATTGAACACTCGTGTTGGCTTATGATCAGTGCTGGAAACATCTGACTCTGATATTATAGTGTGATTTGGAAGAGAAAATTCACAATGACATTTCCAATTTTCAGATGACATCAAGTTTTTCCAAGTCATGACATACCAAGTCAAATTGGGAAGGGAGATAGAGGAAGCTCCCATGAGTCTCTGGTTTTGAGGTACTACTCTACAAGGGTAAATCTTTGAGATTTATACATTAAATACATTAGGTAAAATCTTTGAGATTTACCCTATAAGGTAAATCCCTAGTGTCATTGGCCCACTTTAAAGATGTGAAAACTGAGTCTCAGAGATGTTAGTTTAAGTCACCCAAGTTGACTCAGCCAGTAAGTGAGGAGTTCGTATTTGACATCAATCTAAATAAGAGCCTATCCTTTACTGCCCCCAATGTGAGAGAGGAAGGAATCACACCTATGAAGGGACCCAAAGCCACCGTGGGGTGAGGGGAGGGCAGGAACCTGGGAGGTTGGATTCATTTGGTTTTTTGAGTTGGTAAGAAACAAGCAGGTAGATTTAAATGGGGAGAAGTATGAGGTGATGTTTTTAAGGAAGTCCAGTGCTGCAGGAAAATGAATCCCTGGAATCCATGAGCTTTCTTATACCACTTACTGGCAACACAGGCTCTAAACACTAACCCGCCAGCAACATCAACCCAGTTCATTAGCTAACTTTTCCTGTTTGGAAACACAATGACAAACATTAAACTACTCAGTACAAAGTCATAACCCCCTATACAGGAAGAAAGCTATGGAAATCTGAAGTGAAATTTTAAAATTGTTATATATTTCTATGTATTTAATATGTGGGTTTTTTGTTTGTTTTTTGTTTTTGTTTTGTTTTGTTTTTGAGACAGAGTCTCACTCTGTCGGCCAGGCTGGAGTGCAGTGGCGTGATCTCAGCTCACCGCAACCTCTGCCTCCCAGGCTCAAGCGATTGTCCTTCCTCAGCCTCCTGAGTAGCTGACACTACAGGCGCGTGCCACCGTGACCAGCTAATTTTTTTTATTTTCAACAGAGACAGAGTTTCACTATATTGGACAGGCTGATCTAGAACTCCTGACCTCAGGTAATCCTCCTGCCTCGGCCTCCCAAAGTGCTGGGAGTACAGGCAGGTGCCACCGCGCCCAGATAATATGTGTTAAGCATTGTGCTAATACCTCACATGCTGGGCAGAATTAGTAAAGCCACCCAACAACCCTATAAGATACATCTCTAGTGTCATTGGCCCATTTTAAAGATGTGAAAACTGCATCTCAGAGATATTAGGTAAGTCACCCAAGCTTACTCAGCCAATAAGTGAGGAGTTTGGCTTTGAAACCAATCTAATTGAAAACCTTTTCTTTACTGTCCCCATATGTGGGAGAAGGAACCACAGCCATGAAGGGACTCAAAATGACTGTGAGGAGGGCAAATCAGTCTGGAAAAAGCGAGCCTTATAATGTAATGGCTCTGGTAAAAGTCTGCAAAAGGTAGAGATGAGTAAAGTTAAAGCAAACAGAGTCTGAGTCCAAGATAAGGTGATTCATTTATGACAGTCATTAATGCAAGTGCTACGATTAAAAATTTTTTTAATGTAAAATGTTTAAACTAGTAAGTGACATATTTGCAATCAGTGGATTCAGAAAAATTAAGTTACTGGAGAGAATATTCCTGTGCTTGGGTTGGCACTAAAGAAAGATAACTATGTCTGCCTACAAAAGAACCTGTGGTATTGCTGTCAGAAAAAGAAGGCTGGGGTGAATTAGACTGTACGTTTGTGTGTAATGATTCTTAATCTGCACTTCAAAAATGTATCATTAGATATGCAGATATGTTTACCCATTTTGTTGTTGTTGTTGTTGTTGGCCTGGCTTTGTTTTTTTGGACTGTTTTTCCTTATATCTAACTTAGATTCTGATAAGCACCAAGCTGCTCCCTACCTGAGTGCCTTGGAATATGCATTTTTCCTCTTACTAGAATGTTCTTTCTCCTCTCCCTCCTACTACCATTCAATGGAGAGAGCTTCTGGATAGGGTAGGGCATCATATTACTTTTATTTGCTGAATCAGGGAATTCTACATTCTGGAAGGAAACTTTTGATATTTGTGACAACGGCGATTTTACAAACCGTTCACTTACCACATCTTTCCCTGAGTCCAAGGTCCATGGCAGCAGAGACCACGTCTGTCCAGCCCCCACTGAGGCCAGCACAGTGCCTGGCACACAGGGCACCATCACTAAGTCGTGGTTCAATGCAGGACATCCTTCAGCTTGCACATGAAGCCCGGTAGCTCTGTTTGACAGGGGTGGGAAACATCTGGTCCCATTGTTTATGAAATATTTGCCACCTGAAAAACCATTATTATTAGATCATTCCTTGTTCCTTGCTTTATTTTTGTAAGTTTTTTCTCTCCATTTAGAACACGTGTCCTGAAACTCCTTATTGGCAAGGAAAGCTAACTCACTTTTTACTTTCTCCAATACCCTTACTGAGTTTCTCTCTTATTCTTCAGATCACCAACAATTAGTGCGGAAATCTAGCAATGCTGTAGCAAAGACACTATCCCTTCTTTGATGGGGAGAAATTTGTAGAACCATCAAACTACAGCAAAAGACTTGAACACCTCTATGTCAGCCAATCCGTGGTCACCACAGATATTCACAGTCTCACCGCAGTGCATGTTACCTGTATTTTTAGAATTTTTTAAAACAAAAGCAACTATTATTATTTAACAAGTTATAATGCTGACATGATAAACATTAAAATATTTGAGGCTAAGTACGCTCTTAATTTTTTTAAAAGATTTTTGTTATGGAGCAATTTGAAAGTCTTTAAGGCTCCATATATAAAGAAACTTTTTTATATTTTGCTTTTATATATCTTTCCTTTAATAATCTTGATTTCAGACGCTACCAGAATTTAATTCTAGAGCACTCAAAAATAAATAATCAGCTTTCAGGTTATCTCAACAACTTCACTGATATTTAAAAGAAAAACCTATCATATTTATACTATTTACGTTTATACTATCTTGTTTATACTATTTATACTTATACTATGCATGTTTATACCAAGATACAAATTAAAAACACTGGAACAAAATACATTAAAATGGAAACACTTTGCCTTCATATGGCATACTTTTGAGTGATTTTTTGTTTCTATTTTTGTATTTTTATTTGTATACAATGAGATTTATATGCAAAGAGAAAAAAGCAAACAAAATATTTAGTTTATTTTACTGGAGTCCAGTCTTCTAATGAAGTATGAAAGAAAGAAACGTGTAGATCTACTATTATTAAAGATTGATAGGATTATTAAGGATGTTTCCTGGGGTGTTTTCCCCAGTGAATTGAACGTGTGAGTAAATCCTAAGTGCCAGCAATGAGAGCTAAGCAGTTATCTGTTAATGCTGGTTAGGAACGGAGCATAGAGAATAGAACCACAGAAACCAAAGAAGACTACAACTGGTCCTGAGGGTTGAGGCCTCAGAAAAATCCATACCAGGTTCCAGCCTTTCCCTAACTAAAAAGGAGGAAGATGGCTGAATCTGCCTGGTGGGGAGAGGGATAATTTGCTGCAGGTGGAACCACTTTATTCCGACCTCGGCACTGCAGCGAGCCCTCTGTGGACCCGCTTGCTGAGAAAACTTGCTGCTCCCTGGGTTCTCTCCAGAGCAGCCTGGAGACTACGTTCTAACTTTTCTTTTAGATAGCCGAATATGAGTATTAGAATGAAAGATCTGATATTAGCAGCTCAATCATCTCTTTCTCCACTTTCTGTTACACAATTAAACCAGCGGGTGAGGCAGAGTGCCACAAGAGTAAGTAGATCAGCTGTCCCATTTCAGAATAGACTTGCCAAGCATAACACATTTAGAAATAAAATGCAGTTCATTCCAAAGCAGTTGATTTAATCCCTCATTATCCATCTATGTATTCAGCATCATGGCCTATCTTGACACCTTATTAATAAAGTATTCAAAAGCTTACCTCTGGATAGCATAGTTATTTAGACCTAGGGATCCAGTCAAAAAGAGGGATCGATTCCAGGCTCAGATGCAAATTAACTGTGTAACCTAAGACACCCTATTTAACCTTCTTAAATCTTCATTTCATAATTTGTAAAATGTGTATAGAACAACCCCGAAGTTCTGGGATCATGGATTAGAGAGAAACGGTTTAAGACCTCTTAGCACAGTTTCTAACACATAGTATAGTCAGTGTTTGTAAATGGAGTTCATATTAATACCTTTTTTTTGTTGTTTTTCTGAGATGAAGTCTTGCTCTGTCGCCCAGGCTGGAGTGCAGTGGCGCAATCTTGGCTCACTGCAGGCTCCGCCCCACCGGGTTCACGCCATTCTCCTGCCTCAGCCTCCTGAGTAGCTGGGACTACAGGCACCCGCCACCTCGCCCGGCTAATTTTTTGTATTTTTAGTAGAGACGGGGTTTCACCATGTTAGCCAGGATGGTCTCGATCTCCTGACCTCATGATCCGCCCGCCTTGGCCTCCCAAAGTGCTGGGGTTACAGGCGGGAGCCACTGCTCCCGGCCATATTAATACCTTTTAAAATAGGGACCAGAAGTTGAAGAAGAAGTGAAGAAAAAGGTAAAGTGTTTTTCCCTCTTCCATTCACATATATTTTTCATTTGTTAAAAATGGGCTTTCCGGAAGTGAAACTCCTGTACCAGCAAAGGCAGAGCCCAGCAGGATGCTTTCAATGTGTGCAAATCAACCTCTTGGTAGCCTGCCTTTTAAAAGCCCAAACTATCCATCCCCACACAAGTCTGAGACTCTTACCCTGTGTTATTTTTAAGTCATTTAAGTCATACTTGAGAGGAACATCATTGTTACTATTAGTCTTAACATCTTAATTCAAACTGGCCTAACAAAAAAGACTGAGAAAATAAGAAAGTACAGAAATTTGTGCTAGAGAAAAAATGGGAGGAAAAGTGTCACACCTTGGGGCTGCCCCGATGTCTTTTTGCCTCTTAGGTGCAGGGTACTCCATACTCTCTCGTGACTAAGGCATGAAGCCTAGAAGAAGTGGCTACTTCTGCCAGTGGTTTGTAGCCCTACTTTATTGCCTAGACAGCTCCCTGCACAGATTAGAAGGCAGGAAGCAGAGCAAGTGTTCCTGTAATCAGCCTCCCCCAGGAAATGTCAGTATTCAATGGGCTCGCAACTCACATTTCCACTTGTTTTTGTTTTGTTTTGTTTTTTCGAGACAGAGTCTCGCTCTGTTGCCTAGTCTGGAGTGCAGTGACAGGATCTTGGCACACTGCAACCGCCACCTCCTGGCTTCAAGCAATTCTCCTGCCTCAGCCTCCCAAGTAGCTGGGATTACAGGTGTGTGCCACCACGTCTGGGTAATTTTTGTATTTTTAGTAGAGATGGGGTTTCACCATGTTGGCCAGGCTGGTCTCAAACTCCTGACCTCAGGTGATCTGCCCGTCCCAGCCTCCCAAAATGCTGGGATTACAAGCGTGAGCCACCACTTCCGGCTTCCACTTGTTTGTTCAATATACGTTTGCCCTATAGAGTTCCATGCATCTGAGAATATTCCAACAAATCTTAGACCATTTCCAAGCAACGGATCCCTATTGTACTATTTCTTATATTTCTCTCTGTAAGCATTAACTTTGAAAATACAGCCATTAAATCATATTCATTAGTTCATTCCAGGCATAATCAATATGTTGGACTAGGACAACTCAAGAAGTAAACAAATCATAATCAATTCCTCTTGTCCCCTATCCCTTTAAATTTATTCCATTGGACTGCAGTAATCTTCCTGTGTCCCAATGTGGAAACGCCATAGACACTATCCACTGTTATGTAAGGTGCCCTACATGCGCATTAAATCTCAAGCACAGTCTCCTTCAGTAATCAGAAGGCCTAATCCCATGTAATTCTCAAACCTCTGAGCTTGTTGTGGTATGAGATTGTCTCCCCTACCCCAGTTAGGACCTACTTCAGGCTCAAGTCAGCCGTGAACAGGGGGATTCCCTCCTGCTCCTTAATCTCTCCCTGCTCACCCCTGTCTGTGCACTTCCTGCCAGCAGGGACGTGGGAAAGGGAGGGAAGGTGGGGAGATAGGACAATCCTTACTTGGCTGGGTAGCTTTGCTCTCTCTGGTCCTGGTGATGGCTAAAACCAGCTCTTTTTCTCACTGAGTGCTTTGTAGGCTCTACAGAGCCTATGCAGAGCCCTTCGTCTCCTCATTCCCAGTGGCCATTTGGGACTCCTTCCTCAGCTCCTGCAAATCAGTTCCTCATCTTCAGCCTTTTTCTGATGAGGTCACCTCTCACTCGTACGGGCTACTGTGTTGTACCAACAGCAGCTCCATCCTTCATGTCCCACGTTTACTCATCCCCCAGCTCTGGCCCCCAAACTGCGAGTGAAAACCAGTGCTGGCGGATCAGCGCTTCCCTGGCTCCTCCACACACACGCACTCAGATCTCCTTTCCTGGGAAATTTTCCAGGACAGGGTAGACCCCAGTCCACAGTACACTTTACCTTTCTCAGGCAGGAGTCAGGCGCCAGCCCTCTGGGTATCCCACATGCAAGGAACGCATTTCAAAGCTGTAGAGGTGGCCCTTCCTCCATCACCAGGCTTATGGTTTGGAGATAACACCCCTCCCTCAGCTCTTTCACAAACAGAAACGTGCCTGGCAGCAGCTCTCTCCAAGTGAGTCTCTTCACCAGCCCTTCTTCCCTCTCCGGACTCTGACCACTTTTTATATCCTTGATGCACTGAAGGGCCCAAGAGTCTTGGAACTGGTTTTTAATTCCTTTCTTTGAAAATCCATATATATGGATCTGTCTCAGATACACATGGGTACCCATTATCCACCACCACGCTTGTGCTTCCATTGAAGCAAAGACCAGAGGAGCCCCATTCTAACATCCTGTTACATAAGTGAAAATGGAATTTCTTTGGAATGCCATTTATTGTCATGGTGCCAGGAGTTCATCATAATCAACATTACAAAGGAAATACCAAAGGAAGCAATAATGATCTGCCATTTATTGTAAAACATGACCTAGGTGTGTCTTTTTTCTGTGTTTATAAAATGACGAGGTTCAAATTATAATGTAACTTTCCACATAGCAATTGAAATCACAGACTGAGAGGTTATTACAGGACTAGGTTGGAATGAATAGATTATCCATATGATTTGATTTACCCTAATATAGTTTCTTTTAGTTCCAACATGATGCAAGAAACCTCCCCCTCCCCCTTTTAACTCACCCTGAATTACAAATGACTTAACAGAAGCAGAAATATTTTCTCTGGAAAAACACAGTAAAGTGTAAAAGGAACTCTGGATTTTTACCCATAACAAGATTTTTACACTGTATTTCCCCCTGACGTATCTGCCTTAAGATTCTTCAGTCACTTCATATTGACTGTTCAGCCCCTGAAAACTCTAATTAGTTTAACAAGTTAGCCAGCCAACGCCACAGCAAGACTGTACACAAATAGAGAAGTTCAGGTCAGTTTTGCTGAAAAGAAGCATCGTTAAAGGTACAGAGCATGAGATATTGACCCAACCCTTCTGATAAATGATACAAAAACTATTTGCTCATGAACTGAGTAAACTATGCCCCCACCTTGACACTGAATTTTAATCACTAGAAATGGAATTATATCAAAATTCAAACATAGCTGAAAAATTTTAAGATAACATGTTTAAATATGCACATTTCAAGTAAAAGAACATTATTATAGTGATAATATCAGAGCCATTTGTAGAGAACTTTTGAGTCTTATAAAGAAAACAATATATAGGCCGGGCGTGGTGGCTCACACCTGTAATCTCAGCACTTTGAGAGGCCGAGGTGGGTGGATTGCTTGAGCCCAGGAGGTCGAGACAGGCCTGGGCAACATGGCGAAACCCCATCTCTACAAAAAATACAAAAATTAGCCAGATGTGGTAGTGTGCCTAGCTACTACAGGCACCTGCGTGTAGTGCCGGCTACCCAGGGAAGTCGAGGTTGCAGTGAGCCTTGATCACACCACTGCACTCTAGCCTGGGCAACAGAGTGAAACCCTGTCTCAAAAAGAAAGAAAGAGAGCGAGAGAGAAATAGAGAACGAGAGAGAGAGAGCATGCAAGCAAGCAATATATAAACCAGTGAATTTTACCTGGTGCTTTTAAAAATAATATTTGAGTTCATATGAAATTTAAATAGCATGCTTTACAAATTTCAATGTATATTTCCTAGAAGTAATTCAAGGTACCCTCAATATATGATGTCAGGTAGAGTATAAAGGGGTGTAATGATCAATGCAGATAAAGACGCAGGCTGGAAAGTAACCAGGAGCTCAAAGCTCACGACAGACATGAGCTGAAATGGGTTGTAGAATGTTCTTTCTGAAGACCCATAATTATATTTCTAGCTTGTTGTGAAATAAAATAGTTCAGGTACCCCAAGTGAAGTACATGACCTCTCAAAAAAGAAAACTGCCTCATTCTGCAAGGCCAGTTGCTTGCTTTTCACAGCGACACACATCACCTTACTGAATCCTTTAAGAATGAAGTTCTTCTTGTGCAGTAACACTGCAGCTGGAAACAAGGCAGACGCTGGAAAGCACTAGAACTGTGCTCAATGTTGACAGTGTAATCTGAAACTACTCAGCAGTTCCTAGTATCAGGTTCACACATAATTTGAACCAGACAGATTTATTTTGAAACTTTCTCTTAGAAGTTTCATTTAAATTGGAGGACAAAGAGTATGAGTATCAAGAAAGAAATTACTCTTAGTAATCCAAATGAATTAAGTGATCCTAAAGTGATTTAAGTGATTCATAGCACTCTCCCAAGCAGTGTCTGTCCCCATAGTACTGGTTTCTGTATCAAGCTGTCAGGGGATCAGAGAAGAAGCTCATTAACCCATTCAGACATGTGTTCAACCAACATTTGAGTTCCTGGTAAGTGCCAGGTACTGTAATAAGCACAAAACCTATGAGTTTTGTGGAAGGCAGGTCTAACCCTGTCTTTAGGAAGCTTTAACCCTTACATCCAGATTCACAGAAAGCTGGCGTACCAGTTGAATGCCCACTCTGGATATGGGCAAGTATTTTATTCTATTTTTTAAGTGCATACATACACACAAATACTCTAGCATAACTAAACTGTTGGTTATGATTTATTTGCTTTGAAAGGCAGAGTTGCCTGCAATAACAGAGGAAGCACTGTCAGTGGAAAAGTAGGAAAACACATCTGCAGTCAAGAGGGAGGCATTTCAGTGCCTGTTATTATGCCCTGGAGCCAAGATGATGACAGTGAGACATGAGCAGCCCTATAACAACCCAGTCCTGTTGGGTTCTGTGCTCTGAGGCCTCCCTGGATGCAGTCAAGGATAAGCCAGTGAAGCCCAAATCACCACCAAGACCCCTTCCTTTCCCAAAGTTGCCATAGACAGATACACTACCTGATAAAGGCTAATAAGCAGACGACCAATTTTCTTTTTTTTTTCTCTTTTTGAAACAGGGCCTCACTCTGTCACCCAGGCTGGAGTGCAGTGCCACAATCACAGTGCACTGCAGCCTCCACGTTCTAGGCTTAAACGATCTTCTTGCCTCAGCCTCCCAAGTAGCTGGGACTGCAGGCTACTACAGAGAATGGACCATCATGCTTAGCTAATTTTTCAATTTTTTTTTAGAAATAGGGGTCTTGCTATATTGACTTGGCTGATCTTGAACTCCTGGCCTAAAGTGATCCACCTGCCTTGGCCTCCCAAAGCTCTGGGATTACAGGTCTGCGCCTCTGCACCCAGCCCCAGATGACCAACTTTCAAAAATCTTTTTCAAGTTAGGAAAAAGATATTTAAAACATATTCATAAGCTTTTTTCTTAACTTATTTTTCTTAACCTTCATTCATGCATATAACTCACAGATTATTCAAACTTCTTTTATTATTTTTCTAACCCTTTAAAGGGGATTTCCAAAGCTTACCTTTACTTGAAGTAGAGTGGTTCCCATCCATTGATATTCAGGGGGAGTAGTCCATCTGAAATGAGGCCAGTTTTGAGATTTCAACATATATAAACTTAATTATTTCAGGAGAAATGTCAGTGGGAAAAATAAGAGCTACCATGACTTTTCCCTCCATTAATTAACAGATATTTCCATATAATAATAATATTTAAATTACATGTATTTGCTCAGCACTTTACACTTTGCAAGGCACTTTTACAGACATTGCCTAAATATTTATTCTCACAACAGCTGGATTATTATCTACAGGTGATGAACTTAAAACTCAGAGAAGTGGAAAGACTGGCTCAAAGCTCACAAGGATAAAAAAATAAAAAGGAATGCAGACACAGTACTTCTAATTCTAAGTCTCTTTTCACTCTATCAAATTACCTACCAGTATGTGCCATGAGTTATAGGAAGAACATCCTTTCTACAGTCACCAAATATCTGTTCTGTGCCTTTTATATTTCTGGCACTGTACTAGGTGACTTACATATATTATTTCTAAACCTACCAGTGTTTAAAGTAGCAAACAAAGGCACAGAGGAGGTAAGTACTGCCTGAAATTCATTCATTTATTCATTCATTCATCCATCATAAAAGAAGTTCAGGAGTAAGTCTGTGTTCTAGGCACTGGAGATATCGCTATGAACAAGACAGATTAGGTTTCTGCCTTCAAGTTTATGTGCTGGCAAGAGGAAAAAGATACCAAATACGTAAACAAATAAGTAAGTAATGCAATTTTAAATGGTGTTAAGTGCTTGAGAAAGATAAAGATGCAGGCTGGAAAGTAACCAGGAGTACAGGATTACTTTAGATGGTGTGGTCAGGGGAGATCTCCCTGAGAAAGTAATAGTTCAGCTGAGAAGAAAGTGTTGCTGGAAAAGAAAACCAGTAGAGAAAGGCACTGAAATGGGAATGAGACAGGCATGTTTGAAGAGAGGGAAGGAGGCCAGTGTGGCTGAGCATGGAGGGTCCAGGAAGTGACCCTGAAAAGAATGGAGCCGTGTGGGGACTCTGGGCCGTGGAAAGGAGGTTGGCCCTCATTCTAATTGCAATGGAAAGCCATTAGATGATTCTAAGAGAGAAGAATGATCTAAGTTTTGTTTTCAGAAGATGCCTGCAGCTCCATCCTTTGTGTAGAGAATGGACTATATAGAAGGGTATGTGAAAGGCAAGAGATGAGTGAATCCAAACGGAAAACAGAAGTGGAGATGATGAAAAGAAGTTGGATTTGTGGTATATTTTTAGAGAGAGAGCTGGAAGAACTTCCTGGCAGATTGTCTGTGGGGAGTGGCAGACAGAAGAATAAATAATGATTTGGGGCCTGAGCAAGTGAGTGGATAGTGGATCTGTTAGCTGAAATGGGAACAACTGGTGGGTGGGCAGGTTTCACAGGCAGGTGGTTGAGAAGATAGTTGGTGTCAAGCTTCTGTTTTAGACATGTTAAGTTGGAGATACCTATTAGGCATCTGACTAGTGATCTCGGAGCAGCTGTACATAAGAATCTGGAGCTTGGGGGAAAGGGATCAGAAGTGGCTTACATAAGGCAGTTAAAGGCATGTCTTTTCTGCTAGAAAATGAGACTTAGGCAGAGTCTTGAGGTTCTCTATCATTTAAAGACACACAGACCATAACCAGAAACATCATGCTATCAGTCAGATATCTTTCTATTACATCACTCCGTCTCCACGACTAAAGTCAAATCTCAGTAAAACTGAGCACATCAAGAAACCCCAAAAATATTACATATAAAACTGTTTGCCAATTTTCCTCTTCAGCCTTTTCTTTTGTTAGTATTTTAATTTGTCTTTTAAATGAATGTAGATTTTGAAGTGTGATATTTTAGCAAGGTCAAACTGTTCATTATCAGTTAAAGTCATATGAAAAAGTGGTAATGTTCCCTATTTATATATATAATGCATTATAAAAAACTTTTGCTTGATGCGATGTGAGTTACAAGCTAAGATTTTCCAAGAACAGGTAGTTCTCCATTATATAAATCTCTTTCTCAAGGCACTGATTGTCAGTCTGTGTTCTGCTGATGACCAAGAATTGTGAAGTAACTCTAGTTCTGTGGAAGAAAAACATTTTTAATAAAAAATTATTCATATAAATTTGTGGGGTACAAGGGTAATTTTGTTACATGCATAGATTGTGTAGTGTTGAAGTCAGAGCTTTTAGGGTATCCATCGCTCAGATAATATACCTTGTACCCATTAAGTAGTCTGCTTTCATCACCCTTCTCCCAGCTTTCATCCTTCCCAGTCTCCATTGTCTGTCCACATGGAAGAAAATCTCTCTGGGCTTCATTAGGATGAGAAGATGAGAGTTTTATTCTGAGCCTAGCTGTCCTTTACTATGACATTATCATAGTTCACAGTATCCAAATGTGACTCACAGGGAATTCACTCAACAGTTACTGAGATACCTGAATTACCATTTCCAGGTCTCTTGTTTAAATGTTAATAAAGCCAGTGTTTCTTAGAGGTGAGGTGAGGTTAGATAAGGTCATGTAGACTCCAACATAACCAGTGTCTCAAGTGAGGTGACCTATTCTCCTTCAACCTACCATGACGTTAGCATTTCATCTCTTCACAATTTTTTCTATAAACATATAACTACATATTACATTCATTTATTTGTCTACTTAGCAAGGATCTGTTCAGTGTCGATGACATAACACTGTTAGGCACAGATAGAAATACAAATGAAATACATTGCTCTTTAAGGTCTTACTAGAAAAGATGAAATAATCTAAAATTGTGGATAGACTAAACAAGATGTTTTCTATATATGGTCGAGGAGGGATTATACAATGCCTATTAAAATTCTTGACTGAGACTAATGACAGAAATCCATGGAGGATTTAAACATTTGGGGGCTAAATCTATGGAAATAAAATAACAGCCTATATAAATTACATGTACTATTATATATGTGCAAAATTAATTTCTCTGGGATCTCAAGGACCTTAATGTAATTATTCATTTTAAGTTTATATATTTATGTTTTTAGAGAAAATCACTATATATTAAGTCATAGGTCTCTACATTGATCAAAAGCAGATCCACCCTCATATTTGCTCCCATAAGGGGACCACATACTTTCTTAAATTCAATATTATATTACCCTTAAGAAAACTTGGCTGGGTGCAGTGGCTCATGCCTGTAATCCCAGCACTTTGGGAGGCCAAGGCAGGCAGGTTGCTTGAGCCTAGGAGACCAGCCTGAGCAACATGGTGAAACCCCATGTCTACCAAAAAAAAAAAAAAAAATTCGTTGGGCATGGTGGCACATGCCTGTAGTCCCACCTACTCAGGACGCTGAGGCAGCAGATGGATTGAACCCAGGAGGTCAAGGCAGCAGTGATCCTGGGGGGAAAATGAGACCCTATCTCAAACAATAAAAGGAAAAGAAGCTTTAGTCTTTCACTTTTTTTTTTTTTCTGACGAATGCCACCAACAAAAGCAACTATTCCTGTTCAAACTTATATTCATTAAACAAATATTCATTGAACGTTTATTATCGGCTAGATGTTTCAGTAGCCTCTGGGGATACAAGAGGGTATTTAGAGACCATTCCGTGCTCTCAGCACAAGTAATTACACATGTGATGAGTGCAGCACAGAGCTGGGGGAGATGCAACACGTGTGCAGGAGGCTTAGAGATAAGTCAGGAAGGAAGGTGTTCCAGACCAAGAAAACCAAACCTGGAGGTAGAAAGAACACGGTGTATTCATTCAGCTAAAACCTATCCAGCTTGACTTAAGCAAGAGAAGCTCCAGAGAGAGGCACATGAGGAGACTGGAGAGGTCAGGTGGCCAGTTCTAATGTCATCTAGAGGTCAAGGGAAAGCCAGGAGGTCCTCCAGCAGGAAAACACAGGTGCAGATTTACACTCCAAGGAGACCACTCCTGGAAGCTCAATTCTGCTTCATGGTATTACTAGTTTATTAGTGAATAATATACTTTATATTGTAACCATCACCCCACTTCATGAAAAAGAAGAGCTCATAAAAAAGAATCTGTATTGAATTGAAAGTTGAAGCTGTCATAATCGAAAAGCTGATTCCTTGTCATATTTTTTTAATGCTACATGAAATTTTATAGCCTTGAGAAAATTTTGTCTTCTAAATCTAGCCAAATAATGCTAGTGGCTGTTGCAGAATTAGGGTGTTTTGTGTTATATAAAGGTGTGAATTTTTTTTTCTTCCTTAAAATACCCTTAGAACTTTTGACCTGTCCTGTGACTGAATTCTGGATACTATTGGTTATAATAGTGCAAAACAGGTCAGAGATAACATAAGATAAAGAATATAGTCTCTTAGCACTTAGCCAATCTCTTTGGCCATCATCCCACAGAAAATATTCTTCAGGAGTGCTAAGGTATCAGTTATTAGAAAGTAATCTATTTTTAGAAACACGAAACTCAGCTTACCTTCTTTTCTAGATTTAGACCTTGTTTTAAAGAATACAATTCTTTCCGTTTTTCACAGGGAAACATTTATCTATACTAATCAATTCCAGTAATTTATTTATTTATTTTTAATTTTGAGACAGAGTCTCACAGTATCACCCAGGCTGGAATGCAATGGCTCGATCACAGCTCACTACAATCTTGATCTCCCAGGCTCAATCAATCCTCCTACCTCAGCCTCCTAAGTAGCTGGAGCTACAGGCACACGCCACCAAGCCCAGCTAATTTTTTATATTTTTGTTGAGACAGGGTCTCCCTATGCTACCCAGACTGGTCTCAAACTCCTAGTCCTATGAGTTCCTCCTACCCCAGCCTCTCAAAATGCTGGGATTACAGGGATAAACCACCATGCTCAGCTATCTCCACATATTTATATCATGGAAATTGTACTGATTCTTGAGTCTATGAAGAGTCCATTAAGATATAAACATGTTCTGTTTAATAAACATATTGTTGTCAGCATGTTTCTTTCTACAGTGGCGTGAGGATTACCATCTCATTATTTTCCTATACTCTTAGTTTTAACCAGCTATTAAAATAAAGTGCCAAGCAGAAGAAATCTGCATATTAATATGAACATTGGGCTCATTTATTTGTGTGTTTTTCATGAACACATGATGAAGTGTTTCTGGATAGTGTGGATTGGTCAGGCCCAACAGAAATCAGCAAATGCAGTGAAGCCAGAGATATACCAGATTGTTCTTTCAAAACTTCCTCAGGAAACATGTTGTCTGAATTGAGAAGGCAACACAGAAAAACAACTGGAATCACATTCTGCAGCACTTTTTCTAGCTATGAGCATTTATTACCTTACTTGAACAGTGAGTTGTCTCTGTAGCTCCATTTTGTAAGTAGCCAAATTTTAGTAGCATCATGTGGTTCTCACGTTTGAGTTGAAAAATTATTTTTATAAAAACAAAAATAGACAAATAAGATTTAGTTTAACTAAAAAGCTTCTGCACAGCAAAAGAAGAAGTCAACAGAGTAAACAGACAACCTACAGAATGGGAGAAAATATTAGCAGACTAGGCATCGGACAAAGGACTAATAATTGGAATCTACAAGAAACTCAAACAACTCAACAAGAAATAAACAACTCCATCAAAAAGTAGACAAAGGAATGAACGGATATTTTTCAACAGAAGACATATAAGTGGCTAAAAAACATATGAAAAAATGCTCAACATTACTAATTATCAGAGAAATAGAAATTAAAACCACAAAGCAAATGGAAAGCAAAGTCATGGAATCAACCTAAGTGTCCAATGTCCATCAGTGGTTGACTGGATAAAGAAAATGTGGTGTGTGTCTGTGTGTGTGTGTATGTGTATATAGGTGTATATATATATATATATATATATAAAATACACACATGTACACCATGGAATACTACTCAGCCATAAAAAAGAATGAAATGAAGGCCATTATCCTAAGTGAAATGACTCAGAAACGCAAAGTCAAATACTACATGTTCTCACTTATAAGTGGGAACTAAACAATCTGTACACATGGACATAGAGAATGGAATAATAGACAATGGAGACTCCAAAAGGTGAGAGGATGGGAGAGGGGATGAAAAATTACCTATCGGGTACAATGTTCAGTATTTGGGTGATGGGTATACTAAAAGCCAAGACTGTACCACTACATAATATGTCCATATAATAAAACTACATTTGTATCCCCTAAATCTATAAACTTTTTTTAAAAAGAAGTGATGAAAAAAATCAAACTTTTCAGTTGGATTGTCTATTGAGGTTCTTTTCAATTATCTAAAAATATTTTTCATTTTTATTTTTAAAAATACTCTAAATAAAAGTTGAAATTTCTTATTATTCTAGGCCAGAGTTTAAAGCAACATGGGCCCTTTTGGTTTTATGAGAAGTTTTATGAATATATTAGTTTATTAGTTTTTATTTCTATTAGTAACCAATAAATATATAGCAAAAAAATCATTAGGCTTTATCGATCTAGTGATAAAGAGAAAATTAGAAGTACATAGATAATTTCCATCACAATTGATCATTTTTAGAAATTCTATAGCAGAACACTGAAAAGCATCCTACTTGTTAAGCAATTTATTCCATTTTTCTCATGGTATTGCATACACTAAAAATTGGTCATTAAAGGTATATTGAATATTCTTGTTTTCATGTACCTCTGTTCATTATATGAAGTTCAATTCAGGATTTGAAGTCTTTCCTTCACACAATGCCACAAAAATGCATACGGTCAGTATAAATTGAAAAAAAATAGGATATTTCTCTAAATGCAAAAAGAAAAACATCTGTCTTTAAATTTTTTTAAACCCTGCCTAAATTGACATGTGCTTTACGTTAGTCCTGTATTATTCAAACTTTCATACATATGTGTGCATTAGGTATGCTCCCACACAGTTTAGTGATGGGGTTTGTGTATGTATAAGGTACCTGCAAATCCAAACTACTTCATTTGAAATTTGGGAAATTTTTCCTAAAATAACTTCCACAAATATATGTGTGTATGTAGGTATATATGTATATTTTATATGTAAATATTTATATACGCATATTATATATAATATATGTATTCTACATACGTATTATATATCTATAAAATAGTACCATGGAATGCTTTAAATATATTTTAATTGGTTTTCAGAGTTGGGGTGTGTGAGTTATTCTATATTTTAAGGATAGTGTCCTTTTTAGAAAAACATTTAAGTGTGATCTTTTAGATAGATGTGCCTTCCTGAAGAAGGAAAGACTAATTTAAAAAAAGAAAGAAAGAAAGAAATTGTCTCCTGGTCTGGTTTACTTTTTGCAACAGCTCTTAAAATTCAGAGAGTGACAGAGAAATATCTATAGCAGCTCTACAGATGTTCACAAAAGAAGAATATCTACTTTACCTGCCTTGGTGAGCATCTTATCAGCAAGCACATTAACTCAAACAATAACTACTCTTATCTGCAGAGGCCAGGTTCAGGCTCATTAGTGAAGTGAACTGGCAGCCACTCCCCTCTACATAGCAACTGGAGCAAATATTGTTCCAGCCCGCTGAGTGACCAATGAGAACTGAGACAGTGCCGTGGAATCTTTTCAATACGAGTAGTGTTAGTGTGAACGACCTCTCTTTGACTCTCATTCGCCTTCTCATTTAATCTCTACCATTTCAGGAGAATGATCTCATCTACAGACTGTAAATACTTGGGGACTTTTACGAAGGGAAAATATTACAAAGGGCTGAAGTTTGCTTCAAGAACAACTTAGGTACGCACTTCAGTTTAATTACTAGCAACTTGCATATGTTGTGGTATTTCAAAAGGGCTGTAGTGTTAGTACACTCATTATGGAAATTTCTAAATGTCAGTGTATGAATCAGTAATAGTGATGATTTTTATTATTCTAAAAAGATCTCTAAGATAACTAAAATTAAGCAGGCTACACGTTCTCTAATCATGTAATGAATGAATGAGGATTCTTGTCTGAGATGCAGGCCAAATGTGCTCTGGAAGTGGTTAGTGCGGCATATGGTGAATCTAAATCAGACTTGACCCCCGCAGGTTTGTAACTGAAACTTTGTATAAATTGACCACACCCTTCATTAACTCTTCTGCTGCCTAGAAAATAATAAAAATTATGAAGCGGGACTGATGGCTTTTGAAAAATACAATCAGGGGCTTGTGTCTCTTTGCAATTCTAGAGGAAACGTCACAGGATTTTAATTCCTGCCATGCAATATTGACCATGTTTCCTGTCTCTTCCCTTCTGCTTGTGCTTTTGCCTTGCTTTACGATGCTGGCAAGTATGGAAGCCTTTATCTACCATGTAAATGTATATCGTTATAATTCAACAGGGAACCGGGCTTCAAATTACAGCCTCCGGATGCAATAACCTTGGTTATTTACCCAGTACAAAGTAAACAACTTACTTTACTGTCAAAAGTTTTACTGCAATATGTTGCAGGGCTTACTACTAGAACAAACATTCAATAATTGTCTGTCTATTTAACGGGCGGATTTTATTTCAAACCAAATAGATACTGTCTGTAAATGCTGAAATGTTTGGTTTTTGTTTTTAGCCCAGAAGAAAATTCCCACAAATACAAACCCATTCTGGCCACCTAAGAATTTTGTCCTAGAAGCAGCGTGCTTTCTTTCCCTTACGGGTTTTAAAACTTGGCCACATGGTATTTTTAAGTTGGCAAAGTAATACCTTTTAGACGCGCCTTCACGATTTTGCTTAATTGAGTACAGCAGGTTAACAAAAGTGCCAATGTTCCTTTAAAACAAAAAACAAAATGCTCTGTGGATTTAAAGCTAATGCTAAATATTAGATTAAATTGCCAGTTGCGCTTTTCCATGTTTATCTTCTGAGATAGGAATAAAATTAAAATGTGTTACCATAGCAGCATCTGTAACATTTTATGAGACAAAAGATCCTTTTTTCCACACAAAGATCCAAGCCAAAAGCATTATCCATTAAGGAAAGCAATAAGGCTAGAGGGACATATTTTTTATAGTCATATTATGGAAATACTAAAGATCCAATGTCCTGAAGTCAAATTGGGAAACACAGCTGTTCACATTCATTTTTGTCCTGGATTGACACTCTTGGTTAATTCCTGAATATTGATCAGTTCTTATCCTCCAACATCCCTAAAACTGGAAAAGTTTTCTCCTATCCACATTTATTCTCAAATCACGTTTTAGGGAATAACAAAGAGGTGAATATAAATCTATGCCTTGTGAAGCATTTATTTAGGCTCTATGCCTGACTTGGTTTTGTAATCTTGATTTTTATTCTCTGGAGCTTATTTCTTTGGCTCTCTTCTTTGAAAATAATGGCAGGGTTCTCATCTAAAGGAAAAACATACAGAGCTTTTAAAACCTTGCAGGCCATGAATTTTCTTTGCATTTCATCCTAACCACCGTTGCCTTCTTTACCATTCAGTTCTCCTTTCTTCCAGTTCTTCCCTCTTTTCCTTCTACTTCATTTATTCTGCACCACATGCTCTAAAACTTACCAGTTCATTCATCTATTTACTCTATGTGTGATTCTGTGAACTGTAAGTAGAAGATTCTAGCTGGATCCATTTTAAAACTAAGGTAACTTTTTTTCCCCTAAACGTAAGCACTATGTCCAAGTCATCAATCAAATTTATCTGCTTTGATAGTTGACTCATTACATACCTGAAACTGGAAGAGTTTTCTTCCATTCACAATTCTTAGGTTAGCTTAATATTTACATAACTTATCAACCATTCAATTAGAAGTTTTTAAGTATATCTAAGGAAAAATTTTTAATTGCAATCCCTGACTTCATTTGAATTCCAGTTGACTCCCAAAATGTGTTACTTTTCACAGATCCAGAATTTTTAAAACTATAGAAGTCAAGCCACTCAGTTCTCTGTATTCTCCTTGTTGTCTGTTGACAATTTTTAGCGTTCTTTAGAAATCTGGTTTTATCGGCAGAATGCAAGATTGTTGAAGGTAAATTTCATGCTATGAACATCAGCCTTCCACAACTGCTTATTGAGTAGACTACTAAACCAAAGAATCTTAAAGCTTTCTCTGTAGATTTTAAACCTGAAGTGAAGTTAATGTTCTGAATAATTCTATAGCCTCAAGACTACTGTAGATGACTGAGTTACAGCACTTTTGTTTATAAGAATTATCAGTGCCAGGCCGGGCGTGGTGATTCACACCTGTAATCCCAGCACTTTGGGAGGCCGAGGCGGATGAATCTATTGTAGTATGGTGGCTGGTCAATAGGCTTGGCCCTTATAATATCTGAAGCACTAGAAGCTTAAAGCCTGAGGAGAAAGGCCTTGCTTAGTAAGAAATCGACTTCCTGTCCCTCTTGATAGAGTACTCAGTGCAGTGGACACAGCTTTCTCTTCTTGACAGTGAAACCTCCCTCTGCACTTGTCACCTTAAGCAGTCCCTCATCACCACCATTATAGCCATCAGTTTGTGGTATCATTGTTCAGCACTCAGTGTGGTCCAGGTACTCTATAAACATACCTCATCCATGATCTGATTTAATCTTCACAATAATCCCATGATATAGATATATTTGCCAGATATGGAAACTAAGGCTCAAAAAAAACAGTTATCCAAAATGGTTATGTAGGAAAACTAGGGTACAAACTCAGGTCATTCTCCATCCAAAGGCCAAGATTCTAACTGCTTTTTCATGGTAGTAGAAAAAATATTAAGGGGAACCTCCACCTTTTGCTTTGCTCTGGGTTAGTAAACACTTTCAGTAGGTGTGGACGTTTAATAGGCCTCTCAAACTCAACACGTCCAAACCAAACACTTGATTTGATATCCCCCTTCCCAATCTGTTCCTCATACAGTCTCAGAAAATGGCACCACCATCTAGCCACTTGCTTAAAGGCAAAGCCTAAGAATCATACTCTGTTCCTTCACAGCTTACTTCATCAGCAAATCCTGTTGGCAAAACCTCCAAATCTGAACACACTTCTTGCCACCTGCACTGCTCAGCCCTGGTCCAAGCCATCCTTACACAGACATCAGCAGCTACCTCCTATATAGTATTCCTTCTTTTGTGCTCCACATAATGGTCAGAGTGCTCTTTTTAAATTGTAAATCTGATCCAGACATTAGCCTGCCTACAACCCACCAGCACAGGTGGTTGTCGGCAGGCTGATGTCTGGAGCAGATTTTTTGTTGTTGTTGTTGTTGTTAATTTAGAACAAAATCTGCTGTCCTTAATATAATCTACAAGTAAGGCCCAGCCAGCACGTTCTAGAATCTGTCCACCTCTCCACCCTCATCACCACTCTTCTCCCCATCTCACGCCTACAGCTGTGTTTGGAGTAAGCTTTCTTTCCATTTCTCAAGATTTCCAAGCACAGGAAGTCTCAGGGCCTGTGCATTTCCAGTTCCTTCTGCCTGGAGTGCTCTTTTTCCTAGATCTTCTCATGATGACAGATCTCAGTTCAAAGGTCACCATCTCAGGAAGCCCTGCTCTGAACACTCCCGCCAAAGGATCCCTCCCCTACCCCATTTCTTTCTACCCCATTGCCTTTTTTTGTTAATTGTGTAGCATTTACCACTGTCTGCAGTCATTTGTTTATTTATCTGCTTATGTGTTGAACTATCTCTCTCCTTTCACTAGGTCTTTAGGTCCTTATCAACTGAGTTTGTCTGTCTTTCCCAGTTCTATACCCCCAGTGTCCAAAACACCTGACATATAGTTTGAATGAATGAGTGAATGAATGACTAAGAAGATTGATGGTCATGTGGGAACACATCCCAAATACCCTTCTGGCTTTTATTGGTGGGTAAAGGGACAATAAATCAGTAACTACAATTTAGAGAGACGATTGCTGTGACTGAAATGTGTGACGAGTTCTAAAAGAACATGGGAAGTTGGGAAGGAACCATCTCAGGCTGAGAGGGTTAGAAAAGGATCCCTGGAGAAAGTCATGCTTCTAGGAGGCCCTCTTTCCTATGGTCTGTTCATTTTGTAGTACAAAAGCATAAAGGTACCCTTCCCAAATTACATGAAGCTGCATACCATTATTGGTGTGGAACAGTAACCCTTGTATTGTGTTTCTAAATGCTTGAGACTACTAACATAATCTTGATCACTATGTTCATTTATCCTTGGAATACAACCTTTTACGTTTGAATCTTAATTAAAGAGAAAACAACTTCTGGGAAGCAGCTCCTTTTTTTGCAAGGTTTATCCTCAGCTTGCCAGGAGAGCTGCATTTTTGGATGATCTGTGCCACGTCTTGCTTTCAGACTCTTATTGGTATTGTCATCGTGCTTAATTAAGCATAATACTGGCATAAACAGTATAGTCATGGAATGCTGGAGATAATAAAAAGGGCATGTGGAGAAGCATCAGACACTTATTGCACAGTTAAAAACATGACTTTCAGAAAACCTCCCAAAGTCAGAGAATGTTTAGAAACTTATTTTGGATGTCCTGAGTCACTTCTTACTTTTAGTGGGTACAATGGGATCAATCGCTGATTATAAATTATTGTGCTTTACAAGATGCTTACCACAAAAAAAACCCAAAGAAACAAAAAATTAAGAAAGAAAGAAAGAAAATGCTCACACAGATGTCTCTTCTGACTTTTGCCACTATTTGGCCTCTTGGTTAAACTGTTCCAGTAGCTTCTTACTTGTCTTCTTTTCTTGTTATTCTCATCTTCAAACCACTGTCAGGCCAGTTATAATAAATGATCATTTTTATGCCTCTATTATGCAAGGCAGCATATTGCAGTGAAATTATTTACTTGCTATGTCTGTCTCCCTAATAGACTGTATGTTCCTTGAGGGAAATAACTGCCATTCTATCTTTGAATTTTTAGTATCCAATATCGTCTGACTTGTGGTAGATGCCCAATAACAAGTTGAATGAATGAATCATTCCCCAAAGCCTTCATTTTATTGTCTCTTCCATTTATAAGAGTGGAGAAAAGAAATATCAAGTACCAGCTCTTTTGAGCTGAATGAGTTGGAAGTTGGCAGCACTTCAAAGTAGAACTTATTAGATAGTATAGAGAACTCATAATGTGATGGCTTTGTCACAGAGGCTCTAAAGAGTCAGAAAAACAAAACAAAAGCTAGAGTAAGAGATTAAAGCTAGAAGAGATTCCTGAGGCTTAGAATGTATTTATCACTTTCTGACTCACTTAAAAATGAGAGATCAACATTCACCAGCATATTATGTCCTGTCTTTTCCCAATTGTTCTATCTGCTATTATTTTAATATCTGGGATTAAAAGCTTAGTTAGCCCTTGAGATGCTAGTTAATGCCTCTTAATCACCATGACTGCAAAACAGGTGTCTGCCACCAGCTGAATCCCTTTGCCTTGCATTAATCTGATTAGCTACAACAATAGTTCTCTCACTTTAGTATGCATCAGAATCACCTGGAGGGCTTATTAAACCGTAGATAACTTGAGCTCCACCCCACTTGGATTAGTCCATTTTCACACTGCTATAAAGATATACCTGAGACTTGGTAATTTATAAAGGAAAGAAGTTTAATTGACTCACAGTTCTGCATGGCTGGGAGGACTCAGGAAACTTACAATCATGGTGGAAGGGGAAGCAGGCACGTCTTACATGGCAGCAGGCCAGAGAGTGTATGTAGGAGGATCTGTCAAACACTTATAAAAACATCAGATCTCATGAGAACTCAGTATCACCAGAACAGCATGGGGGAAACCGCCCCCATGATCCAATCATCTCCCTCCCTCGACATGTGGGGATTACGATTTGAGATGAGATTTGGGTGGGGACACAGAGCCAAACCATATCACCACTCTAACCCCAGAATTTTTATTGGTGAGGTCTGACTTGGGGATGAAGAACTGGCATTTCTAACAAGTCTCTCAGAGCTGCTGTTGCTGGTCTAGAAACCACAACTTTCAGGACTCCTGGTCTACAATGCTTCTCTCAGTTTGATGCACCTATGAATCACCTGGAAATCTTGTGAAAATGCAAATTCTACTTTAGTACATCTGAGCTGGGGCTTGAGATTCTGCATTCTAAGAAGCTTCCAAGTTATGCCACTGCTATTGGCCTGGGGACCACTGTTGAAAAGTTCTCTCCTCTGACTGCAAGTTAGAATCATCCAAAAGCTTAAAATATCTTGCTGCCCAGACCCTGCCACAAGATTCCGTTTCAATTAACCTTCAGGGGAGTGGGGGCAGAAATCTATATTTTTAATGAGGAGCTCCAGATATTTCTATTACAGGTAATCCATAGTCCACAATTGTAGGAAAACTGGTCTAGAAAGGATAAAATCATCTATGGAATTTTCATATAAATATAATTGTCTAAAACATGTGTGAGTTATTTATAGAATATATTTTTAAAGTATCATTGCATTTAATTGTTCCTAAGATACACTTTTTAATATTTCAATATCTCTAAAATTGGAAGACTTCATAATCTGTGGTGCTTACAATTATTTAATATAATTGGCAGCATTTTCTTTTTTTTTCTTTTTTTATTATTTTACTTTAAGTTTTAGGGTACATATGCACAATGTGCAGGTTAGTTACATGTGTATACATGTGCCATGTTGGTGTGCTGCACCCAGTAACTCGTCATTTAACATTAGGTACATCTCCAAATGCTATCCCTCCCCCTCCCCCCACCCCACAACAGGCCCGGTGTGTGATGCTCCCTTCCCTGTGTCATGTATTCTCATTGTTCAATTCCCACCTATGAGTGAGAACATGCGGTGTTTGGTTTTTTGTCCTTGTGATAGTTTGCTGAGAATGATGGTTTCCAGCTTCATCCGTGTCCCTACAAAGGACATGAACTCATCCTTTTTATGGCTGCATAGTATTCCATGGTGTATATGTGCCACATTTTCTTAATCCAGTCTATCATTGTTGGACATTTGGGTTGGTTCCAAGTCTTTGCTATTGTGAATAGTGCTGCCATAAACATACGTGTGCATGTGTCTTTATAGCAGCATGATTTATAATCCTTTGGGTATATACCCAGTAATGGGATGGCTGGGTCAAATGGTATTTCTAGTTCTAGATCCCTGAGGAATCACCACACTGACTTCCACAATGGTTGAACTAGTTTACAGTCCCACCAACAGTGTAAAAGCAAAACCACAATGAGATACCATCTCACACCAGTTAGAATGGCGATCATTAAAAAGTCAGGAAACAACAGGTGCTGGAGAGGATATGGAGAAATTGGCAGCATTTTCTTTCTCTGTGATACATAAAATGATTAGTAGTGATAAAAGAAAAACTTCAACCGAATTAAATTTAAGAGTTTAATTGAGCAATGAACAACTCATGAATTTGGCAGGCTCAAAGACTCCAGCACAGCCATAAGGTGGAAGAAGATTTATGAACAGAAAAAGGAAAATAATGTACAGAAAATGGAAGTGAGGTACAGAAACAGCTGGATTGGTAACAGGTTGATGTTTGCCTTATTTGAACACAGTTTGAATGCTCAGCAGTGTATGAGTGGTTGAAGTATGACTACAGGAATTGGCCAAGACCCAGCTATTGTTACAGACACATACACCTAAGTTAGGTTTTTCAATCTTTTCTACCGACTAAGTTAGGTTATGGTTTGCCCACAAGGACTCAAATATGGAAGTATAGAGTCCTTCTCAGGCCATATTTAGTTTGCTTTAACAGTAGATAAAATATGAGTATTCTTATTTCTATTAAATATAGTGTATTAATTTTTAAAGATTTGAAAAAAATGCATGACATTCACAGGATTGTAACATTTTTTAGCACCCATTTAATTCAGGTTTTTCTTATATAGGAAGGATTTAAAATATATCAAAAGTATTTGCAATTTTTCTTCTCCAAGAGATTGTTTGTTATGCTGGGGCAGGAGTCAAGAGTAGAGAGGCAATCTGGAAACTGAAAGAAAGGCTAAATTGACCATTATGCAAAAGAGACCATCAGTTCCAGGAACTCTTGGAGGACCACGGCCAAAGAAAGAAGAAGGAGAATGAAAGGACAAACCCAGCATGTAGCAATGTGTAGCAGAAGAGAAAAAGCAAACAGCTGAACAGCTGCCTGGAAAGTGGAACTTCGATAAGAGAGGACACATGAATGGGGAGGGACACTGTGAATCTCTCATCACTTCCTGGAGAAAATGTTACAAAGACCCATACTACTTTTCAATGTTCAAAGCTCAATTTAATGTGTGCTTCCTTTGGATTCAGCATATACTGAGGCAAAGTAGCCTAGAATATTCACAAACAACTTGTTAATTTGAAATCTGATAATAAATAACATTGGTTTGTTCTACATTATCTTCTAGGGTCAGCAATTTCCCTGAACATATACCTTCCATTAAGTTAGGATTTAAAAAACATATAATTGTGAATCAAATAGCCCTTACGAAAGCATTTCCAAAATTGGTGTTTGATGTGGTTCAGCTGTGTCCGCACCTACAGCTCATCTTGAATTGTAGTTTCCATAATCCTCACGTGTCATAGGAGGGACCCAGTGGGAGGTAATTTAATCATGGGGGTGGTTACCCTCATGCTGTCCTTGTGATAGTGAGTGAGTTCTTACAAGATCTGATGGTTTTATAAGGGGCTTTTCCCCCCTTTTGCTCGGTACTGCTCCTTGCTGCTGCCTGCGAAGAAGGACATGTTTGCTTCCCCTTCTGCCATAATTGTAAGTTTCCTGAGGCTTCCCCAGCGGTGCTGAATGTGAGTCAACGAAATCTCTTTCCTTTATAAATTACTCAGTCTTGGATATGTCTTTATTAGCAACATGAGAACAGACTAATACAGTGTTCTAAATAATAAGACTGCGGAAAATGTTTTAAATGTGAAGAAAAAAACACAGAGGAGTTAGATAATAGATTGTTAGGATAGATAGATGATAGATGATTGATAGATATCATAGGTAAATATGTTAGATGGGTAATATGATAGATCAATGGATAGATAGATAGTCCCAGTGCTTAAAAAAAACCTATAGTAAAGAAAGTTATTTGTGTTTTTAAACCTATTACTTCCCAAACTCATTTAAACAGAGAATACTGTTTGAGGCTCACCCATTAACATTTGGTAAACACTATTCTGTAAATTTCCAGTTGGTGTGCTCTGTATGTCTCAATTTCTAGTTTTAACCAACTCCTAGTAGATTTCTATTTTCAAGTAGGGAAAGGGTTTTCACAGGAAAAGAAGAGCATCTGGAGACCAAAGGAAGGGATACAGGAGAAAATCTGAAAATACGCTTCAGCTCTGTAATTTTGTCTAAGGCAGTCCTTGCTTTCAATCCCTAGAAAGTCCTAGTAAATCTCCCACAGTGGGGAGGTCAAGGTAGTTCACCACAATGGCTAACAGTGCCATGTAAATTGCAGCTATCTGAAAGTTGGTTAATCTCCCTAAACCTCATTTTGTACCTTCATATAATTCTGGTAAGAATGATGTCTCCTCCAGAGGGACATTGGGGATATTAAATGGAATGTCGTACTGAAGCATGCAATAAGTAATCAATGACTGTCAGTTGTCATTATTAACAAATGCATCCAATTGCTAAATTTTAATCTCTAAATGTTTGAGAAATTGATTTGGAAAAAGATAGGAATACTCAAACATTGCAGCAATTTTTTTTAGCTATGCAATACAGTGCACAAATATGTATAAATCAACATATATCTAGTTAGGTAAACAAGCATATAATATCGGGTAGTTAATGATGGAAAAGGTCTAGGTCAATGTTCCTAAAATAAATATTTAAAGGAAAATTAACAAATTAAAAAATATGAGAATCACATTTATGCCCCCATTGCAAAGATGACTCTTTGGTAGCTTAATGGGGCATTGTTTTTTATTATATAAAAATTATTTTAAAATAAGTTCTTATCTGATATTTAAGACATAATTTTTTTCTGGAATTTTATTTTATTTTGACAGATAAAAATTGTATATAAAGTATACAATTTGATGTTTTGATATACATATATGTTGTAAAATGATTACTGCAATCAAGCTAACATATTCTCAGCTCACATAGTTACAGCTTGTGTGTGTGTGGTGAGAATACTTCAGGTCTACTCTCAGTAAACTTTAAATATAGAACACAGTGTTATTAATTATAATCACCATATTGTCCATTAAACCTCCAAAATTTATTCATCCTGAAACTTTGTACCCTTTGACCAATAGCCCTCATTTCCTCCACCGTCCAAACCCTGGCAACCACCATTCTACCTTCTGTTTTATGAGTTTGACTTTTTTGGATTCCACATGTGTCAGATCATGCCGTGTTTGTCTTTCTGTGCCTGGCTTATTTCACTTAAGATGATGTCCTCCAGCCTCATCAATGTTGTCACAAATTGCAGGATTTCCTTCTTTTTAAAGGCTGAGTAATATTTCACTGTGGGGTGTGTGTGTGTGTGTGTGTGTGTGTGTGTGTGTGTGTGTGTGTGTGTCTGTATCACATTTTCTTTATCCATGCATCCATCAACAGATAGGCAAAGGACATGAACAGACAATTTTCAAAAGAAGACATACATATGGCCACCAAGCATATGAAAAAATGCTCAATATCACTAACCATTAGAGTAATACAAATCAAAACCACAGTGAGATACCATCTCACACCAGTCAGAATGGCTACTATAACAGACAAAAAATAACAGGTGCTGGCGAGGTTGTGGAGAAAAGGAAAGGCTTATACACTGCTGGTGGGAGTATAAATTAGTTCAACCATTGTGGAAAGCAGTATGGAAATTCCTCAAAGAACTAACTACAGAACGATCATTTGACCCAACAATCCCATTACTGGGTATATAGCCAAAGGAATATAAATCATTCTACTATAAAGACATATGTATGCATATGTTTACTGCAGCACTATTCACAACAGCAAAAACATGGAATCAACCTAAATGCCCATCAGTGGTAGACTGGATAAAGAAAACGTGGCACATATACACCATGGAATACTATGCAGCCAAAAAAAAACGAGATCAAGTCCTTTGCAGGAACATGGATGGTGCTAGAGGCCATTATCCTTAGCAAACTAACACAGGAACAGAAAGCCAAATACTGCATGTTCTCACTTATAATTGGCAGCCAAATAATGAGAACATGGGGACAGAAGGAGGAAAACAGTAGAAACTGGGGCCTACTGGAGGGAAGAAGGTTGGAGGTGGGAGAGGTTCAGGAAAAAAAAAAACAAAAACTGTCAGATACTATGATTTGTACCCATGTGACAAAATAATCTGTATACCAAACCACCGAGTCACAAGTTTACCTATATTACAAACCTGAACATGTACCCCTGCACCTAAAATAAAAGTTACAATATTAAAAAAAAAAATACCCAGATCCTTAGGTTGTTTCCAAATCTTGGCTGTTGTAGATAACGCTACCATGAACATGGGAGTGCAGATGTCTCTTCAGGATACTGATTTCATTTCTTTTGTGTATATACCTGGAAGCAGGTATATACCTGCTGGATTTTATGCTAGTTCTATTTTTTTTTTTTGAGCAACCTTCATACTGTTTTCCATAATGACTGTACCAGTTTCCATTCCCACCAACAGTGTACAAGGGTTTGCTTTTCTCCTCACCTTTGCCAATGCTTAATCTTTTGTCTTTGATAGTAGCCATTCTAAAAGGCGTGAGGTCATATTTCATTGCTGTTTTGATTTGCATTTCTCTGATTAGTGATATCAAGTGCTTTTTCATGTATTTGTTGGCCGTTTGTTTTCTTTGAAGAAATGTCTGTTCAAATCCTTTGCCCATTTTTAAATAGGGTTATTTGGGGGCTATTGTTACTGAGTTTACTCAGTAAACTCAACTGAATTAGGTTTCTTATATATTATGGATATTAACTCCTTACCAGATTTATGGTTTGCTAATATTTTCTCCCATTTCTTAGGTTGTCTCTTTGTTGAGTATTTCCTTTGCTTTGCAGAAGGTTTTAGTTTGATGCAATACCATTTAACTATTTTTACTTTTGTTGCGTATGTTTTTCAGGTCATATCAAAAAATCATTGCCTAACCAATGTCAAGTTTTTTTTATGTTTTCTTCTAGTAGTTTTACAGTTTCATGTCTTACATTTAAATCTTGAAATCACTTTTAGTTGACTTTGTATGTGGAGTGAGGTAAGGGTCTACTTTCCTTCTTCTGCATATAAATATCCAGTTTTTCTAGTGCCATTTATTGAAGAAACTGTCCTTTCCCATTATATAATTTGAGTACCCTTGTTGAAGACCAACTGTCCACATATGTATGGGTTTATTTCTGGGTTCTCTACTATGTTTCATTGGTCTATATGTCTGTTTTTATGCAAGTATCTTACTGCTCTCATTACTGTTTTATAGTTCTCAATGTGTGCAGATTTTTCACCTCCTTGATTAAATGTCTTCTTAGGTATTTTATTGATTTTATGCTATTGTAAATGGGATTGTTTTCTTAATTTCTTTTTCATATAGTTCATTGTTAGTGTACAGAAACACAACTGACTTTTGTATGTTGATTTTGTATCCTGCTACTTTACTGAATTTGTTTATTAGATTTTTTGTGGAGTCATTAGGGCTTTCTATATAAAAGATCATATCATCTGTGAACAGAGACTATTTTACTTCTCCCTTTTGTGATTTGAATCCCTTTTATTCCTTTTTCTTGCCTAATTGCTCTGGCTAGAACCTCCTGTACTATGCTGAATTGCTGATCTTAGAGGAAAAGCTTTCGTTTCCTCACTGTTTATGATGTTAGCTGTGGGCTTGTCATATATGCCTTTAGTATATTGCGGTACATTTCTTTGATACCTAATTCATCGAGAATTCTTACGAAGAGTTGATTTTGTCAAGTGTTCTTTCTGCATCGATGGAGGTGATCAGATAATATTTATCCCTCATCCTGTTAATGTGGTATGTCACATTTATTGACTTGCGTATGTTGAATTATTCTTGCATCACAGGGATAAATCTCACTTGATCGTGATGTATGATCCTTTTAACATGCTATGAATTTGGTTTGCTAGTATTTTGTTGTGGGAAAATATAACGTTACATGCATAGTTGCCTCCAACCTAAGCCAGTGCCTGATAAATGAAAGGTTTTGCACTCTTAATTGAACAAATTCCTTGGTTCCAGTACTTTACTATTCATTGAAAGCCAGGAAGTACTGGGACAAAGAAATTATTAGAGTTGATAATAAAAGAGTAAACAGCATACTCATTATTAGCAGCGTACTTTCTCATTTTCTCTCCCTGATAGGACTTTAACTCTTTTCCATACATTTCAGCCCTAATGTACTTATCATATAGTCTTTAGGAACAAGAGAAAAGACCAAGTAGAATATGTACAAAACTAAAATAAATACAGAGACATTTCTTTTTGTTTTATTAGGGAAATTTAGGAGGATGAGAAACAGTGAAATCTAAGATATTGTTTCTACGACATTTTGCTATGTGCATGGTATGGATGAATAAAGTGAAATATCCTTTATAATTATCTAAAAAGGATGTGAAAGTGAATAGATGATGCTGAAACTAAAAAATGTTATTCTAGATCAGCGATTCTCAAACATTAATGTGCATACAAATCACCTGAGGAGTTTTCCAAAGCACATTTTGATTCAGCAGGTCTGGGCTGGAGACTGAGATTCCACAATCACAAAGAGCTCCCAGGTAGTACTGATACTGCTGGTCTGCATATCACACTTGGAGTAGAAAGGTTCTAGGTTACACAGACCATCATCTTGGTGCACCAGACTTATTTCCTAGTCTGGGTTCCTCTGGAAATATTTCCAGTGCACCAATCAGTTTGATGGAGTTGGATAAAGAGGGAGAGTCAAGATTTACTTCACTTGAAAAGAATATTTATTTTCCATTTAAGGCTAATGGACTAATGGACTAAATATTACACATCTCAGCCCTTGGGATATCTGTGATAATATTATTCTTTTCCTACCAATGTGCTTTTACTCTATACTTCTGCTCTGCTGGGTGGCCAATGGGACCTTGTCTGTTTACCAAGCCTAGTTCTCATGTCTACTCTCCTTCGATCTCTTTTCTTTCCTCCAACCTTCCAATCCAAACTGAGGTGGCGGTATTCCCACCACCAAGAAAGGCATAGTTTCCATTTTTTTCTCCACTAGTTCTAGTACATGCAATTAAATTTTCTGAGCCTAAAATTTCTCATCTCTGAAATAAGGAGCATGAAATTCTGTGCATGGGTGCATATGAAGCTAATGAAATGGCACATAGAGTGTCTAACACAAAGAAGGAACCAAATAAATATCAGATTCTATCCCTATCCCACTTTTATTTTGTCCCACTCCAATGTGGTTTTGCATAATTGGAAATCATTATGTATAGACATCAGGTAAAATCTAGCCCCAGCTTATGTAGTACTCTAAGACCATCAAGTTTTTTGTTTGTTTTTTTTTACCTCTTGTCTTCAGTTTTAATTTAAAGCAATTAAAACTAATACATTCAGATTTCAACAAAGTGTAAGTATCCCTCTGCTGAACCACTATATTGTTATAGTGTGGGTTAAGAATGCCAATAGGCATGGAACAGATGCCAGATAACCAAGATGGTACTTTTACTGGGTCTGGCATTAAACAAAGAAACGTGTTCATAAATCATCTTTCTTGGATCTCAACCAAAAATTGTTGTTTTGGATTTTGTCATCTTTTCATTTAAATTTCTACTTAATCCTTCATTAGAGCATGTGTTAACAATCTTAATTTGTGTGATTGCCTTCATGAAAAGTTGGATATATAAAATAAATGTCACTTTTAAGGCATCTAAGGAATTGTTTTCTATCTTAATCACCAAGTATGTCAGACACATTGCTTACAATGTCTTCTATTTCGATCTGTGGTTTGTTTTTGCCATCCAAAAATGAGTAAACTTTAGTTTCACCCAGCTGTGTTTCTGAATATGAACATTCAAATGTGGACCACGTGTGATGGAAAATCCTGCGATGGCTGAGAATATGGATAAACTTGAGGGGGACTGTTTGATGGAAAGTCATTATATAATGCATATTTTCTTTCATTCATTTAACAAACATTTATTCTAGGCCAGAACTAAGAACACAATGGTGAGCAAAATATTCCCTCAACAAAGTACCCATGCACACACACACAAAGAAACTACACGTTTATTTGGAATGTCTAGTAGAGTTCCCCCCCTTCTCAGCTATTTTACACCAGTTCCTATATAACTGGTTTATGTAATAATAAATAGTGACTATAAAAATTTGACAGAAATTCTAATTGACAAGAAGATAGATATGTTTGTTGTGGAAACTATTTCTATTTGGTAATAGATTCCAAATGTGTTGAATGGTCTCTAAAAAATGTAGGAACACAGGACATACTGCTCATGATGTATAACAAAAACAATAGTTTCAAAATTTATGACATATTGTAGTTTATCAAGTGGTTTTATAACCATTATCTTGTTTAATTCTCACAACATCCTTATGAGTAGTGTGGGTGTGACCATGAGAATATGTGAGTGTGAGTGTGTGTGTGTGTGTGTGTCCGTGTAGGAGAGAAAATGATTAACCCATTTCATAGATGAGGTGTAACCCATTTCATAGATTAACCCATTTCATAGATGAGGTGTAACTAACTATGTAGCTTCAATTATACTGGCAGGTCACGGAAAAGAGATTTGCAACCAGCCTTATGTCTCTCCTCCCACCTCCCTCTACTGACCCACACCTTTTTATGAAGAAGGGATTGCAGCCATCCCACAGCTCATCAATGCTGTCATGTCTATGCACGAAGGCACTCTTAGATAGAAGAGAAAACGGAGGGGGCCTGGGATCCAGTCCCCGGCACAGGCACTGAGTGTGCCCCTGGCCCCAACAATTTAATTCTGAGAGCTCAGGACAGTGTGAGGAGCAGCCTGTCATTTTCGGAGACACCAGCTGAGGGAGCCTGTGGACACAATACCTGATGAAAAGCTCCCCAGCCCAGGGTGGAACCAAGCGGCCCACGCCCGCTCTTAGGAGCCAAGTTTCCCAAACAATGTCAGAGTTAGCTTGGGGAATCTTCTTAGCACTCTTAAGAGGTCAGAGCTGAGATTTCCACACAATGACATATTAAAGTATTGGATCCAGGGTCCTTTGCATTGGTAGAATGTCAGGAAAATAGCGTTAGCTAGATAAACTTCTTTCCCTGAAACCAAATACAGTCATATTGTTTACTATTATAGGTCTATCTGCATTAAGGTTGCTGTTTAAATGTTACCAATCGGCTCATATTTTGGTAATTTTGTTCCAGTTGGAAAGAAATGTCTTAAGAAATATTTTTTCAGCCAGAGTGTTTGAGCACTTTAAGATATCTTTAGTATACGACATCACTTCTCCAGGTCCTCAAGAGACCTTAAAAAAAAAAAAAGGCTTTGTATCTAAGCAGTGCCACAAAAAAGAAAGCTGAGACCCTTCACCCTTCGATTCCAGTATTCCCAAACTCATGGTAAACCATTAGGAATTGGATATGTCCCAAATTTATGTAGCAACTCCCTTCTTAAGAATACAGAGAACGTTTTTTTTTTTTTTACACACCTCATTACACCTCACAATTGAGCCTCAACTTGAGATTCCTTTGCCCAGCAAAGTCCAGAATTCACCACTGTCTGGATGCTGGACCCAATTCATTTTGCTGTCGTTGATCATTAATTTGAGAATTGTGGGAGGGAGAGGAGGAGCGAGTCCCTCTCTTTACTTTAGAACTGGTAAAACTGAGATAGCCAGAGATTTCTAGAACTGCCAAGCTAAAATGTAAGTTGAATCATTGTGCAAGTATGGATTAGAACCCAGTACTGGGTTTGAACTGTAAACCCAGTTTCTGATCATATGGCTGCCCAGTGCTCCTGGTGGCAGAGCTGATTGCTTCCTGGGTTCAAAGGGGTCATGCTTTCCAGGGCACTCTGGACATCCATGGAACAAGCCTAATTTAAACATTAGAGGTCTTTCAAACCCTTATCATCATCACTTCAGTCTCTCAATTCTCCATTAATTCTTTTGTGGAATTAAAAAATATTTTCTCCTGAATTTCCTTACGAAAAAAAATCAAATGTTCCCTCAGGGCAAGGAGACATAGCTAGGGGTATTGTGCGATAAGAGGGTGAGTAAAAAGGAAAAGTCTAGTATCCTAGACAGTCTCTTTGCAGATCTGTGCTTCTGCTCGGAAGACATTTGTCAATACCTAGAGACATTTCGGTTGTCACCACCGGGAGAGGGGTGTGCTAGAGAGTAGAAGCCAGAGAAGCTGCTAAACATCCCACAGTGCCCTGGACACCTACCAACGACAAAGAATTCTCCAGCCCAAAATGCCAGCAGTGCTGATGTTGAAGAATGTGGGTGTGTAGATACAAATGACAACCTGCTAAGCTTTCAAATGATGGCAGCTAGAAAGGTCTTCAAGAGTCTAGGGATTTGGAAAATTCTGGCATCATGATAGTCTATCCCCAATGGAGACATTCTTTGAAGACCACATAGGCAATCACTTGACCAAATGCCACCTAAAAATTGAAATATTTTTCACGTTTTGCTTGGTTTGCTAGAACACACCAATATACTTTCACCCTTGAAGAAAGGGAACTGTTTATGTCATTCAGTAGCAGCACTGCTTGGCTAAAGCAGCAGACAGCTCACCAGATTTCACTGGAAAGACTGCCCGAGCCAGTCTCTGCCAGGAACTCCAAAGCTCAGGGAGGCTTCAGTGCTAGGGAGAGCGGATGTGAAGGCGGTTATGAAGGACAGCCGTGCCAACATCTCCCAACTTTTCCATTTTTTCTCAAACCTCAGCTTGCCTTGTGCGTGGCTAAGTTTATCCCTGGCCAGCCGCTTTTTTCCCTATTCTACCTTTCCCCTGCTGTACCAATTCCCTAACCAGTGCTACTAAGACTGAGGATTTCACCACCTCCTCCCATTTTCCACCACACAGAAATCCACAAAACTGAGTTAAGAGAACTCTCCTGCCATTCTCAATAGCCAAAAAACTGAGTCACCACTTGGCCTAACAGCACTCAGATGATTCATTAAAATGCGGTGGAGCACTCTTCAGGGGGGTGCAGGGGAGATTCAAGTGGGAAGGTAAGGCTGCAAGCAGGAGGGGAAGTGGACAGGAGATGAGACTGCGAGGCGTTTCACAAGAAGGGAGTCTCCTGGTGCCTTTCTCCAGGGCTAAACCCCTTGAGGCAGAAACTTGGTTGAGTCATTCTGAAGTCAAATCTGGTGCTAACTGGCGCTCTTCGATCTGGGTCAGTCTTCATGGGGCCTGGGAATGTCTGCGGAGTGTCCGTTCCTCTCAGCAGTTTGTGAGATTGAGAGCCACTGCTCTGCTTTTCTTCTCCCTTGACCCCATTCCCAGTTTCCTACCAAGATCGCTGGGAGCCCTGGGAGTTTGGATTTGTAAAAAATTCCTGGAGCCAAACACCCTGAGCTATGAAACTGGCCCATTATTCTGAGAATTTTCAAATGTTGAAGAAATGTGGGGTTGGGAAAGAGAGGAGCACCTTAAAGAAGATTTATTCACCTAGTCACCCTCCGATGGTTGTCTGCAGATTTTTAGAGAGAAATGGAAATAGTTTCAGATTTTTTTTTTTTTTTTTTTGAGACAGAGTCTCACTCTGTCACCCAGGCTGGAGTGCAGTGGCGTGCTCACCTCACTGCATCCTCTGCCTCCCGGGTTCAAGCGATTCTCATGCCTCAGCCTCCCGAGTAGCTGGGATTACAGGTGCCCGCCACTATGCCCCACTAACTTTTGTATTTTTAGTAGAGACGAGGTTTCACCATGTTGGCCAGGCTGGTCTCGAACTCCTGACCTCAAGTGATCTGCCCGCCTTAGCCTCCCAAAGTGCTGGGATTACAAGTGTGAGCCACCGCTCCTGGCCAAGTTTCAGATACTTTTTAAGCATACTCTGGTTATCATTCTTCTCAGATTACTTCACTAAATTAAAATGTTCTAAATGTAGAAAGAGCAAAATGGTTTGTTTAAAAAAATAGCCTTGTTCAATCTCTATCAGAAACAGCTTCAAGTAAAATTATTTTCCTCCAGCCAATTTCTTCTTTCAAGTATTCTCCTCTATGAAACACTCAATTTGCAACTCTAGATGAAATTACTGAATCAATTTGTGGAACTTTTCATCTGTTCCTTGACAGTGAGTTTTCATGTTTGGGTCAAAATGAACTTAAGGCCAGGGGTATCTGTAAAACACTAGATAATAGGACAACAGTCCCTAACGTCAAACAGGCTATTGTCAAGCACAACTGTACTGGTTCGTCAGAGCTGGCTCCCTTAGCAGGGAAAGTTTGTGTCATTTCTAAAGTGCTTTACCGTACTGTAATTTGTCATTCTTGATTGTAATGTATGGTAAATTATGCTTCTAGAAAGTTATCACTCTGATCCACATCTGATCTAATGAGAACAGCTGCATCCACTGCAGGCCGAGTGCTTGTCAGCTTATTCCCTCAGGGCCAGACAGGTGTGGTCTAAGCTCCAATTTAGGTAGGAGACCTTCAGGGAAAGTCCAGGTGCTTCAGGAAGCTCCAAGATGAGATCAGAAATTGGCCCCAATCCCTCTGAGTCTGAATTCTGAGTCATCTTTTTTTAAGGCGATTTTTTGTCCGTTTCCTCCTGCGACTATCAGTGCCTATACTTTAAAGTGTTCTATAACCGTGAAATCTTTCCTGGGATAACCCAGTCCACTGTACCCACTCCCACCAACCCTCACCACCAAAAACTATAGATCTGCTGCTGAGTCAATTTCTTCATATTTGAAAGCTCAAGAAGGGGGAGAACAAGTTGAAATTTCCGTTCAGAGCTGACACTCCATATTAAAGATAGGAAAGAAAAGTTTGGGGAGTTGCTAAGCATGAGAGGTATTGTTGATAAATTATCTTGAGATCCAGGTATTAGTTGAGCCTCACAACTGAAAGAATCAAGCCTAATGGACTTTTCTGCCCAGTGCCAGACTGGAAAGATTTAAACCCTTGAAGGTCTTTCTAAGGATTCCCAACTGCTTTTCCTCTCATGATCCTCTCTGCTCCTGTTCTGTATACCTGCGTGCTGCCTCTTTTGGCCCCATGTCCACCTCTCTTCACCAGTTTTTACAAGGATGTCCATTTGCACCACATGTCACATGGTGAAAGAATTTGCTGAAGCCTCCAGGATTGGCACACTTAAAAGTTCTTTCCCCAGGTTGACTAGAAGTCTTAACCACTCAGGCCGGGCTCAGTGGCTCATGCCTGTAATCCCAGTACTTTGGGAGGCCAAGGTGGGGGGATCACCTGAGGTCAGGAGTTTGAGACCAGCCTGGCCAACATGGTGAAACCCCGTCTCTACTAAACATACAAAGAAAAATTAGCTTGGCGTGGTGGCAGGCACCTGCAATCCCAGGTACTCAGGAGGCTGAGGCAGGAGAATCACTTGAACCCAGGAAATGGAGGTTGCAGTTAGCCAAGATTGTGCCATTGCACTCCAGCCTGGGCAACAAGAGCAAAACTCCCATCTCAAAAAACAGTCTTAACGACTACACAAAAGTCTCAATATCCACTTATTCCCAGTGCATATCTAAGTATTTTTTCCAACAAATAGCATTATTCCTCAGAAAAATTCTGAGACCAGTTAGAACCACCCTGTTAAAATATCATCAGAAATTCACAAGGAAAATGTTGTCTTTCTGTATAATAATGGCATACTTGTATCATCTATTAAATAATGAAATATTTAGTGGCTTTTAAGTAGCAGGGCATATGGTTTTGAATTTTGTTTTTCCAGTTGGAGTAAGAAACGAGCCACTGCACTGCAGCCTGGGCGACAGAGTGAGACTCCACCTAAAAAAAAAAAAAAAAAAAAAAAGAAAGAAACAATTCTTCATGATTATCCTAGAGAACCAGGAAGAAAATGAGCAAGGGACTGGCTGGGCTTCTAGAAGTTGTCTGTGGCACACAGTAGGATCTTGGTAATAACTGACCTACTCTATAACTAAGCAAACCTGCACTTCAGCACAGGGTAGAACACCATGGAGTGAAGAACAGGATAAAATAGGTGAAGAAGAGCATGCTGTCTTTACTCAGAAGGGGACCTAGAAAGTGTGTATTTTTTTTTTTTTTTTTTTTTTTTTTTGAGATGGAGTTTCACTCTTGTTGCCTAGGCTGGAGTGCAATGGCGCGATCTCGGCTCACTGCAACCTCCTCCCCCCAGGTTCAAGCCATTCTCCTGCCTCAGCCTCCTGAGTAGCTGGGATTATGGGCCTGTGCCACCACACCCAGCTAATTTTGCACTTTTAGTAGCGACAGAGCTTCGCCATGTTGGCCAAGCTGGTCTTGAACTCCTGACCTCAGGTGATCTACCTGCCTCAGCCTCCCAAAGTGCTGGGATTACAGGCATGAGCCACCACACCTGGCCGAAAGTATGTATTTTCTATCATATCATTCTCTAAGACCCTCTTAGCTTCTCTCCAAAAGATTTACTGCAACGGTTCCTCCCACTCAATGGGTTAGAGAGATGTCAGTAATACTGTGAGTCTGCATGCTGAGGTGCACAACATAGGACTCTATAATAGTCAGGCGATGGGTTCAAATCCCAGTGGGCCAGATACCATTTAGCTCTAAGTGGGTCCTTATCCTCCCTGAGCCTGTATTTCCTGTATTTCCCAGTTTACGAAGAGGAGATCACAATACATCCCTATGAAACTGATGTGGGTATTAAAGACATAAGTGCATAGTATAACCCACACTTAATAAAAACCAGTCACAATTTTACTACCATAGATTCTTTCTCATCACCAGTAAAAATGACCTTTCATGAAAATCTCACCTCCAACCCTGCATATAATCTCAGAAACTCACTCAATAACATCAACTCAAAGTTTATGTATGACTAATTATATTTCTATATAATATTGATGTATCTTTTTAAACTGTACTTTGAGAAATTCCAAAATATGGTATGATTTTTAGTGTAAAATTCCTGGCCTGAGATGTCATTATATCTTCTTTCCTAAAAGAATAATTTAATTACATTTCCTTTTATGTTAATGACAGAATCTATTATTATTAATTTGGCCCCCAGGAAATGTTCAATGTTATCTGTGGAGATTGAAAAGGAAATAAAAGACAAGGTTTTGGAGCAATAAAAATATTATCCTAAAAAGTCACTTGTGTATTTGAGAAATAACTTCCAAAATATGGATGAGTGAAATAAACCACGGAAATGCTACTCTTCGGCTACTCTTAGTACTATTATGGATTTGTTTTTTTGAGATGGAGTCTCGCTCTGTCACCCAGGCTGCAGTGCAGTGGCATGATCTCAGCTCACTGCAACCTCCACCTCCCAGGTTCAAGCGATTCTCCTGCCTCAGCCTCCTGAGTAGCTGGGATTACAGGTGCACACCACCACGCACCTGTAAGATTTAGTAGATACGGGGTTTTAGTAGATATGGGGTTTCACCATGTTGGTCAGGCTGGTGTCGAACTCCAGACCTCATGATCCACCTGCCTCAGCCTCCCAAAGTGCTGGGATTCCAGGCGTGAGCCACCACGCCCAGCCTATTATGGATTTTTATGAGCTTCAAGGGGTCATGAGGAAGAGTCCCAACTATACCATAGAACGTGTCTATGAGAACTCAGTTAACAGGAGAAAAACAACAGTAGTGTCATAAAAAGATGAGAAACTTTACTTAGAACCTAAAGTACCTCGGAGTGTTTTTACTTTGAGACCTCAAAAACTAGTTAAGTCATGCTAAATTGTGCCTCAAAAAAACAATTTTTAGAAGATGAATACAAAATAGAATAAAATGATCTGTTCCTAACATTCAGGAACTCCACTGCATGGAGATCACCAAGGTGCAGCAAAAGATCAAGTTAGATCTTATTTGACTTGACCCTAACTCTTCTTCTATTATGGCTATGCCTTACATATCATATCTCTCCTATAGAGGTAGTCATTTGAAGTATTAAAAAAAAAAAAAAGCTCATCTTCATCTACAATGTGTATCTTTTCTAACTTAGCCTGCTGGTCTGTCTAGAAGCCAAGGTAGAAAGACTACTGCTATTATACTCTGTGGGACAACAAGCCCTACAGGACCAAACTTGAAGAGGAATCTAGGTCATTGTCCTGACAGGTCTGAGCTTTAAAATTTTGAAGAGACCTACGTGTCTAGAACCATCCCAAATAGTCACATGAATTAAGGCTTTGCTCCTGAGATTTATAGTTGAATAAAATGCAATGTCATTTGCCTCTTCCTTTAAAAAAAAAAGTCAGCTATGCAAAAATTACTACAAGAGACTTCATAAAGTATAACACACAGTGAAATTACTGGTTCCCCAATACTCTTCTCTATAAATTTTATTTTATAGGCTCTGCTGGATTGTTAAAAATCACAATGATATTCTTTTAAATGTTTATGGTTAATTTCATCAGATTTTCCCTCTCCATTCTTCTAAACTCTCATCTCTCCTACTAAGCTTTTTTCCAACACAGCTAAAGGTTCTTGGATTCTTTCAAAGATCATGGCTCCAGCTTCTCTCTGCTGGATCTGTTCTGATTAAGGGGAGGAAGAGAGACCTCTCAGCTCTACCTTTTCTCCTCAGCATATATCTTGTTAGCCAAGAAAAGTACTTTGTTTAGTAAAGAGATTACCAGTCACCAGGCAAAAATAAAAAAGGAAGACAGGTCCAATCAAAAGTTCAGCTTTGAAATTCAGACCAAAAGCACATGCTGTCTTCCACGTGCAATCTCAGCCTTTCCCAGCCACCTGTCTTGGCAAGTTATCATCTAGCCCAGAAACTGGAGGAAGATGCCAAAAAGCAAGGGGATTCCAGTCAAATTGGTCATCCATAGATAATCAAAATGCAAATAGACATCTCCACTCCAACAAATACAGGAAGTCCCCAATTTTAAAAAGTAGTGAATTACAGTGTACTTGACAGTCAGCTGTTTAGAACCAATTTGGAACCCTTAGTGTTACAAAGCAGGCCCACCAAAAATCCCATGTAAGTCCCAACAACTTATTTATGTTGGGTGCTCTATGTACATCTGTGTTTGAAATGAAAAAATAGAAAAAATACCATCGCAATTCTAATGATTAAAAATTTTTGAAGACATACGGTTATTTTGTATTGTTTTTCCAAAGTGCTGTTCTGTGGAAAGATGTTTAGTTAGATGAGTTTATTGGACGCTTATAGAAAAAGGACCATCTGGGTAGTTTCACAGACTTGGATGTTAATGGCCTCTTGGTTTTCGCTGTAGCATTATTAACTCTTATATTTGTCAGTCACAATTAGGAAAATTCTTGAAATAATAAATAAGAAGTAGAGGTTATATATAAAGGAGTGGTTTATTTTTAAAGAACTGGACAAACTTTTTAAAAGAGAAAAAAGTAGAAAAGAAATAGGGAAGGTAAGGAGATGGTTAAGGATAGTGTAAGTAGGAGTGAAAAGCACTTTGACTAAGGTGGAATTTGATGATCAGTTATTAGCCAAAGGCTGAATAAATAGACGTGGACACAAGCAAGGCATGTGAAAGCTTAGAATAAGCTTTACCTTAGTCGCAAGGTGATACCATCATTCCTGACAGTTTAGTTCCTAGACAGAGCAAGCAGGATGATGTTCATGAAGTAGCCTTAAAAAAAACAGACATGTGAGGGGAGATAGTATCCTACTAATACTTAACAAATCAAATGTCTGTAACACAGGGAATGAATGTCTTTTCAGAACCTTGTATAGAGCTTAATGAAACCAGTATAGTGAAAGAGCACCATTTGTAGTCAGACCAAAGAGGACTTGAATTCTGGTTCATGTGATATTGGGTCAAATGATCTAACCTCTCTGGTGCCCAATTGGGATATATTACAAATGAGCATTCAGTAAGTAGTCTCGAAGATATTATATACAGACGGTGTCAACTAGGCATTCAATAGCTGACAGTTACTAGGCTCCTGAAGTCTGCCAGTAATGCCTTACAGGTTGTGTCAGTGACATCCTTGTAGTGTTAGAACCTGTAACAAATTCAGTAGCTATTTTACACCCATAGTATATTAAAGATAATAATAGATCAAGAATAGGGTTAACATAACTGACTCTATGTGGAATTGTCAGAGTTGCTATGGAAACTTTGCTAGGCTTATGACTTTCAAAAAAGAGTCTCAATTAACAGAATCTTCTTACAGAATAATCTATTTCATGTAAATGAATTATCTGTTTTGCAGCTAAAGGTCAAATGCATTTGAACCAGTCATTTTGGGATTTGTTTTCCCGAAGGAATGATAAATGACTAATCCAAAGGACTACGGATTAGAGAAATTGATTAGATGTCATTAAAGACCCCAAATAAATGTTTGCTCTCCTTGACCTCCATGAGGATAAATTGTGGTGGGGCCTGTGGTTATTCGCTGTCTTTTATTGAATCAATAACTTGGTTTCTTTAACAATACCTGTTTATGTGCATGCCTAGAACCAATTAAATACTGGGCTATTTTAAGTTTCCCAATGCAGCTATATTTTGGCAAGTGTGAAAGAATAAATTAGACACTTTTCCAAAGCACAGTGATTTATTGAGATCTGTACTATGTAATAAACACGGGATGACGTCTAAGCCTGTGGTATGGTGGGGCCCAGGGGTCTTCTTTCTTGTACTAGTTCACATCGTTTACGGTAAATGCTTAAAAGACTTTGAAGTCTTCGTCCAAAACACTTATTATGTATAATTATACAGATGAGCATTTATTAAAGTAAGTGTATTGGCATTTTAGTGCCAAAACCATCCCTCTCTATAGATGTTGGCAGTTTTCACTTAAAGTGTGGTTGTAGGAGTAAATGTGTTAACCCATTTATAGTGAAGCAAGACAGTGTCTACAAATTGCTGTGACAATGTCCTTGGCTCTTTAAAGTGAATATGGTTATGAATTCAGTTGAGAGAGTGCAGGGTCTAAGAAACCTAAAGATAAAAATCTGGCCTACGGTGTATGATTTTTATCTACTCAACAGAATACCAGGGTGAGGGTAGAAAAACTACCTATCAGGTACTGTGCTCACTACTTGAGTGATAAAATTATTTGTACACTAAACCCCAGGAACATGCAATTTACCCTTGTAACCAACCTGCACATGTAAGGTACCCTGTGAACCTGAAATAAAACTTGAAAAAGAAAAAAAATAAAAAACAGAATACCCAACTTTCAGTTATCACCAAAGCAACCCATACCATGCTTGCGTTGTTATAAATGTACTACTAATACTAATTCGATTCTTTGGTAGTTTAAGTATACTATTTATACTCCATTTAAATCAGGTATGTAGACTTTCTGTACATTCTACAAAAATGAAAATGTCTTGAGTACCTATTGTGTTCTATGGATTTCAAGATGAATAGACACACTCCTACCTGCAAGAAGCCTGTCGTCTAATAGAGGAGAAATATGCAGAATATACATTATATTATAAGTATCTTAAGTGCTATAAAGATACGGTAAACCTACTGCTATGGAAACTTCAGTGAGGGTGTGATTAGTTATTCCTTGGGAATCCAGAAACATCTTATTGAAGCAGCATTTAAAATGGGCCTGAAAGGACAGACGTAGCTTGCCAGGCAGGTGAGCAGGTCTGTTGTCCTGGGGAGGTTGTTGAACGAACCAAATGTGTTTCTACGTAGGGAACTCTTGCCCTTCTGTATGAGGTTGGCGTGGTTCACTCATCACAATGCACAATGAGCTAAGAGCCTGGAGAAATGACTTTTGGACATTTCATCCCACAGAGAATAAACAGGGGCACGTCCCATGGAGGCAGCAGCATAGGTAGCTTAGGTTTGTACTTCAGTGTCACATCTTGACAATGAAAATGCAAGTCTTATAGATTGGGTCCTATAAATTTCCTCACCAATTCCAAGTATAGACTAACTTGACCTTGTTAAAAAAAAAAAAAAAAAAAAAAAAGGAAACGGGAGGAAATATCTAGAATCCTTTGTTTCTAAAATAAATTATAATTTACCATCTCTCTGACTTGGAGAAAGTAAGCCAAAATATCTAGGTTTCTTAAACTGTGCTTATCTCATTTAAATTTAAAGGTATTTAATTGAGTCAATCCATACTTAAGCCCCAATATATTCAATATAGCACTTTTACCCTTTTCAAAATGTTTTCATCAATTGGTAAATCTAATAAAAATTGAATACTTTTTAATGGGAAAAAAAATTACACCATAAGCAAAGTCAAAGAATCAACAAATAATTGAGAAAAGGATTTGGAGCATGATTGACAGACAGAGAGATAATTGTGTTACAGTCAGAATTGTCACAGATGAATTTTTTTAAAGACAACTCTGGCAAACATAATGAAAGGGATTTCTATATAAGATAATAAAATGCTCAGCTTAATTTATAATTAAATATAAGTGAAAACCATAAAAAATATACCATATATTATTTATCAGATTGTCAAGTATACAAAATTTTAATACTACCTAGAATTAGCAAGAGTGTGGGGAAACAGGCACTCTCATAAATTCAGGGATGGATCCACATTTGTGCCTGAAACTCATACAGTTTTGGAGACTTCTTTAAGAAAAAGAATACAATATTAAGCATGCTCTTGAATTTTTATTTAGAATGAGAATGATTCTAATAAATTATAAATTTTTAAAACACAACAAATACCACAAACATTGCAAAATCTAGAATAATAACATAATATTTATTGATGTACTGCCTGGCATAGCTCTCTACTAACTTTTCCCTATATTTTTGATACATTCTTTCTGAGTATCATTTCATGCAACAATGTTATAATACATTATGTAGAGAGAATAGAAATATAAGTCATTTTTCCTCCAGCATGGATGGTCAAAAAAAAATTTTTATTTTTGATATTTAAAAAAGTTTCAGTTTCACAACTTATTGGAAATGTCTTATAAATTTTTGGGATAGCTGATAAATTTGGAAAAAAAACTCTAAAACATTTATTTCATATATGATCTGTAATATTTCAGGGAATTTCAAGTTGGTTACTATGTAACCATATCAATGTTAAAGACCATTTCAATTGATGGCACTTCTTTGTAGTTGATGTCCTTGTCACAGTGGTGTGTTATGAGCTTTACATTATTGTTCATGCCAGTATTTCTGTCAAATCAATAAGAACTTCATCATTTTCATGTATTTATATGATTTGCTCTTCTTTATAAACATGATTATCAAATAACCCAAGAGCCTATTTACTACTCCTATAAGAAAAAATGTATGGGCCGGGCACGGTGGCTCACGCTTGTAATCCCAGCACTTTGGGAGGCCGAGGCGGGCGGATCACGAGGTCAGGAGATCGAGACCACGGTGAAACCCCGTCTCTACTAAAAATACAAAAAAAAATTAGCTGGGCGTGGTGGCGGGCGCCTGTAGTCCCAGCTACTCAGAGAGGCTGAGGCAGGAGAATGGCGTGAACCTGGGAGGCGGAGCTTGCAGTGAGCCGAGATTGCGCCACTGCACTCCAGCCTGGGCGACAGAGCGAGACTCTGTCTCAAAAAAAAAACAGAAAAGAAAAAATGTATGTCCTTTTAATAAATTACTGCTTTTCAGAGTGATGAATTTTTTTAACAATGCACTTCTTTTTTAAAAATATACATAATATTTATATTATTGAATAGCAATAGGCGATACTCCCTGTATCTGTAAAACTTTGGAACCAGTGGCTTATTTGTTAAATCTAGTCCATGCCAGCCTCTAAACACCAGAAAAAAATTTAGTTAGCTTCATTCTTTGATGCCTTATCAAAATATTCTACAAGATCTGAAACATCCTCCTCCTCATCATTGTCTTCTGGGTTTGGTGCTTTGCTATTCAAGACTTGCCATGGGAACTGTTTGGCTAACTTCCTGAGGCTTGTTAAGCTGTCAGCACCAAGCTGACTTAATATTCCAGAAACATTTCTGTGATTGGTTTGGCTTCTGCATGACTGGTAACTGCAAAGGTGTTAGCAGAGAGAGAAGGACTAGAGAGAGGAGCAGAGAGAGGTAATTGCAAAGATGTCAACAGAGAGGGGGCAGACAGAGGTTAGACTTTGGGATCGTTAAAATGAAAAACTGTCCCATCTTCAATCATGTTTGCCTTTTTAATACCAGCTATATTATTGACAGTCAGTTTTTTCAGAGAACTCCAAAGCTTTCTGTCATCTAGTGTAACTCTCTAGGTTCCACCTTTGTTTTGCAAGCTGTACCCTCACTCCCTATCTGGACCTGAGCCTGGAGTTTGGCTAACTTTCTTGATTCACACTGTTGGTAAATCCAAAGCAGGGAGGGTCCTCCAACACCAGCATACAGCAACAGCAAAATCACAATTCACTTCTGTATATCAAAATAATTCCATAGATCCCACCACTTGGTTTCATATTTCACTGACTTTTAATCTGAATTTCATTTCTTTAATAAATAATTTTAAAGATGACCAAAAAATATTCTTCCTATATGTCGACATCAAGAGTCTGTAATTCCTTATTATACTGAAACTTTCTAAAAGGCCTTTATAAAATTCTGTTAAAATAACATATCCCAACTCAACTTTTCCAAGCCTGATCCTCAAAATAGCCAATAGCCATTCCAACTCCATGTGGCAAGTAAGGGGTGTAACAGTGTAACAGTGAAGAATTCAGAGTTAAGAGATAGTAGTCATAAGCAATTGTGGTTGAAATGTCTTACTTTTGCTAATTTTACAAAAACATTAGAAATGTCTACATATTTTAAGGGCTCGCGCAGGGCCTTGGAAGAAGACCATACAAGTAAGAAGATTTGAGGTTGACAATAAATTGGCTTACTATAAATACTCCTCAGTACACCCTTACGGTGAAAGTCAAAATTCTAATCATCTATTTGAAGGACAAGTTGGCAGCATCTACCAAAATTTAGAATTAAACATCCTTGGATCCAACACTTCCACTTTTACTAATTCACTGTTACAGATAGACTGTCACAGACAAACTAAACATTTTGTACAAAAATATTCAATGAAGCATTGTTTGTAACAGACGAAAAACTGGAAATGCCATAAGTAGAAGAATAGTGCAAGTAATAATGAATATCTACAATATAATATGCTATGTAGTTATTAAAAAGAGCAAGTTAGCCAGGTATAGTGACATACACCTGTAGTCCTAGCTACTCCAGAGGCTGAGGCAGGAGGATCACTTGAAGCCATGAGTTCAAGGTTGTAGTACACTGTGACTGCATCAGTGAAGAGCCATTGCACTCCTGCCTGGGTAGCCAGATCCTGTGTCTGTAGAAATTTTTTAAATAAAATAAAAAGAATAAGTTAAATCTTTCTATGTATGTCACCATGAAATATATCCAAGTTGTATTTCAATTTGAAAAAGCAGTTTAAAACAGTGCATGTGTATATGATATACACACACATACATATGCGTGTATATGATATACACACACATATACATATGCGTGTATATGATATACACACACATATACATATGCGGGTATACACACATATATATACACATGCACTGTTTTAGACTTTCAAATATGTGTGTGTATTATATACACTCTATTCCTCTCCCCCTTTTAAGCAAAATGTTTTACTTTCATAATAAAAAATTATAGCTGCTGCTCAAATCAATTTCTATGACTTTTCATGCTTAAATTACCTTCCCTCTTTAAACTCATCTTTTAAAAACAATAAATAAATGAAAATATTTGAGAACCCCGCTTGCAAATCATATAAACCATTTTTAGCTTTTAGTTGAGGTCTTGTTTTTTATTTCTCTATTTTAATCACAATCTGTGACCAGAACTTTAAGAAAAACCTGAACCCAGAATTTCTCAGGATTTTCTTAAATAATGCCTTAACATAATTAAATGTAATAATGCTTGAGTAATCAGAACCATTTTAGTATATTTTGTTCAAAAATCAAAATAGTTTTATACTGGGGGGCAGCATTATGATTAAACAGAGGATGCAAAGAAAGTCTAGCCTGCAAGCAGTTACCAACAGGACACAAGAGACTAAAAGACTTCTAGTCATCTCAGGAGAGAATGATGGGAGTACTCTAGAATACTTGCAGGAGTGTCTTCCTTAAAAAGAAAAAGGTAACTCATAAAGATGGCTGTGATATCTATGGTGCAATGTCAACTTTGCCTGGGGAGAGAGGGGAACGTCCAGGCTTGCCAGTGAGCTGTCTTTAGCATAATATTCTAAATGATGCAAGCATATTAAGAAATCAATGATTTATTGCTATTTCCTTGTGTCTCGGTGTTTTTTCTTCTGCAAGTTTGGATTTGCCTTAGGCTCTTCTTAAAAAAAAAATCTTAGCTAGTTATAACATAGGTCCAAAATTCCTAGCTTTTTAAGAAATCTGTTAATCCAGTAAAAAAATCTATCTATAGGTACATTAGATTGCATATAGAGGGAAAGAGGCATCTCTCCCATCCCAGGAGACTGAATGCCTTGTTTTAGAGCAGAACAGCTTGTGCACAAATGTCCCCCAGGTAAATAAGATTCATGATTGGTCTTTTTGGTCACCTTGGGTCCAGAAGACCTCTAAGGCATTAGCTCAATTTGTATGTCATCAGAAAGCAATGATTCATAAACTTCAATGCATAGAATACCATGAATAGCCTGTTAGGAAGAACCACTCTCCACTACCACTATCACCACCAGCAGCATACAATCCTGATTCAGGACCACATTGACAAACCTGCCTTAGAACTTTGGGTTTACTCTAGAGAAAATTCACATGCACAAAGCCAAATCAAACTCCCATTCCTCTCTTTGAATAGATCCAACCCTCTGCTTCCTGATCTGTATAAAAAATAAAAATAAAAATAAATTGTCTGATAATCTAACATGCCCAGGTTAGCTTAAATAACAAAAGTTGAATGCAAGGACACAGGATATATCGAAGAAAGCAAAGTCTCAGCAATTGCACAGCTTGATTTGAAGAAATGAGAATTCATTCCTTGCTGGAAAAGAATATTTCAGGGGCTCCAGGGGCCAAGGGTAGCTCTTTGAGATCCAAAAGCACAGAGATCCAAAAGCATGAGCTTATTTATGAGCTTATTTATGAGCTCATGACTCCTCATCTCTACTTTTCTATCTCTTCAGTATTTCCTTCTACCTCTTATCTACCTTCCCTCTACTTGGTGTTCCATGGCATAACTTCCGCCTTCTAAGGGCCAACTTCCAGAGCCTCTCTACTTTCTAACCACTCAATCCAACGAAGACAGGAGGGGATAATAGGGCCAGGCAACCACCATCCAGCATAGAGCACTCCTGTGACTCTGGTGAGTCTGCAGATATTAATGTTTGAGTCAGACAGTTGGTCTGGCCAGTCAGGGCAAGAGTGCAGGGTCACAAGGTCCAAAGCATGGCAACTAAGCGTTGAAAACCCTTCAGGGTGAGATTTTGAAATGGACAGATATCTGTCAAAAGAGAGTTATGTACTTGCCAGGCACTTTGGAGACCACTTATTCACTCAGCCATTCCACTATTTGTTGAATGTCTGCTAAGGGTTAAACACCAGAAACAAACACCAGTTAAGACATAGACTCTGAACTCCAGGACCTTAGAGTCCAGGGAGAGTGGTTAAGAGGTAAATCAACAAATATCAGCCGGTGTGACAACTGCCAAAAGAGAAATGTGTTGAGGTCTAGGGAACCCAGAGAAGCAGGGAATACAAAAGACTCCATACGTGAACTTTGAGCGAAGTTCCGTTAATTAGATGAAGTCAAGAGGGCAGGGAACCTATGCAGAAATATTTCCAGGTGTGAAGGCACAATGGGATTTGCCCGTGTTCAGCGGGCTCAACTCTAGCTCTGTTGCTCAGCGTATCCTGAGCTTGGCTTTGTTGTACTCATTTCCAGACTCCGTTTTAGCCATTTCAGATGTTATAAGGAAAATTAAAATATAAATTACCTTAAAAGCAAGGGACTATTAGTATCCACAGAACTGCAGAAAAACATGGTTCCTGGAGGGCGGCTTTGGGAAGAAATATACCAACTTGAACATATATAGAGAGAAAGAGACAAGGTCTCACTCTGTCACTCAGGCTGGAGTGCAGTGGCATGATCATGGCTCACTGCAGCCTCGACCTCCCAGGCTCAAGCAATCCCCCCACCTCAGCCTCCTGAGTAGGTGGGACTACAGGCATGCACCACCATGCCCAGCTAATTAAAAAAAAAAAAAAAATTGCAGAGACAAGGTCTTGCTTTGTTGCCCAGTCTGGTCTTGAACTCCCGAGCTCAAGTGATCCTCCCACCTTGGCCTCCCAAAGTGCTGGGATTATAATGTGAGCCATCATACCTGGCCCTGAATGTATTAAAACTATGCAGTGATACCCCAGTCATGGATTAACCACTCTAAATAGAAATTGTTTCCATCAAATACATATTTATCTCTAATTTATGGACTGACAATGGAGAATTTTTTAAAGAGCCTAAGCAACCTATTGCCATCAAAACTTCCAGTGTTTCTCAACATTTTAATAGACCACTTAAATATTCTTGATCTAAGTTACAATTAAAAGTGTCTCAGGATTTATTTTTCTGAGAAAACATACAGCAGCTTTTTTGTTCATCTAAAAATCTTTATATTATAAACTTTATATCATAAAGTACTTTAAGGCTGTTGATGTGCTCCTTAGTAGACTTGCAGACGAGTAATCAAATGTTATACAGATGAAAATGTGTCCAGTTAATTATGAATGTATAATTTTATCAATGACATTTTATTACCACTTAATAAGTTCAGGAAAGACCTGTTTTTCAAAATTCAGACAAGTACAGCTTGTTCTATGTTAGGCACAGCTGCTTAAATGTGTTCATTATGTTTTGTTTGGGATGTTTCTTGTTATTTTTATAGTAGCCCTCAGGTTACAATGCATTTTTGCAAGGTGGTAGGGATAGGTGTCATTCTCTTCGTTAAAAATGAGGCAAGTAAGGTTCAAAAAAATTAAGTGTCCTGCCCAATGTTACACAGCTGGTAAAAGTTGAACTTGTGTATTCTTTCCACATTTCCCAAAAGGTTCACAGGATGCAAAAAGGTTCCATAGTAAAAGCAGTTTGGAAAATTTTGGTTGAAACAAAAATCAAATAGTTCTTTTTAAAAAATTGCAGACATCTCAGTGAATGGATATACATGAATGTGCTTCATAAATCTCCAAGTAGAAAGATAGTCTGCAGCATTTCCCAAACATACTTGAGTATAAATCCCTTTTAGATCCAGAAATATCTCATGGTATAAATCGTGAAATATAATCTGGAGAAAACTACTCTACATTATTAGGCTTCTTCTCATGTAGTAATTGAAAATAACTCTGAAAACTCTCCCTTAGGAAAGTAATTCATGAGAGCTGCAGTGAGAAACAAGAAGGAAAAGAAAATAAACAAGCCTGACAAATTCTGTAGAAGCGGAGGGGTTAGACAGTAACATCAGTTGTGTTACGCAAACCAAGGAGGACAAAAAGACACTTGAAATTCATCACAAGCCAAATTTTCCTCTGGATCAAGGACAGCTATAGGGACCAAGAGTAAACCATATATCCATTATCTTTATGTTTCTCAGTTCTGCTTTAAGCAAGAAATAGGCCGGGCGCGGTGGCTCACGCTTGTAATCCCAGCACTTTGGGAGGCCGAGGCAGGCGGATCACGAGGTCAGGAGATCGAGACCACAGTGAAACCCCGTCTCTACTAAAAATACAAAAAAAAATTAGCCGGGAATGGTGGCGGGTGCCTGTAGTCCCAGCTACTCGGAGAGGCTGAGGCAGGAGAATTGCTTGAACCCGGGAGGCGGAGATTGCAGTGAGCCGAGATTGCGCCATTGCACTCCAGCCTGGGCCACAGAGTGAGACTCCGTCTCAAAAAAAAAAAACAAAAGCAAGAAATGTAGCCAACCAAAGGAAATGTCTCAATTTATCTATGAAACACACAACACCCAGAAAAATCTCATAAAGTCTTATACATGGAACACGTAACATCGCCAGTTTAACAATCAGCCAAACAATCTGCAAAAATGATATAACAATACCTGAATTTGAACATCTCTAGACATAACAAGTAGAGCATAGTTACATTACCAGACTAACAACGCTTGATTAAGGCATACAGAGAATTTGGAAGACACAAAGAGCATATGTCTATAAAGCTTAAGTTTGTTATGTTGCAATATGAATGTTAATAGTGCATGGGATTTAATAGCAAGAAAGTTACAGAAAGTGCATGTCTCTGAGAATTCCTGCTGTCAGTGACTGGAAAGGTTCCCACTGAGGAAACGCTTGCTACCTAACCATGCCATTGGTGATGACTCATCCAAAATTCCGACACAGGCCTAATGAGCTTCTGAGAGAATGCCTGGCAGACTCAGTCCTATTCAGTGTGTTAAACAGAGGGTAAGAAACAAAGTTCTCAACTGATACAGTTTTCTCTAAAGCTCTATTGTTTCTGCAAGTTAAGATATACTATTACACTGGTCAAAGGATATTTGATCTTCCAGCTACCACTTTGGTTAACTGGAGAAAGGAAAAACACCACAAAGTGAGTTTGCTTTTTTGTTTTTTGTTTGTCGAAGTCTTTGTACTCTGATGCCTTCTTTGGAATATTAAATATAAACTGCCCCTCCAGTTCAGAGTGTGATCAAGGGGGTAATTAACTGAGCTCAAAATGTGATGTTTCTGGTGGTCACTTCAAGTCATTCTAACCAATTAATCAATCTCCCAGTGCTCTGACTTGGATCCTATGTTTTCAGCCCCTGGAGCAGTGGTTCTCAAGCCTGGTTGCCCATTAAATTCATTTGGGGGGTTAAAAAAAAATACCCATGCCTAGACCCCACCCTGGACCAACTAGATAGAATCTCTGGGGATAGAACTTCTGTATTTGTGAAAAGTTTTCCAGGTGATTCTAAATAAAGTCAAAAGCCTCCAAAAACTGCTGTTAGGTTCATGTCCAGCTACTGAGTATCTAGTCTCCAATGAGTGATCCAAAAATCTCAAAGAATTAAGCATGAAAAAAATGCCCCCACCAATGACTGCCATACAGCTGGCTGTTTGGGACCAGCACATAAGACATTAGAAGACAGGCCCGTGTTGAAAGAAGAAAATGTGAGGACTGTGATCAGTGTTGGTCAGCAGGATCCAGGGAATGACTCACAGACTGGGCAGGGGAGCCTGGACTGAACGTGGGCTCTGCAGAGCTGTCTGGACACACTGGGCTTGGTGCATCTGGGGACCAGCAGCTGGCATGTTTGTTCTACCCAGTCTCTGTAGCTGCTACCATCCATGCTATCACCTCTACCAGTACCCCCAAAAAATAAATAGACATAAAATGGTTTTCTTCTCCCAAAAATTTTTAAGTAGTGTAAAAGATATTATACATTGAAGGAAATCTTGCCACCAGAAGAATTCACTGTTTGTATTTTGGTTTGCAGGCTTGGGCTATGCCAATGTCAATACAGATTTTTATACATTTTTTAAGAGTTTGCCTAATTTTTTTTTTAGGGCAAATTTCTAGAAATCTCTTTTTTTCATTAAAGGGCATCTATATTTTAAATTTCTACAGTCATTGCTAAAGTACCTTCTGCAAAGCTTGTATTAACTTATATTCCTGTAAGTAGTCCTCTTTCTCTGTGTCCTTGCCTGTAAAGTGAATTAGAAGTTGTTTTAATTTTTACTAGTATGGGAAGCAAAAACAGAAACTTATGGTTGTTTTAATCTGTGTCTCTTTGATTATCAGGGAAGTTGAGCATCCTTATGTGTGATTTTTGGACATTCTGTTGTTGTTTTTTTACTTTCCTCTTTGTGCCTGTAATTTATTTTAGCGCCAGTGGTGGCTGCTGCTTTCAGACCCTCACCACCCAGGACGACAGCTCAGCTATGCCCTACTCGCCCCTCGTCAGCTGGAGTTGAAGCAGTGCCCTTCACTTAAGATCAAGCTTCCTGGCCGGGCACGGTGGCTCAAGCCTGTAATCCCAGCACTTTGGGAGGCCAAGGCGGGCGGATCACGAGGTCAGGAGATGGAGACCATCCTGGCTAACATGGTGAAACCCCGTCTCTACTAAAAATACAAAAAATTAGCTGGGTGTGGTAACGGTCGCCTGTAATCCCAGCTACTCGGGAGGCTGAGGCAGGAGAATGGCTTGAACCCGGGAGGCGGAGCTTGCAGTGAGCCCACTGCACTCCAGCCAGGGGCACAGAGCAAGATTCCGTCTCCAAAAAAAAAAAAAAAAAAAATCAAGCTTTCTCAGAGTCAGTTTCCTCATATAAACTACGTGTTTTCGAAAACGACAAGAGCTTGGTGGCTGAACACCCCAGCAGTCCAGTGTCCCCTTTGAATCCCTACTGCTATCCTCTTCAGAGCCTAGGGTGGGAACACCCATGCATACACTGAGGGCCAGCAAAACCCCCATGGCCCCGAGGCGTTTGTGAGATCGGAGGAGGCATCTTGAGGCACAAGCTGAGATTTTCTCTTGCTCATAACATTGAGTTCCAAAATTTAAGGTGTAACAAGATGCAAGATAGGCCAGCCATTTTTCTTTAAGATGAGGGAGAAAAGTAAAATCATATTTTGTATGTGTTTCACTAACCTTTGCTAACAACCTAAGATACAAAAGGCACGGGGGCTGGGAGATGGGGATGGGAGTTGAGAGGGGAACATTATATGTAGGTGCTTGCAAGGAAGTTGAGAAAAGGTACGATATGAAGGGTACAAGGGAGGGAGTGAAAGGAAGAAGAGGCAGTGCAGATGACAAGTCGTATCTGCGGAAATAAATTTAGGATGATAATGAAAGCAGATTCCCTCCCTCATATTCTTTGGAGCATCTGCCTGTCTCCCCTTTCATTCCCACCACACTTAATGTAGTTTATTAAAAAATAAACAATGGCAGAGGGAACTGGGAAGTACAAAACACACAGTGACCGGAGGTGTAACTGGTTGATTACTTTCTGACTCATGTAATTTTGTCGACTCATGTAATTTTGGCACTCGGTGTGAGCTTTTTTTCTGTAAGAATTGAATAATCAACTACAGCGGACCCTTGTATTCCAGACTTTGATAGTTATATATCCATAATACTTATAACAGATAATATTTATTGAGAGCCAGACACTGTTCTGAGTGCTTTACCTGTGTTATTGGCACTTTTGATTATTTCAACAAACCTGATCTCCATTTAACAATTGAGGAAAGAGAAAGTTGAAGGAATTTGTTGGAGACCACAGAGCTAAGGTAATTTGATAGCCAAGTAGTTGAGGCTGTCATGCTGTTGTTCTGTTCCTCTATAATACTAATTATTTGTGAGTGTTTTCTGGAAAAAAAAATTGGCTGCAAGGAAAAGAAAATCCACTTAAGCTAGCATAAGCAAAAATAAAAGAGTATTATTAGGGTAAGAGAACTGAAGGATAGGGTTCAGAAACCAGGCCTCAGAAACACATGGTAACAAGGCACTCTACACTGTTAGGATTCTGCCCTCTGCCTCCCTGTCTTTGCTGCCAATCTTACTCTGTTCCTGCAGTCCAAGGGGCTGGAAATATGGCTACCAGCTGCTCACAAGTTTGCATTTTATAGGTCCCACCACTTAAAGAGCTGGCTCTTGTTCAGTAGGTCCTGTTTTTACAATTCCAAAGAAGAGACCTTGGTTGGTCCACCTGTTCAGTTAAACAATCGCTGTGGCTGTAGAGCAGGGTCCCTGGGAGCAGCACTGGCAGCACTGGCAACCTATAAATATGTGGTGCAGAAAGAGAGATGCTTGAGCAGATAAATAGGAGCCCATTCCTGTGAGTAACTCCATGCTTTATAACTAAAGTGGTCTGCCATTTCTCAGAAGCATGAATCTGAAGCCTGCTCATGGCAAGCCCTGCCAATGAGCTCATCCAGTGAGCCCCCCATTTGCATCTCAAGCGGTTTTAGTCTCCTTTTAAATGATATAATTTTCAGGACATATTACAGTGTTGGTCTTCATGAGACTGAGACTTCATGACCTACATCAGTATGACATTACTTCCCAAAGAAACATGAATCCATATCCAAAATTCTTGCAATACATAATGTAAGTGCTTATTGAAGTTTCTTGAAGCAGCTAGAAGAGGAATTACTACATCATGTAACATGCGTCTTTAGAAAGCCTCATTAGATATTTCTCTTCTTCCTCCCCACAAACTGTCTTTTCTCCTAATCCGTCTCTGATATCCAGAGCTGTTTGTTATTATTGCTGCTGTTGCTGTCGTTGCTGTTGTTGTTGTTATTGTTGCCGTTTTGGTTTTTCATTTGTTTGGATTTTTCTATACCCTAACTTCTATGAATCACTCTAGCATTTTTTTAGTATCTTTCATTTTTTTTTCTGCTACTCTGATCAGTGAAACAGGCATAGGATAATAGAAGATGGGGAAGGGGGGAAAGCTATAGCTATTTTTTTGCCTTAGCAAGTTTTGTCTCACTGGAATCATTGCAGTTTTCCACAAAGAAGGGGACATCCCCCTGAGGCACCCAGAGTTTCTTCCAGTTCATGTTTCAACACACACACCCCCCACTTCCTTCCTCTATCCTGCTGAGCTGAGTAGAATTCTCTCCAAGGCCTTAAGAGCATTACCTCTCCATAAAATTGGGTGATCTGGACTTGTCCTGAATTTCAGCAGCAGGACTCAAACTTCCTTCATTCAGACGCTGTGGCTCGGGTCAAGATACATATTAGCCAGAATTATGTTTACCTGTGAATAATAGGCAGCCCAATTTGCAGTGGCTTACGTCAATAGGGGTTTATTTTTTCCTCTAACAAGAAGTCTGGCCTTACAGAGTTGCTGATGTTGGTTTAGCAGTTCCACTTCTCAAGCAGTGATCCCAGGAGACAGGAATGGAGGACGGGGAGATAAGAAAGCAGGAGTGAAAGCTGTTACCAAAAAAAAAAAAAAAGAAGTTCTCCAGGTGGGTAACTAGGCCTGTTCCTGTTGCGATCCCTCCAGGACATCTGTACATTGTCTTTCAGAACTGTCCAACCAACAGGTGAAAGAAAAGTACATCGATCCCTCAGTCCCTGACCCCACATTGGGCAAGGGCTGCCCTGTGGGATGTCACCAGCACTTCCGGCTGTGCATGCTTGTTCACTGAATGGGTTTCTGGATGCCTTCATGTGGGGGTATCAGAGAGGCCTAGGGGCAGAACACAAGAGGTGCTGAGGGCAGCTTAGTGGATGTGGGCTGTGAAGATGTCCTTGCAGGGAGCTGCGCTGGCTAGAGTAAAAGGTGGGCTCCTGTGTGGATGCGATGTGGGACCCAAGACACATCTCATACAGCTCAGAACCTTCTGAATCTGAGGTTTCTACATGCTTCCTTAATTCTGGGAAGTTCTCTGTTACTGTTTCTTCAAAAATGTCATCCTATGTATTCTCTTCTTTTCTTTTGGGATTCCTTCTATATCAATGCAGATATTGTCCTCCACAATGCTTAGTTTCCTTTTACAAATACCCTCTCCTTATATCCCCTCCAGATTCCTGCAGAGCTAGCTCTGCATCCCAATCTTCCTGCTTGCTAATTCATTTTTTGTCTATGTCCAATCTGTCATTCGATCCATTTATGATATTTGTTCCAATGCATGTATTTTTCTACTTAGTATCTCCAATTGGTTCTTCATAATTTCTTATTGCTGTTTAATGTCTCACTATCTTCCCTCAACTCTTTTGTAATATTTGATATGCTTATTTTAATCTTCCTGGCCCATCAACTATGTTGCATCTCGGATAGTTTTCTTTATTCTCCTTGGCAGTCTCAGTGTTTTTCCCTCAGAGCTCCTGTTCTCCTGAGGGCATTCATCTCCTTGGTTGATTAAGTATCTCTGGGGTGAGGGCTAGAAGCCAGGGCCTCCACCTGTCCCCTTCCTAGAGGGCCATTTCAAGGCTGAGATGCTCAGATGCTACTCTCTGGGCTCAATCACTTCATGGAGGGCATTGCCCCATTCCCCAAATGGGTGACCCTGTCCCTGGGGACTTCGTCGAAGGTTGTGTGTGGAGGGGTGCTGGGGAAGGCAATGCATGCAGCTGGCCAGACAGCTTGAGCATCTCCTTATCAGTCTCTCATGAAGCAGAAGTTTCTGCATCACCAGGTGCTCTTTAGCAGCCATTCAGTGGCAATCTGGCAATGCACAAGACCAAAGGGGCAGAAATAAACTCGTGCTCCCAACCCAGGCCCTCCTCTAGAGGCCAACTTCCATTCGGGGCCAGCACTTTTACACAGACACCATGATCCAACCACCTCTGGCTCTCCAAGGGTTTCTCTTAGTTTTTATAGTAACTCTGGCTTCAACATCCTCCCTCTCACCTCCATGCATCTTCAGAATTGGCTTCAGGAGTGGCAGCCAGCAGCCTGGTCATTTCTATTCTGTCAGATTCCCTATCTGTAGAGAGAGGAAGATCATACATTCATGGAGTTCTTTTCTCCATGGGTACAGGGTGGCCTCTTTGCCACAACTAATAAAAGCTGCATGTGGCTCCATCTTCCCAAATCTTGTGCAGTCACAGGTATATTATCAAATCTGTCTCCCACCTGCTACTATCTAGAGTCTACTCCTGGCTGGAACAGTTGACCAGTGTGATGAATCCTGGAAGCAGATCCTGGGAGCTGTCCATAATTACGTACCAGGAGGCTCTGACTGGACCCTTGGTCACTGGGGACCAGGCCCTTGCTGGTTTGGACCTGATATCAGCAAATGGAGTTGTTTTCTGGCTCTTGGGTCTACTCCAAGAGCCTGCGCCATCCTCCGCCATTTGCTCAGGTTTCCTGACAGCTGCCACAGCTGCTCCTTTCTCTTTCTTCCCTCTAATGAGCTCCACCAACAATGAAAATTCAGGCCATCCCACCAGTTTGCGGTGAAGTCTAAGCTTGTTTAGAAACTCCTTGCTATAAATCACTCTCTGCTGAACCGAATCGATTGTCTCTGATCCTGTGAGCTGTGTTCCATCACATCCTGCCAGGGGCCAGCTGCCGGAGCTCCTAAAGCACAAACACAAAGGTAGCACCTTCCTCTCTTCTTCTTGTTAACGTACGAGAAAACAGCAAAACAAAAATGCCTCAACCTACAGATCATATCAACTCTTCAATTTGACATATATATCTGAAGACTATCAGATTAATCTACAAGCAAAACTGAGCTCCTTGAAGACTTATTCTATGACCAAGTAGTAATGACAAATTCTGCAGGTTACATTTCACTTCTGGCATTTGTCCGTTTTGAAGTTTTGCCTTTCTGGTACCATTTTAATGCACAGCTACCTGGAATCTGGGCTGATACTCCTCATGGATTTTTCTTCTTTCTGCTAGTGCATGTTCCTCACCAGCGGTCTTAAAGCCTACTTGATTCTCTGCCCTACTAAAAGAGCTCAGAGGATGCAGGTTCCATTAATGAGTCAGATTCATCAGTGTAAAGATGTCCAACAGGCCGGGCGCCATGGGTCATGCCTATAATCCCAACACTTTGGGAGGCTGAGGTGGGTGGATTGCCTGAGCTCAGGAGTTCAAGACCAGCCTGGGCAACATGGCAAAACCCCATCTCTACAAAAAGTACAAAAATTAGCCAGGTGTGGTGGTACATGCCTGTAGTCCCAGCTACTTGGGAAGCTGAGGTGGGAGGATCACTTGAGCCCAGAAAGTTGAAGCTGCAGTGAGCCGGGATTGTGCCACCGCACTCCAGCCTGGGTGACAGAGTAAGACCCTGTCTCAAAAATAAAAATAAAAATGTCCACCACAGACCTCTTCTTAGCTTCCTAAAATGCCTACTTTTAAGAAATTCAGTGTCCTTGAAATCTAGGTTTACAAAAAAAAAAATAAAAATGCTCACCTTATAATTTCCAAAATCATCTCTTCGACCCCCTTGAAATAGGGAACTGATATATCACATCCCCATGTGGTTCCACCCCCAACCCAGGATTTCTCCCATAGTGATAATTCTGATCCCAGAGACGTCTCCACAGTTTTCTGATTCGTGGATGATCACTACAAGAACCATGAAGGTTTGCGTCAAGTTGAGCCCCAACTCCCTCGCTCCAATCTGTCCAGCAGCTGAACAATGGTGAAAGTTTTACTTGGCTGCATTCTGAGGCAATAATTTTATCTAAGGTACAACTGTGCATTGTTCCTTAGGTTGAAAATCTGGGACATTTGCCCCCAAACGTAAGGTGAATTAAACCAGACTGCCTTGCAACTGCCTCAAAGTCTGTCTCAACACAGTGACCCATCCAAGAGAAACAGAGATGTGTCACCAAAAATATCTATAAATTTTTTTTCCTGTTTTACTAGAAACTCCTTAGGGATAGAATCGAGGAGCTCATGCTGCGCTTAGAGCTAAACTTCCTGAAAATCTTCTCCCAGGGCCCTGGAGGCAAAAAGGGCAGTGCAGAATGCTCCTTAGAAGGGAGTGTGGAGGAAAATGAATACTTATACTGGAGAACCCATGTCTCTGAAACCCTGGAATTCAAAGAGCTTTCTGGACTATGCCCTCACTGGATTCGGAACTACCAGGCTTTCATCATCAAGAATCCATCCTGCCAGCATAGGGCTGAAGTTTCTGCTTCCTGAATACCTTTTCCCCATCAACTTCCTTCCGTAACTAGTGGAGAAAAATGAAAATATTCCGGGAGATGGCATGAGAGAAAAACTGAGTTTCTAATGTCACCCTTTGAGATGCATCACACACATTTAGATACCTCAAATGCCTATGTCTAGGTGCCTTATAGGGTGACCAACCATCCTGGTTTGCCTCGGACTGAGGGGTTTACTGGGATGCAGGGCATTCAGTGCTGAAACCAAGAAAGTCCAGGACAAACCCAAATGAATTGTTCACCCTAGTTTCATGCTCAAGATGAATAGAGACACCAAAATACCACTAAGATAAACATCTTGACTGCGGTGTATGTATTTCTGACAGCCACACCCCATCAAAGAGCATGCACCATAATTCTTTTCAGAATTCCCCTCACCTACAGACCATCCTCAGCCTCAATCTTTATCTGTCCACATCATCTTCTCCTCATCTTTTGGATATGTGTCAACACTCTCTGCAATTAATTGTGTTGCATCCTGTATTCCAGATAACAATGCCAGAAATGGATGCAGATTTTGGTTTTTGGCTATAAGGGCTTGGTTGTGAAACATACATATTTATATTGAGAGGAAAGTAGTGGAGAGAAGAATCCTACCTCCTTTGGCTGGTTTGTGCAATGAGCTCAGGACTACACATTTAGATATGAAGTAATTAGAAATAATGAAGCTCTGGGATTACCCCAGGACTTCCAGGAGACAGAGTATGCCCCAAGTCATGCTGGCTACAAAGACTAGAACTCGTTATGGATAAAAATGGAAGAATTCAATGAAACTAGTTCACGGGCATATGTCCAAAGATTATTTAAAAACACGGTAGTGGTGCCACATAAATAATACATAGATCCTACAAAGTCATGCCAACATCGTGAAAAGAAATCTGAGTCGTAGCGCTCCACATCCTGCTGCCCTCCAGACCTAATAGTGTTATTCTTCTGGTTTGTAGCTGGGAATTCATTTAAAGGCTGGAGAATTTGGTTTGGACTGTTCTTTCTCTGCTTAAGTCATGTCATAAGTAATGTCCATCAGATGTAACTCTGTGGATGGCGCCTTCACTTTACCGGAGAATCTCCAGTCTCAGGAAGAAAATGAAAAGTGTATTTTCCTCTTGGCTGGATTCCTGCCTCTTGTCTTTTTTCTCTATCATATGAGCACTCTACTGGTCTTAATCATTTTTTCTAAAATGTCCTGGATTGTATTATTTTTAAAAAAGACACTGTGGACTCTGTTACTCATATTTTTAAAATAATAATAGTAATAAATTAAAGGAAGGCCTATGTCAGTGACCATGCTGCGCTAGGGAGACCCTTGGCCCAAAACAACAGCTCCCAGCTCAAGAGAGGGAGAGAGCAGCCACACTGGCTGGCCTGGTCAATGTTTTTTTTGCCAGAGATTTCTTTGTATCTGGAAATTTCTCTTATGTGTATCATACATGTTTGAAATAGCTTTCTCCAATTTGAAAAACCATAAAGCAGCAATAAACAAATGGGACTCTGGTTAAAAAAGAATACTTTGTAAGTATCATGCATACGTTTACAAGTGTTTATTAGATGGTATCACCTTGCCTTTGCTTTCGCATAGTGGACTCTCATTGCTCATGTAAACTTGCAGATGTAGTTGGGTCCCTAGACCATCCACTAACTTGGGTGTATTTTTCTCTATTAACTATTTAAAAAAAAAAACTCACAGGAAAAGAACCTAATGCTGAAAAGGCAGCCAAAATTACAATGAAATGAAATCAATCCTAATAACAAAGACTTCTCTTCTTTCCAAAAGCATGAGCTCCTCCCCAGTCCTGCACAGTAAACCACATTAGTGTGGGACGGTGCCATTCCAATAAGTTATTTGAATATCCCAAGACTAAGACCATAAATAAAAAGCAACAGCAGCAAGATTGCCAATAGGCTGTGGGTATTTAAAACACAATGGCAGAAGATTCCTCGAATGTGAGGGATAGCTAGAGCCAATAAGCCCCAGTGCATGGATATTAGGAGGTTCATTGATTAGGGTTACATGATTAAAGAAATAGGCTAAGGGAATAAGATGCTGTATACAGGGTTTAGCTCGTATTTCTTGCAATGCATTTTTGGAGTACTTTTGCCCTCATTCCTGGGAAAGATGCTAAGTTAAAAAAAAAAACTTTATAAAGCATTACATTTAAAAACTCACATAAAATGTACTAAGAATAGAAATCACATTCATGCTTCAGTTTCACACACTTTCTGTCCCAAACAGCATATAAATAAATATGATTTTTGTAACAGCTACATTGTGGCATATACCACGAAGGGCTCGGGTATCAGGCAAGGGAAAAACAATTTATCTTCATTACCATCTATCCACACATACTTTGGTAATCATGAAGACATTTCTCCTTACAATTTCACAAGGAAAATAACAGAACTTGGGCTCTGAGTGTCAGTATCTGGCCCGAGTCCATTTAGTGGCAAAAGGAATTCTTAAGTACTGACATTACATTTCAATGGGGCACAAAGAGACAGGATTTACATTCCTTCTTGGATTAGGTTTTGTTTTTATACTCATTCTCTTTAGATAATCAAAAGCATCTGTCCCCACATCTTGCCAGTTCCACCAAGGGATCCTCAGCACCCATCTCAGAGGGGTCTGAGTGACATCTGAAAGGCGACGTTGCTGCCTCCCCATTCAAGGGGGTGCTTGTAATTTCTCCTGCGTTATCTTTGAGGTATCACTCACCAAAGCAATGAAGGGTAACCATTCCGAATCCCACCAGCGACTCCTTCCGAAAAACATATCGTAGGAGCCTTCAGTTTTAAATAATCCCTGCCTTGTAGTCACACAGAGGAAGAATACCCCAGTCAATTTATGAGGCCTCTGCCCTCAAGTTATAGATGATAGGAGTTTGTTGCTAGCTGGGAAAGCTTATTTATGACGTGATTGTTAAGGAAGGAATGATAGTGTTCCCATTTTTTTCTTTTTCCTTTTTTAAGCCATCCTTGGGTTTTGATGATTGTGACAGTATTTTTTGCCTATGTTTTACAGACTCCTTTTGGCCTTAAGTTTAAACTGGGTTGTATTCAATGAGTCAACTTTAATTTTGTGACAAAAAAAATCTGTCATCAGAGCTATCCTGCCTTCATTTTGAGTACTCCCCACGCTATCGTCTCTTTAACTCTTAACTTGTTGTATTTTGAATCACACAGAGAAGGAATCTGAATGGCTGTATGCATCTTTGGAGATGCTTAAACCTTTTCTCATTTTGGGTCTTAAGGATAAGTAGATCTACATCAGAAAAATTTTAAAGAAGGGATCCTATATTCTAAAAATATAAAAAAAGTAATTCAGAATAGAGTAGTTCATCAAATTAAAAGACTTTTGTTGACTTCATCCTCTTTAGTGACAAAGGAGAATTTAGTTGCACTTCTTTCAGTCAGGGAACTCCACTGTGGATACTACAGAAGCAGGCCAGATCATGTATATAATTTCACTAGGGGAGAAACAGATGGACTTTATTTTCTTACCTGAGTTCACCAGGTTTTCTCATACCTCAGCCTCTCTACTCCTGGTTTCTGATTGGAATCTCATATGGTATTTCTCAAGTAGGTGGTAAATCCCTAACCATTTGCATCAAAATCAATGAAATGAGCAGGTAGGGTGCTTGAGAAAAATGAGGATTCCCAGGCCCCATCCCAAGTCTGCTAAATCAGCATCTCTAACAGTGGCTCCAGGAATCTGAATTTTTAACAAGCTTCCCAGGCAATTCCTAAGACCCTAAAGTTTGGGGAATGACTGCCATGATGTCATAAGAGATTCTAGAATGGAGACTGGCAGAATTGCTGTTGCTTACTCCAAGGCCAGCTTTCCCCTCATGCCTCAAGTAATAGAGCCCCTAAGTCTTGGCCAGGCACAACTCTCTTGCTGCTAGGTATGTCCGTTTTATGGTTCCAGGCCACCATGGAGATGCAAGCATAAGTGCTGTGAGCAGCTTAAAAGACAGTTAATTGACACACGCACTTGCTTCCTGCTTCTTCTTTCTTGCTGGCTGGAATCGGGACATCATGGCTGGCACTCAAACATCCATCTTAGAAAGGAGGCAACATACTAAAAATCAAAAGAGAAAGAATTTGACAACAATGAGGCTGCCATAACAGGCCCAAATAGCCCAACTCCACATTTCTTTTATATGATAGAGAAATAAATGTCTGCCTGGTTTAATTCATAAGTCTCTCATTTTGGTGTTTGGGTTTTAGTTGTGGAATGGAGTAGGGTAGATGGTATGTGCAGCTAAGCCTAAACTAAATGATATAGACACCAAGAAAAAAATGTCTTCTTTTCCTTCCATAATCCTAGAACCTGCCTGGTACTGATAAGCTGATTTCTTATAAGCAAGCAGTCCATTGTGGGGGATGAGGTATGGAGATGGGTTTCCATGCTTGCAGATTCATAGCCTTTGAAGCTCCTGGGTCACCAGAACAAGACTAGGGGCCAGTCAAGTGGTAGGATGATTATCTGCAACCTTATGCAATCATTAGAATTAAAGAGAGTATCATGAGGGGATGAAGAGCAAAGACTATAGGCGGAGTCAGACTCCCTGGGTCTGAATCCTGGGCCCTCACTTATTTTTCGTGTGCATTTCAGTAAATTGCCCAACTCCTTCGAACTTCAGTGTCCAACACTATAAAATGAGGAGACTTAGAAAACCAACCATACAAAGCTTACTATGAGACTTAAATGCTACACGTAAAGTCTGGCATCTCGATAACAAATTTTCTCAATAAATGACAAATATTATGATGGCTATTTTTGAAAACTGTAAGAGGAAAGAAAATGAAACATCAGGAAGTGTAGTTATGAAACTCCCTCCACCAGCTACCCCAGAACCTGATTTTCTTCCACCTTGAGAAATAAATACTGTAAGCAGTTGAGTTTTGGAGAGAGAAAGAGAGATGTTTAAATAGGATTTTGAAGTCCCTGCTCTTGCTTTGCAAAGAAATCATCAGTAAAGTTCTATATTTTTCTTAGGAAAGAAAATAAAGTAACACCAACGAGAACAGGGAAGTGGAATAAGAGGCCGCTACGAAGTGAGAGGTAGCTTCCAGTCCTACCACCTCTGATTAGTTTGTTAGCTGGATGATCTCAACCAAGTTTCTAAGCCTCAGTTTCCTTTTCTGTAGAAAGGAACTCATAATATCTGCCTCAGATGATAACTGAGATAAGTGAATGAAATAACAATGTAGTTATATGTAATAATCATATAATTTGGAATTTATAAAGACCTATAGCTTTCTATGGTTTTATTACATATTCAGACTCCATGCTACATTCCTGGGGATAGCAGAAACTCTCTCATGTAAATCTCTGTGCCAATTAATCTCAACTTCAGGGAGGATCTGGGTAGAGAAGCTTTAGGCACGATCATCTCCAGTTGCTGACTTTCTAGGTTTGTAGGGCCATACTCGTACAGGTAAGCCACCAGAATAATACATCAAAGCATCTAAAAAAATTTTGTTACACACCCATCTTAGTCTCTATTTAACCCCTTTCATTGTACAAAAAGAAAGGGCTTTGAAAGGCCAGTTATAATCAAGTATTAGGACGAAATGCAGAAATCACTTTCAAGTAGAGTGGCTGTGCGTAGCATGGAGGCTGTACTTACTCCATCGCAGTCTGAAGCTCTTAGATGACATCAGGGATCAAAAATGCCACCTGTCACCGCTGACCAGCCACAAGAATGAGTCCTTCCCTCCAAGGAAAATACTGACTGCTATCAAATATGTATTTACTTATTCACAAGCTTCCCTCCCGCTCAGCTCCTCAATGGCGTCATCGATTAGGTCCTTATAAATCCCAGTACAGTACATTTTTTCTTCCACTGGATCCTCTCTCTGACACTTTCAGGCTTCTAGAAGGCAGTGATAATTTCTATCACATTCAACATCCATCAGATCTAGATGTTTAACATGTAATGTGCAGTTTTAAAGGATGTGGATGCTAAGCCATGACAAGGCCTGATGGCTCCATCTTTTCTGAGTGTCCACAATGGGCCAGGTCTGTATCAGGCACTGAGCGGTGGATAGGAACATGCTCACGGAGGTCACCTTTCAGCAGGAGATCCACTTTGTACAAAAACACACATATCTTTGATAAGCAGTAGGAAAGCAGAGTCTAAGGCTGAAGGAAGAGTTTCTGAAGTGAGATAACTTGGCGACTTGGAGGATGGATAGGAACTGGTGCAAAGGCCATGTAAGTGTGAAAGGGCTGATATGGATTAGGAGCTGAATGGAACCCAGTGGGCTGGAATCTGGAAGGGAGCTGGCAGGAGCTGGAGAAGGAAGCAGCAGCCAGGTCATTTGGTTGGCATTTAAATGACTTTTGCTTTTGATCTAACTGAAATAGGCAGCCACTTAGCTGTTTTAAACAGGGAACTGAGCTAATCCAACCTGCACATGAAGATGATGTCACTGCTGTCGTGGGGATAGCCAGTTAGGAGGCTCTTCGGTTGCCTGGTCTGGGAAGAATTGTGACTCAGGTTGGGCTGATAACTGTAGTTAGAGAAGTTTGGTGATCAACTGTTTCTTATATTGTGGTGGGAAATCTCTCAGTAGAACCAACTCAGATCTATGGATCCTTAACAGCTGGAGGAAGACAGTGATGGGGAGTCTGTACTTATGACGAGCTCCAGGGTTATCTTATATACACAATGTTCGAGGGTTGGACTGACACTTCTGTGTCTTCTTATTGCTAGTGAATTCCTTAAAAGAACTAAATTCATGAGTCTGGATCCACCCCAAACCTAGTCTCCCGAAGGTTTTCTAAAACATCAGATTTAACTGTCACTAGAATGGTTATCCCCAATGAAAAGTATAGTTCTCCTAGCCAATGGTCAGTAAAGTCTGCACTTTAAGCTCTTCCAATAGTAGGGATGAGTTTGTGCAAATTGGTCCATGCATTTTCCTGACTCACGATGTAAATGTTTAAGACTACTGGGCAAACTCACAACCTGCTGACATGGAGCAGAGCAAAATCAGCTGACTCCAAGCCACAAACCACCCCAGCCCCATGCTAAAAATGTCATTAATGGGCTTGATTAATGATACTTAATTTTGTGTTTGCTTTAATGGTAATTCAATAAAAAATTATTAGGCTGGGCGCAGTGGCTCACGCCTGTAATCCCAGCACTTTGGGAGGCCAAGGCAGATGGATCACGAAGTCAGGAGTTCGAGACCAGCCTGACCAACATGGTGAAACCCCATCTCTACTAAAAATACAAAAATTACCCAGGCGTGGTGGCACGCGCCTGTAATCGCAGCTACTCAGGAGGCTGAGGCAGGAGAATCACTTGAACTCGGGAGGCAGATGTTTCAGTGAGCCGAGACTGCACCACTGCACTGCAGCCTGGGCGACAGAGTGAGACTCCGTCTCAAAAAAAAAAAAAAAAAAAAATATTATCCTGCATTGGGCAAAAAATCAGGGAACTCAACCAAAAAGATGTCCAAATTATAGTGCTCAGTGAAAAAAATACATCACAGGGCAATAAAGGAAGTATAATATTATGCCACAGTCAGATTTGCATTTGATAGATAACTTTGGGCACCATGTAGAGGCTGGCTTAAGGAACAAGCCAGGGGACAAACACATGGCACCCTAGTCTGTGCGGCCAGCCTCACACACCCTGACTTTCTCTCCTTTTGGGAAAAGACAGCAGCATGCTTGTTAATGGAAGATCCTAGAGTTCAGATGCAGACCCTCACCAAATTTCTGGCTAAACCATGGGTCTCTACCTCAAAATTAAACAACACAGTATATGCAAAAACTATGAGTAGTAAAAGTAACAAATGTTACTTTCCCCCACTTCTTTTAAAATAAAGTAATATAATATTCTAAGCTAGTCATTCTCAAGGTAGGCTTTGAAGTTCATTTTCATCAAATAGCTGAGAACACTTGTTTAAAATACAGAGAGCCTGTGCTGGCCCTCTGAATCCAAGTGGTGGGGCCTGGCAATCCACATGTTGACAAGACCCATTTGATCAGATGCACACAACTTGAAAACTGCCATTCCAGACTAGCAGATGCATATTTAATTATTTTCCAATTGTTTCAAATGACTATAAGTTTGCTCTGTGTTATTTTTCTCTTCCCTAGCCATTGATAAGCCTCTGAAAGTTCAGCCTAGGCTTCCACCAGACAACCTAGTAGAGGGAAGGCTCAATAAACAATGAATCAATACTTGATTGATCTATGGCATGTGAATTATATTATGCAAAACTTCTCTCATCACTACTAAAACTTTTCCAGATGTACAGTTTATTCACTGCTGCCATTGTCTTACAAATCCTTATGTAGAGTTTATTTCTGGGGAGAGGGTAAAAATCCCTAGCCCACAAGTGAGGATCTATGGAACTCCTGCTGGGGCCACTACACAACACAAACCAGAGTGAGAAAAAAGGTGCCCTGCTCCTCTTTTCAGCTCCTTACTCCTTCCACCACCCCAGTCTTGATAGTTAATCCTAGAAATTTTTCTCATTTGCTTACTTTAAGCTTTGCTGTTTATGGAAATATGCCTTTCTATCTGGAATTTGTAAAGACCATATGATCATATTTCCATATTCCCTTGTTTTAGTATGTAAGTCCCTCTCTCAAATGTATATAAATCCCATAAGTGATGAAAGGAATTTTACTAAATGGCCCTTTTGCCATTTGCCAACCTCTCTCTTGGCAGGTGTGACCCAAGGGGTCCATCACTTTGTTAGGCGGCCGATAAGCAAGCTGTGAATTCCAGTGGCCTATGACCCATCTTTGCTTCTCAGAAGCTTCCTCCTGAATTTATGTAAGGATACGATGCTGTGTAAATCTACCGTAAAAGTCCTTTGCACGCAAAAGACCTGATTCTTCAGGTCTGCGAACACATGCTTCATCTGTTTGACTTATATGGGCACCCTAGGGTTTGTATTTGCACCAAAAAGTGGAAGCCAAGCTTTCATTGTAAACAGATGGTGCTGCTAACAAGGAAAGTAAAAAATTCTTCCAGTCACTCCTTGCACCAGAAACCTGAAGAAGATTCTGCTTTGAAAACAAATGAACAAAACTATCAAATACTCCCTCTCCCCTATTCCATAGGCTCTGGGTCAAAACACACACACACACACACACAGCCCCTCACATGCAGACAAAATCTGGTCTCCATTCCTCACTTTCCCCATCCTCCTCCCCATGCCAAATTCTACATTCCTTCAGTGTAGATACTATAAATATAAAAAGAACAGACTCAATCCCGAATCACGGGGGTGCTTTTCTTTGCATGACCACAACATAAGCACTGGTCCCTCATTTTGGGATTTTTATGAAGCCTTGAAGAATGTTCAGAATTCCAGTCTTGCTCAATGTCTCTCACCAGTCGGCATAATTCAGATGTTGAGTTTCAGGACAACCTGGGGATTTCTGGTTAGAAGAAAACATTCTCCTGATGTGTCTCAATGTGAAAGATTTCCATGTATTTCCCCCTTTTTTCTTTCAGCCCAGAAGAAAAGAAATGTGGAAACGCATATGTTTTCTTTAACATGAAGGAATTTGAAGTTGATTGCAATCTCTCTGTCCCTAAGCCCAAAAGAGAAGTAGCATTATTATGCTATAATCGGGTCCTTTCTTAAGTTTCTCCATTAGGTAGCATCTTATTACATAACCACTTTATGCTTTTAAATCTGAATATCATTGATAACAATCTCCTGACAGATCATACTTCCGGTGCCTAAGTTAGAAAGCGAATGACCCTCTGAGATGTCCTTTGAAGCATTCCAAAGGAAGGGGACACTGGAGGTTATCCAGTCACCCGTGCCTTGGGGCAAGACCACACTCAAGCTGTTCCAAAGAAATGAGGATCCCTTTTATTTTTGAAGTTTCCCCAGAGACGCAGATTCCACAGCCTCCCTAAGTAAACCCTCAGTGCTTCAACAGCATTAACGTTTCATAGGAGAGTGAAGCCCACTATCAATGTACTCATTATTTAGTTGACACTCTGTCCTTTGAGCCTTAGAAAATATATACATCAAGGCCTTTCTATTGTATACCTGAAAGCTAAATTGTCTATCTACTTGTGTAAGAAACCATGAGGAAATACACATTTTTGGAAACCTTACCTCAGTCTCTGCCATCTGTTTAATGGGGATACCTGCTCTGCCAAACTCACAGTACTACTTGAAGGATCCAAAGAGATCACGTGTCAGGCTGCCCAAGGTACTATTTGTATCACCACCTAAATAACTGTTCTAAACTTGAATCTGGAAGTAGTTGTTTAAGCTACTCTATTATAGAAATAATAGGGATTCCTGAAATAATACTTTAATTATAAGCGTAAGTTAAAAATACAAACACGTGGTTCATGAAATATCACTTTAATGCTCACATAAGCAAACTATGTGTTGGCATCTCACAAAGCACCAGGGAAAAATTATTCCCCTAAAGATGCAGGACTTGCTCTGAAGAGCAATGGTAGAAAGCTATCTCCATGGTTTATCAATTGCAGATGCAGGGACTGGGTAGGTGAGGATGGAGGCAGCGAACTGCTTAACAGAAGGAAGCCCTGTACAAGAGAGACACACATAGATCACAGTGGTTCAGAAAGCCTAAGTGTGAACGCATAAGGAAAGGCACACCAGGCAAAGGGAACTGAAAAAGCAAGGTTATGACCTTACTCTCAGGTGAAGTGTAATTCAGGCCAGAAATTAATATAGTAAGAAAAGGGGCACTTTGTAATGCTAAATAGTGAAACTCAAAATGAGGCTACAGCAATTATGAATACATATTCATCAAACAACACAGTAGCCACTGTGTAAAGCAGGAATTACAGAAGATGAAAGAAGAAATAGAAATGAAAACTCAGTCCATGATAAATAAGTCAACATATCTTAAGTTCAGAAAAGACATAATTAATAAGATACATGTTATTCAACTCTGTATCCTGAAACATCATTTTTTCAAGTGGCCAGGAAACATATGTGAGAATTAACCATAGGTCAGGCCCACAAAGTTGACAAATTCCAAAAGATAAGAACATTACAAATCATATTTTTGGTCACAATGCAATAAAACAAAAAAATGTTTATCAAAATTTCAGTTATCAATATCAATACAGAAAATTCTAAATGAATACTGGCAAACAGCATTTACTAGCACATTAAAAAAATAATTACTGTGACCAAATGGAGCTTGTTGTAGGAATGCAAGAATCATTCATGACCAAGAAATTTATTATATTCCATTAAATTAATAGCTCTATGGAGAAAAAAATATATGATCATTTCCAAAGACACCGAAAAGCGCATTTGGACAAAAGTCAATAATCACACTTGATCCACCCCCCCTCATAAAACAGCTTCTAAGAACAAATTAATATTCTCTTAGCATAATAAAATAGATCATTTGCAGCCCAAAGCCCACATTATGCCCTGAGTCCCTGGGCATGGGTAATCGCTGAAGCCATTTCCATTAAAATAAAAAATAAGACAAGAATACCCACTCTTACTACTGTTATTTAACATCATACTAGACCTAATAGATAATGAAATTTGAACAGAGAAAGAAACTAAAAGTATAAAAATTGTAGAGCAGATGGTTAATCTTTATTTTTAGATTACATTATATAGTTAGAAATACAAGAGAATTGGGAAATATTTATAAACAGTATGAGTAAGATAGAATGGCACACAAGGAATACACTGTAATTAGTTGCTTATATCCAGCTAGAAGATGTAATGAGAGAAAAGACCCCATTTACAATAGTAAACAAAGATAAAATACCTGTGAATAAACTTAGTACATGTCCAAGACACATATAAAAAAACTGTAAAACATTCCCAGAGGACACAAAATAAGATTTGAACAGATAGAAAGATCTACCTTTTTCTTGTCTAGAAAGACTCGATAGCATGAAGAAGTCAACTTTCTCTATGTTAATTATTTAAATTTAATTCTGATGATACAAATAGGAATAAGAGTTTCTATTATTGTTTACTCTGAAGTTTATATGGAAAAATAATAAGGAAAACTGGGACACTGAGAGAGAAGAGCAATGAGAAACGATATTAAACGTATAATAGAAGTGATTAGACATTAGATATTCAGTAAATATTAAAAATTAAAAGCATTGATTATTAATTGGTGTGGTGGTAGCACCCAAACTAAAAAAATCAACCAAGGAAATATAATGTCCAGAAACAGACACAACTATACACAGGAATTTAATAGATGATAATAATAGCATCTCAAAACAGGGTAAAAGATTATTATCGTGAAGTGGTGGTGAAGCAAAGCACAGGCAACAGAAGCAAAAATAGGCAAATGGGGCCATATGAAACTTAAAAACTTCTGTGTATCAAAGGACAAAATCAACAGAGTGAAAGGTCAGCCTATGTTACAGAAAAAAATAATTGCAAATCACATATCCAATAAGGGATTAATATCCAGGATATATATATATCCAATAAGGGGTTAATATTCAGGATATATACATATATATATATATAAAACTTCTACAACTCAACAACAAAAATAACCTGATTTTTAAATGGGCAAAGGACTTGAATAGACATTCCTCCAAAGATGAAATTTACATGGCCAACAAGCATATGGAAAGATGCTAAACATCATTAATTACTAGAGAAGAGAAAATCAAACCCCAATGAGATATCACCTAACACCCATTGAGATGGCTGCTATGAAGAACACAGAAAGTAACGAGTGTTGGCAAGGGCGTGGAGAAATTGGAACTCATGTGTCTGTTGGTGGAAATGTAAAATGGGGCAGCCGCTATCGAAATCAGTCTCCCTTCTGGGTACATAGCCAAAAGAAATGAAAGCAGGATCTCGAAGAGATATTTGCTCATCCATGTTCATAGCAGCATTATTCACAATAGCAAAGAGGTGTGGGCAACCCAAACATCTACTGTTGGACTAAGAGATAAAGAAAAAGTGGCCTGTAATCCCAGCACTTTGGGAGGCCAAGGCGGGCGGATCACGAGGTCAGGAGATCGAGACCATCCTGACTAACATGGTGAAACCTCGTCTCTACTAAAAATACAAAAGAAATTAGCCGGGCACCTGTAGTCCCAGCTACTGGGGAGGCTGAGGCAGAAGAATGGCGTGAACCCGGGAGGTGGAGCTTGCAGTGAGTCGAGGGGGAGCTTGCAGTGAGCCAAGATCGCGCCACTGCACTCCAACGTGGGCGACAGAGTGAGACTCCATCTCAAAAACAAAACAAAACAAAAAAAGTGGTGGCCGGGCACTGTGGTTCATGCCTGTAATCCCAGCACTGTGGGAGGCAGAGGTGGGTGGATTGCTTCAGCCCAGGAGATAGAGACCATCCTGGGAAACTTGGCAAAACTCTTGCCTCTATTAAAACTACAAAAATTAGCCGGGTATGGTGGCACACACCTGTAGTCCCTGCTACTTGGGAGGCTGAGGTGGGAGGATCACTGGAGCCCTGGAGATCGAAGCTGCAGTGAGCCAAGATTATGCCATTGCATTCCAGCCTGGGTAACAGAGTGAGACCCTGTCTCCAAGAAAAAAAAAAAAAAAAAGTAAATGTGGTATAGACATACAATGGAATATTATTCAGCCTTAAAAAGAAGAAAATCCTGCCACATGCCACAGTATGGATGAGCCCTTGAGGATATTACGCCTAGTGAAATAAGTCAGTCACAAAAAGACAAATACTGTATGATTGGAGGTGATTAAAGTAGTCAAATTCATATAAACGTGGAAAAGAATAGTGGTTGCCAGGGGCTTGGAGGAAGGAGAAATAGAAAGTCGTTCAATGGGTATAGCATTTCCGTTTTGCAAGATAAAATGTTCTGGAGATCTTTTGTACAACAACGTGAACAGACTTAACACTACAGAACTGTACACTTAAAAATGATGGAGATGGTATATTTTACACGTTTTTTAACAACAACTAACATTTAAAAAATTATTCTTTTTGAAAGTGATAGTGGGGCAACTGGATCATTAATAATAAAGCAAGATCCACACCTTAATACCTTATACACTAAACCAGGATAAAATATAAATCAACAGGTTAGGCACAGCAGCTCATGCCTCTAATCCTAGCACTTTGGAAGGCTGAGGCAGGTGGATCACCTGAGGTCAGGAGTTCCAGACCAGCCTGGCCAACGTGGCGAAAACCCATTTCTACAAAAAATACAAAAATTAGCCCGGCATCGTGGCGTGCACCTGTAGTCCCAGATACTCGGGAGGCTGACGCAGGAGAATTGCTTTGACCTAGGAAGTAGTGATTGCAGTGAGCCAAGATCGTACAATTGCACTCCACCTGGGTGACAGAGTGAGACTCTCTCCAACAGATAGATAGATGATAGATAGATAGATGATAGATAGATAGATAGATAGATAGACCGACCAAATATCTAAATATCAAAAATAAAATCAAAGAATATATAGGATAAGATAGGTCTATCTATGACTCATTTAAAAATTGATAAATTCAATTAAATAAAAATTAGAAACTTTTTTTAATGTCATGAGATATCATGAGCCAAGTCAAAAGACAAATGGCAAAATGTGAAAACAATCTGAAACTCTTAACGCAAAGGGATAATCTCCTTAACATACGTGGAGTTTCAAGAACTGAAGAACAAGACCAAGAACCCAATAAAATATGGGAACATTATATAAACAATAAGGCCACAACAAAAGAAATAGAATTGGCTCTTAAATATATAAAAAACTTGCTCAACCTCACTCAAAATCAGAGAAATGCAAGTCAAAACTATCTTGAGACATCACTTTTCACCTATCAGACTGGCAAACATCCAGAAGTTTGATTGCACATTTTCCTGGCAAGGCCGTGGGGAAACAAGCACTATTTAACATTGCTAGTGGAAGTGTAAATAGGTTCAGCCCTTTGAAAGGCAGCTTGGCTGTATTTATCAAAATTCGAAATGTAAAATCCAGTAATCCCACTTGTGGGAATTAATACTATAGATATACATATACTTGCACAAGTGTAAAGTGTCATGTGTGGACGTTTGTAACATTGTTTAATAGCAAAAGATTGGAAACAAGTCAAATGTCTATCAGTGGGATTCTGATTGAATAAATTGTGGTGCATTTATCTAAGGGAATGCTATGCCACATTAAACATAGGCATGTTTACTCTGCACTGATATGCATGTAAGTCTCATCGTGTCTGTCTTCTTCTCCAGACCCTCCAATGGCTGTCTGTTGCTCTGAGGGTAAGTCCTAAAATACTTACACTGGTTTACACGGTCCTACACCATCTGGCTGTCCCGTCTCTCTGACTTCATATGACATTCTACATCTCACTTTCTCTGTTTCAGCCACGTTGTCCCCTTTGCTGTTCCTCAAACGTGCTAGGCATGGTCCCTCCTTAAGGCCTTTGCACTAGATTCTTCTGCCTGGATCACCATACTCTCCAAATAATCCCAAAGCTCACTCACTCTCTTACCATGATCAAGTCTTTGCTCACACGTCACTGTCTCAAGAAAGCCGCCCCTGGCCACTCCGTTTTAAATTAAAATTCCCCACTGACATCCCCAACCCCCATTATCTTGCTCAGTGTGTTCAACTGCTCTTATTATGTCCCAACTCAACACAGAATTCACTTGTTTAGTATGTTTATTTTCTGCCTAATGTGCCCCCTGCCCAAGATATAAATGCCAAGGGACAGAAACTTTTGTCAGCTTGTCCCCTGCTGTGACACCAACATACACAATAGTCCATGGCATGAAGTAGGTCTTCAACAGGTGTTTGTTTCCAAATAAATGAATTATTGAACATACAATGTGGAAAGGACTATAAAGTGTATACATATTTAAGTGAAGAAGTAAGATGAAGCCCAGTTATTGTTCTGCCTATAGTAATTTTTTTTTTTTTTTTTTTTGAGACGGAGTTTCACTCTTGTCACCCAGGCTGGAGTGCAATGACACGATCTTGGCTCACTGCAACTTCTGCCTCTTAGGTTCAAGCAATTCTCCTGCCTCAGCCTCCCAAGTAGCTGGGATTACAGGCACCCGCTGCCATGCCTGACTAATTTTTGTATTTTTAGTAGAGATGAGGTTTCACCGTGTTGGCCAGGCTGGTCTCGAACTCCTGACCTCAGTGATCCGCCCACCTCAGCCTCCCTAAGTCCTGGGATTACAGACGTGAGCCACCACGCCCGGCCCTGCCTATAGTATTTTTTAAAAATAAAGAAAAATAGTAAGAATGTTTTTAGGCCAAAAGAAACCTGGAAGTCTACAGAGAAAACTATCATCAGTGGTTACCTGGAGGGAGATGTATGGACTGGGCACATGGGGAAGAGTGGTAGAAAGGAGACTGTGGTGCAAGTACTTTTATATAAATTATGCAAATGTATTACTTATTAAACCATTAAATTATCAAAAGAAAAAAAAGCTGATGTCAGCTCCCAAAGAATGTAATTCAGTAGTTCTGAGCAGGGCTCAGGGGAATCTGCATTTTCAACCATCTCCCCCACCCTCCCATCCCTTCCTGGGTGGGGTAGATCACCATCAGAAATCACTGTCACCACTACCTCTCCTGACCCCAAAATGCCACAAACTGTGTAACATTGGGATAGTTCTCGTTTGGAGCACAAGCAAATGGGCAGGCACATCACAGAAACAAAAGGCAGAGTTTTCAGTAACATTTGACACCACTAATAGCTGCCACACAAAAGGTAGCCTCTTTGTGTGGAAGAATAGCAGAAACTTCATCTACCCTTCAGTTTCATCCCCACAAGCAAGCAGGACCACTAAAAGGAGTGTCCTCTCTGTCTAAGACATTTATATATGTTGGGTGTTTAGACTAAATTTCAGACTTCTGAAACATTCACAAGTTTAGCGAAAGTAGTTGGAGGCGTTGCTTCAGATTTCTGCGCTCATGGTGATCATATACTGAAATCCTCCAAATTTTTCCTTCTACTTTCGCCCGGGCATTTTAATTAATAAAATGTCCTTTCTAACTCACAGAGGAAAGATCTTTCTAAGAACGCTTGCTGGAGATGAGAAAGGTGGTAAGGATCTGAAATGTGTCTTAGCAAGACTCACCCAACAGGGCCACCCTGCTTCACTGTGATGCCTTTCAGATGAACAGAAGTATTCGGCTCTTGTTATTCAATGACCCTAATAAAACTTTACAACTGAAGTGTAGAGGAAAAAATAAAAAGATCTAATGACATACAAGAAGGGACGGAACCTGCCAACCCCAGAATATTTTCAGTCTGAAAAGCAACCTCGTCCTTATTAACTTTACATTGACTCCCAAAGAGGGGAAAATTTAATAAGGAAGAAAAAATTCAGTATTTCATGACTCACCACTTCCTCGGGATAATAAATATGAACTAAAGATATATACACCGAATGCTTTTAACATTTTATTTTCACTTCAAAAAATATTGTTTGCACTATCTCTATTATCGACCTCTCAAGGTGATTCTATTTCTGGAACGCATTTTTTGATATGGTTTCTAATTCAAAGATCTGTCACATCTTTGATATTTCATAGGCGCTATTAAAATTAATAGCTTCATGTGTCCCTCATGAGTGTCTTCCTTAAATTTTCAAACGGTTTGTGGTCTGTTTCTCAGACTGGCCAATGACAAGCAGTTCTGGGACTGGAAGATAGAAGTAGTGAAATAATCTTTAAAAATGTGTAAAAATTAAGCACTGTCTGCCAGGGGCTTTAGAGTTGGCAAATAGGCCTTTATTAAACGGTTGGTTTTGTTTCTCCTATTGTTTCTCCCTAATATCCGTCTGTGTGGTAACTGAGTCAATATGACATAATGCCGCAGAGAAAGACTGCAGGACAACCAGACGTACCCATGTTCATCCCTCAATGAGTCGCAACCTTGGGTCTGTTCCCTAGACATTGGTGGAAAGACTTGATTAATGGCAGACTTGTTCAACATAAAAAAGAACAAAGACCAGATTTATTCTTGGCATTCCTTTTCCTAGGGGCTTTATTTGTAATGGGGTAATTAATTTATGGCTTTGCAGTAAGGCGGCATCAGAGGAGCAATTTAACTCACAAGAGGTAACGCAGATGGAGAGTACAACTGAAAGATAGCTTGTGTGGAAGGGTACAGAAGGAACCTCAAGCTGGACGTTGATTTCTTTTATCAGTAATACAAATTCACTACTAGCTGCCTCTTGGATTTCCCCCTTGAGAGCTGCAACGTTTCCGAAATGAACAGAGGTCTTTAGGAAATGCCTCAAGCCACAGCTGAATAGTGGCTTTAGAAATCGCGGGTGGAACTTGCCTGTTACCTTCTTGCAATCCCCCCGCCCCTGCTTCTTGCAATCCCCCCGCCCCTGGGCAACGCAAAAACCGTCCTAAGTGCTATAAGGGCATGGAGTGAGGGGAGTTATTTCTGGACATTAGCAGCATTCCTCCCCAGGACACACCCTCTCCCCCTCCCCAGCAGCCCGGCTCTCCGACACACTCCGCGCACACGCGCCCCTCGGCGAGACGCGGCGCACTCGCGCGCTGCAGACGGACCGCCTCTCACCGAGCCTGAGTAGTGGCCGCTGCGCCGCCAGGAGGCTTCCCGGGAGCCGGCGGGGCCCAGGACGTCTCGAGCGCAGCAGGCGAGGGGCCGGCGTTTCGGCAGCGCGGCTGCCAGTTAACTTTCTCCGTTGCATTCTGCAAACTAGATCGCATTCAGAGCCCAGAAGTTGCAAGCTGGGAATAAGCGAGATCTGAAAGACCCCCAAGAGGAGCTTGTTTGGGAGTGGGGGCAGACGGCGTTTTGTGCCCAACTGGTAAGTGGCAGTATTAAATCTATGTACACATGCAGGAAATAAAGCTTTGCAGCATTTCCAGGCAGTGGCACGCAAGTACTCGTGCGAAGAGTACTGTTTGGGGTGTTTAGTTGTAGTGGACTCAGAATACCGAGTTCCACCACGGTTTTCCTAATCCCTTCTTCGGACTCCTCTTTGGGGATTGGCGGGGGCGGGTCCTGCTCCGCGGGGTTTTTCTGTTGTTAGAGTTGGGGTGGGGGAGGGGAGAAAGGCGTGAGGTTGAATAATCTCTCCGACCCCCCTCACCCTTTTTTTTTGTTTTTTCATTAAAAAAATGATGCTTTTAGAGAAGCCTCTCTTTCATGTGTTTAACTTGCCTGCAGCGGTTTGAGCCCAATGAGTTTGTATTTTTTCTAATTACTTTGTAATCGGCTCCATCCTCGGTTGAAATAGCAGGAAACTTTCACAAAGCAATCAATTTCTGACAGCCTAAGAGCTGCTCAGTTGCTGAATGAGGTCTAGCTGGAAACACTTTGTTTCTCACAAGGTTTTGGTGATTTTTCCCATGAGAAATCTGGGCGTTTTCACACCTGTTGCTTTTCAGTTGCCTCAAAATTGTTTGCTTGTTTGTTTGTTTTCTTGGGTTTCACTTGATTGCAGTTCTTTGTCTAACCAAATCCAATGCTACTTTCCCGGTTCTCCTTCTCTCCCTTTGGACGGGGTCCCTGTTGTTAGCATTCAGTTGGCTGTGGTTCTTAGGGAACAAGTGGCAGGCAGAATACAATAGGGAAGAGTGCATTCCTGATGACTCCTCTACCATGGAAAGACTGAAAAACTGACAATCTCCATTAGTTTTTATGGAAAGCATTGCTGACACTTTTATAAATATTCAATTTTGGTGAGTTCCTGAAATTATTTAATCCAGAAGTAACCAGCGTGACTTTTACAGAGAGAGTTCCCCTAATCTATTTGCATTACAAGCATAGAGACCCTGGCACCTGAACACCCCCAGGAGGCTGAAGTCACCTTTCACTTCACTGGCAGGTAGGCTACTGACAAGGAAAGGGGTGATGGAATGTGAGGAGAGGGGCAGCGGGGAAGACCCCCTGAGAAGGGGGCTGTCCTCCAAGGACCAGCATGATTTCAGCTTTCTGATGATTAAGAAAATCATCAGGATATTGGAATGTAATTTAACATCCTAGTAGGTTAAGTTGAATTCCTGTCCACATAATGAAAAAGACTTTCTATCAGCCCTTCTCACACTCAAGTGGAGCTCAATGGAATGCTTGTTTATTTCTGTTGCCGATAAATCCATGGGAAATCTCTGCTGAGCCCAGCAATTTTAAAAAAGCAAGTTCCAGCTTATAATTGCGCATATAATGGCAAACAGGGTATTTTCAGTAACCCAAGACTCTTACATTTCCCCCCACGGTTGTTATAGAGGTTACATGAAGATGTTATGAGCATGCATTTGAGCTTACCCACCCCCAACTGAAATGGAAAGTTATCCTTGGGTGTCTGATGGAAAAGATTGTTGCCAGATACCTTAGGAGGCTATAAAATAACATGTTTCTGAAAAGATCATAACTAGTAGACATGAGTGTCTATAGCTACTATATAATTTTTCATTGTTCCTTTAGGGAAGAGACCTACTTTGATCACTACAGTGTTTACATTTGTTGTTTACTTGTTGTATGGTTTTGCTGAGTCTTTTTTCTTTTCTTTTTTGCGATTGAAAATCTCCCTTCATTTAAATGAAATCACAGACTAGAAATAGCAATGATTGCTCTCTAGTGCTAAAATTAGAAACTACAGGAGACTTTTTAGGCACATCCCTCTTGTCTCATGGAAGGTTCTGCAGAGTTTTCTTTAAAACTCCCACTTAAGCAATTATTGTAAGATGATGTTTACTCTCTAAAATAGCATTTTTATTTGGACATTTTTTTTCCATCAAGCTTTAATCATACTTTGCCAATGCATGTTGAACTTTGTTTCTCTGAGGTGCCTAAAGGCACATCCAATACATTTACCATCCCCTCAAAGTCTGTATACTTAGCTCTTTGAACAGTTTCTTAAAAAAATAATAATAATAATAAATAAAAGCTCCAACAGAACTTGCAAAAGACAAGACTGGGTCCTGTGATGGGATGGCAGATGGCAGTCGCATGAGCTTTGTTTATGCCCAGAACAAGCTCGGTGTCTCTTAAATTAATCATGAATTGAATAATTGATTTCTCACACCTTGGGCTGCACTTAATCTTCAGCTATACATTTAAAGATAGGTTATGATTGAGGTCTTGTTCACTTGGACATCCTTTCAAAGCCTATCAAATGATTTTACAGTTGGGTCATTTCTAATCGTAACACATATTATAAAATGTAATGACATAAACTTCGAGCTCTGCTGGCTTTTCCATTTCCAAGACGGGCTTCAGTGACCTTCCCATTTGTTGGTCAGCCCCAAAGATGGTGGGGCTAATGGATACAGTGGTTTTTCTGTAAATGTAATTAAACGTGTCTCTGCCAGCTGCCTGTGGTATTTGTGAATGTTTTCGTAAGAAAAGCTGTTCTTCGACTTTATCTGCCCACTGTGGTTTGTGGCATGTTGTGCTATTCTGCAGCCTTGCAGTTTTTTTCCTGAATGATTGGGCTATGATGTCATGTGCTATCTCAGCGCGGAACCTTTTCAAGGCTTTGCTGGGGTCTGTGTGCCTGAGCGAGGGGAGTGGAGGCTCCCTCACAGCGCACTTGGTAGCGACTCCCCGTCTACTCCAGCACATTCCATCGCCTGGAGACCAAAGCCACCAAATGATTTGCGGTCAGAGTGATTTGGGGCTGGTTAGAGATGATTTAAAAGGAAGGTTATGGGCATATGAAGTGTAGGGTAAAGAAAATATATTTTACTACTTTATTGAGACCACATGGCTCCAACTTGAACTTTTTTTTTAAACACGGAAATTGTTGGCTGAACTAGCTCACAGTGTATTTTCCCTTTTTTTCTTTTTTATTGCTCTGAGCGAAGAGCTGTACTCCCTATTTATTATATGCTTGACCTCCCCATTAATTCTGAAAGTTTGAAAACTTTTTACGTTTAAAGGAAACAGGAAAACGTAGGATTTATCTGTTGTGCTCTTCAAGGGCCAAATGCCATTGCCAAAGAGACCCAACTCTCTCCAATAACTGAAAGAAGGTTTCTTTCTCGTGTCAAGCTTGGGAAGCCATCAGTTATGAAAAAGACAAGGGTCAGTCTGTCCCAGGGTACCCGAGGGCCACAGCGTATCAGCACTGGTAGTGCGTCCATGTCTCTTGTTGACTGGGAGAGATGGTTTTGCTCAACCTCCTAAAGGTTCAGTATGCCCTATGATTAATAATGGGGCCAAGTAAAGCATGGTCAATCTTTTCCAATGCCAGAATGGTGATGATAGGGCTCAGAGACCAGGGGCTCCTTCTCATTAGTGGTCCATAGGAACACATAACACTTGGGTGCAACACTTCATTTGTGAGACTAAGCAGCCATCTCCTGCCTCTCCTATGTGGGCTACCACAAACTGGCACAGTAAACCACCTATTACCACTGAACAGGTTCCCAAATCTCTGTCCAGCATGAACTTAAAGTATCTATTATCACTTCACTCTGTGGCTCAGGTTCATCCTATTTCAATCCTCAAGGCATATGCCATAGTCTGATAGTCCATTACAAGCTATCAAATAGCCAGCTCCAACTTGCAATTTGGTGTTATGACACTAGCTAGAGAAGTGCCATGGAAAGCGTGCTTGTGAGCATGCCCAGTCCCTTGGCAGCCATCAACCCAGGGTCTGAGGTCCGTGACTGTGATGTAATGGAAGGCTGCATGAGATCTTCCCACCAACCCTTCATAGTTGCTGGTCTGTGATCCATCTGAGCCAGCCTGGGTTCCTGCAGTTTGAGTCTGTGTGTGTGTCCAGGGATTTAAAGGAAAACATGTGGAGACCAAATTAGTGTGGTACCTGATGAGAAAATCTTACAGAATTGGAAAAATGTCAAGAAGGCAACATTGTATGATGGAAATCAAACTACATTGGAATTGAGGATCCTGGTTTTGCCACTATGTGACCTTGAACCAGCTATTTAATAATGTAACATTGATAAAGCACTGTATTACATTTGATCATTTCCTTCCTAAATATGACATGTGATCATCAGAACCACATTTGGAAGCAGGTAGGGCAGGTGGCGTTATTTCCATTCTACAAGTATGGAAACTGGAGCTCTAGAGGTTAATGACTTGCTCAAGGTCACAAAGCATGTGAGTGGTAGAATTTGACCTCAAACTCAGAACTTCTGCCAGACACGGTGGCTCATAGGCATGAGCCTGTAATCCCAACACTTTGAGAGGCCAAGGCAGGAAGATCACTTGAGGCCAGGAGTTCGACACCAGCCTGGGCAACATAGTGAGACCCCATCCCTGCAAAAAATAAAATTAGCCCAGTGTGGTGGTATGTACCTGTAGTCCTAGTTACCTAGGAGGCAGAGGCGAGAAGATCGCTTGAGCTCAGAAATTCGAGGCTGCAGTGAACTACTATTGTGCTACTGCCCTCCAGCCTGAGTGACAGAATGAGACTCTGTCCCAGAAAATAAACAAAAAACCCCAGAACTTCTAACTTCAAATCTCATGATCTGTCCACTGTAGCAAGCAGCCCTCACAATTCTCAACCTCTATAGAACTCACTCTCCTCATTTGCAAAAATGAGACATTTGGCCCGGAAAATTACAGGCCATTCCAGCTTAAAATTCTGTGTCTGATGAATCACCGGCTGGAAGGGACTTTAAGAAATCACTTGGTCATATTCCTTGCTTCCAGAAGGACTATATCTAAACTATTTTGAAAAGAAAATATCAGCCCTTTTCTTACAGTCCCAGTGCAGAAAAGGGCCCCAGAGAGTGTCCAAGTGCATTTGAGAGTGAGAAAGAAACGAGGAGCTACAGGGCCAGCGCTCAGCAGGGTGATCCATCTCTTGGGCTCAGAAGCAGTGAGTCTCGCCTCCCTGGATGTGAAAGTTCAGCCCTGAGATGAATATCTGAAGTAGGAGAGGAGAGTCACAAGCATGCTTTGCTGGTTAGAAAGGAATTCTGTAAGAGACATCAGAAAACTGGCAACTCTGTGAAGAGGAAAAGAAGAGCTAAGTGACTCAGTAATGATCTTAAAGTTTATTAAGGACTCCTGGAGAGTGCGATGACTACGAATCAGTGGTAATGTTTCTATTTAAAGATAGAAACGGCAGAATCCTGTTCATTCAGCAGGTGTGACAAGCAGAAAGCTATGCTAATCTAGCCTTACTTTGCTTGTATCGGAGGCGTTGGTGGCAGAATGGGAGTGAAAGAGGCTTCGCCCTGAAGAAGGGCCTGGGAGCCCCACTCCAGTCTTCCCTACTCTCTCAGCACAGTTCTCAGCAGGCTGGTGTACCAGTTAGTGTCTAGTAACCTTTCTAGGACAAGGGACTACCAGTAGACAACTACCAGCAAGCACAGCAAGTTGCAAGTTCAGTCTCACATTGCTCAGCTAACCCGGTTATAATTTTAAAAACTAATCTGTCTCCATGTTCTTCCTATATCACTCCCACGAAATAGATGTTACTTTTTATTTAAAAAAAAGAAAAGAAAAGTAGTGACTGAGATCAGAAGACAAGTAATTATCACAACTCTATAACTTACTGAGCTTGGACAAGGCATTTCCTACTCTGGGTCTCGATTTCTCATCTGTGAAATGGGATAACAATAGCCACTTCAAAGTTAAATATTTCTGAGGATTAGCTAGGCGCAGTGGCTCACGCCTGTAATCCTAGCACTTTGGGAGGCTAAGGCGGGTGGATCACTTGAGGTCAGGAGTTTGAGACCAGCCTGGCCAGCATGGTGAAACCCATCTGTACTAAAAATACAAAAATTAGTTGGGCATGGTGGTGAGTACCTGTAATCCCAGCTACCCGGTTGGCTGAGACAGGAGAATCGCTTGAATCTGGGAGGCAGAGGTTGCAGTGAGCCAAGATTACACCTCTGCACTCCAGCCTGAGCAACAGAGCGAGAAACCATCTCAAAAAAAAAAAAAAAAAAAAAATTCTGAGGATCAAATAGGGGAACATAGATGAGCGTGCTATGTAACAGTTTGCATCATTATTAATAGGAGTCCAATTTCAGGCTTTTCTGTAAACCACAAGGTCACAGATGTTTCTTTTTATTCTGCCTTAATTCCATTCCCAAGCCAAAATCAGAATCACAGCAGTTTATCCTCACTTACTATGTGTCAGACACATAATCACCTTTAATCCTCACAAAAATATTATGAAGTAGATATATTACCCCTATTTTATTATCTGGAAACTATATTCTAACAAAGATAAGCATCTTGCCCAAGATCACGTGGCTACTAAGTAACAGAGGCAAAACGGAAACCAAGTCTGTTTCACTGCAAAGCTGTGCTTCCAGACCTTCAGGGCTCTGAAGAACTGGGGCCCCATCCTACCTGAGTACAGCCCCAGTCCTCTTGGTTTCAGGTTGCAGTTGATCTCCTGGCAGGCCTTCCGGGGGTCTCCTCGGCTGTTCTGAGTCTAGATCAGGTTCTTTGCTTAGTCCCTTAGCTAAAGCTTCATCTTAATCCATAGTTTAGTCCATTCTGGCCGCTATAACGAAGTACCATAAACTGGATACATTATAAACAACAGAAGTTTATTGCTCACAGTTCTGAAGGCTGAAAAGTCCAAGGTGAAGGTGCCAGTAGATTCAGTGTTTGGTGAGGGCCCACTTTCTGGTTCATAGATGGCGCCTTCTTGCTGTGATCTCATGTATTGGAAGAACTAACGAGCTCCCTTGGGCCTATTTTATAGGGCCACTAATCCCATTCATGAGGCTCTACCCTCATAACCTAATCTTCCTAAATACCATATGAATTTGGGGGGCCCACTTCCTAAATACCATATGAATTTGGGGGGCCCCACTTCCTAAATACCATATGAATTTGGGGGGCCCCACTTCCTAAATACCATATGAATTTGGCGGGGGCATAAACATCCAGACCATAGCAATCAGCTTACCCTGATTCACACTCCACTGTCTCCTTTTCCTGTCCTTATTCCTGGGTGGCTTGCTGACCCCTCTCATGTTCCTCTCCCACTCCACACATTCCTCTTTGGAACATCCTACATTCTCTTCCCCACCTTTCTCTCAGAAGCAGATACTTCCCCATAAGGATCTTGTACCTCTCCTCGGTTTTCCCAGCCCATGACATCAGCCTATCAAGCCTAGATCGAATGCCAATTTCCCCAGCATGTTTACTATGCTTCCTTTCACTGGAAATACATTTTAGCATGTTAAATACAGCCTCTATATCACTTCTGAATATCACAGAATGTGAATTTTCAAAACTGTGAAAACCACAGAAGTCACTGGTCAGTTGCCTTTATTTTATAGATGAGGAAACTGAGGCCCAGACAAGTTAATTTACTGCCCACAGTTATAGCTGTAGGCTAGAGCTGGAGCTGATTCCAAATGCAGTCAGTATTGTCAAAGTAGTTGAAACTGGGCATGTTGTATCTGCATCCTCCAGTCTGCCGTGGCCCCTTGGTCAAAGTTTGGAAAGGAGTTTCGCCCTTGCCACAACAGTCTGATTGGACTCAGACTGTGAATCATAAGAAATGTTTTCTTTTACTTAACGTACTTCCTTTCCGCTGAACTTAAACCTGTTCACTCCTCAATAGGCTACAAAGAACTATTGGCCATTCAACTTTTTTTTCTTTTTTTTTTTTTTTTTGAGATGGAGTCTTGCTCTGTTGCCCAGGTTGGACTGCAGTGGCGTGATCTCGGCTCACTGCAAGCTCCACCTCCCAGGTTGACACCATTCTCCTGCCTCAGCCTCCTGAGTTGCTGGGACTACAGGCACCCACCACCACGCCCGGCTAATTTTTTGTATTTTTTAGTAGAGACGGGATTTCACCATGTTAGCCAGGATGGTCTCAATCTCCTGACCTCATGATCCACCGGCCTCGACCTCCCAAAGTGCTGGGATTACAGGCGTGAGCCACCGCGCCCGGCCTGCCACTCAACTTTAATCCGTGGCCAGGAAGAGTTAAGTCTCCCCTTAGCTTGCCTGTCTTTTAGGTTAAATAATACCAGATCTTTTTGCTTTTTCTCACAGTTCTTGTTCTCCAACAATTTCATCATCTTTATTTCTATCTGTTGAACTATATCCAAGTGCTCCATGCCTCTCAAACTGTGAAGTCCAGAAGTGGACAAAGAAGTCTCATGAAGGTATGAGAAAGTGACGATGACCTCACAATTCCTTCAAACTGTGCTTCAGTTGGTGCGGCCAACTTTCATGCTCAGGTTTCAAGCGATAGCCGGGCCTTACTGGCTCGTGTTCAGCGTATTATCCTCATTTGGCTGGACACTGCTTAGCCTGTGTTTGTGATAATGATCGTTTCCTCCATGTAGCATCCAGAACTTTTCCGATTGAGCTTTTTTCCCTTTGTTCCTGACTACTACTCCAATTCATCAACTCATGTGGGACTCTAATCCTATTCTTCCACCTCTTAATTCTTAACCCCAGCTACTGTCCCAAGTAGCTTAGCACATTAAAAGTCCCTGGGATTCACCCCTGAGACTTCTGGCCCCGCAAAGCACTTCTCCCTCATGGCTCCAGGATTGGATAAAGCCAGTAGTCCATCTCCCAGTACACACAAGGGACTCACACAGGGTTATAAGTTCTGGATAAAATAAGAGATCACCAGAGAGACTTCCAAGAGGCATGTAGCTAAGGGTCATTACATGGGTAGATTCAGAGATAACTGAGCACATTCAGACCTAACTTTGGTATGATGGTGGGAGTCTCCAAGATTTTCCTTTGGCTCAGAAATGTGATAATTACGAACATTCGTGATTACAAACCACTTATCTCCATTAGCGTAAGCTACACTTATAATGAAATACATTACCCCAGTTTACAATGAAGAAATTAAGGCTCAGTGAGGTTAAGGTCATACAGCCAAGATCAGTACTTATGTTTCCTGTCTTTAAATTCCTTGAACTTTCCTGTATTTCAGCAGGTTTTAAAATCTTAGCATTCCTAAAAATCCCATGTGTGAGTTGGGTATGGTGCTTTTGAAAAATAGAGATTCCAGGCCGGGCGCGGCGGCTCACGCCTGTAATCCCAGCACTTTGGGAGGTTGAGGCGGGCGGATCACCAGGTCAGGAGATCGAGACCATCCTGGCTAACACGGTGAAACCCCGTCTCTACTAAAAATACAAAAAATTAGCCAGGCGTGGCGGCATGCACCTGTAGTTCCAGCTGCTCGAGAGGCTGAGGCAGGAGAATGGCGTGAACCCGGGAGGCAGAGCTTGTAGTGAGCCGAGATCGCGCCACTGCACTCCAGCCTGGGCGACAGAGTGAGACTTCATCTCAAAAAAAAAAAGAGATTCTAGGGCCCTGGCTCTAAGACATACTGATTGCTTAAGCCTGAGTGGAGCCCTGGGGTCTGCGTTTTAATAAGCACTGCAGAGGGTTTTGAGTAAGCCTCTGCAGGCCATACTTGAAGAAACCCTCGCCTAAACTATGCTGTCTAGGCCAGGCCCTTTAAATACTACAGATCTACCTTTGCCCCGGGATAAAGCTGGCACATAAAAACCAGCCACAGAAACCTTCTGATCCAGACAGTAGCTCAGAGGGCTCCCTGATGACCCTAAGACCCAGGACTGTGGTGCTCAGAGCCTGCCACCAACCCTAGTTCAGTCCTGTTTTTGTCCTCTTCAGTTTTGCTGACTGGTTGAACTCCCCTCTTTTGAGCACTCTGCTTTGATCCCACTCGGGTCTTAGATATGCTCTCACCCCTGATATTGTCGGCCTCGGCCGCTCCAGATCAGAAAGCCTATCTCCCTAAGGCCTTTCCAGATGCAGCTGTAAAATGGATCTGAAACCTGACTCATGAGAGACAGTCTGAAGACTTTATCTGGGGAACTTTCTAATCTTGTGCACCCCAGCTGGGCAACATTTACAAACTGCCCTGAGGGAAAGCTTCACAGCCAGTTTCCCCAGAGCATAGTGGTTCTTGCAGTCCTACTAAACTAAGTTTACAATCTATTGTTCCTGAAAAACCAGATACTCCAGGAGGCGGACAGATGACTAGGGAATGGGCAGCACAGTGAGTGTTGATTGGACATGCACAGTACACAGGCACTGCACTGATTTCTTTCCATGAGTTGTGTCTTCGTCTCCTTTCACCCATAAGGAGCACAGCCAGGATGGTTTCACCTGGTGCCTGCTCTCTACCCTCAGGGCACTTAGGGATTGCGTTCCTTGGATTACAAATACAGCCCTGCTACCTACACACCCCTCGGGTCTTTCAGGATCACAAAATCTGCAAGTGGTCCCTGGCGGGATTCTCTTATGTGTGTTTTATCAAGGAACAAGTAGATCCCTGATGAAAAAAGTTTTTAGACTCAAAGCAGACTAACAGAGTGGTTGAAAATTGACATGAGACACAACCGAACTCCCAGTCTTGGTAGACACATTCCACTTACTGCCTCTTCTCTATTCCCTTTTCCAAGTGCAGGAATCTTCTTTTTTATTTTTATTTGTATTTTTATTTATGTTATTTATTTTATTTTATATTTTTGAGATGGAGTTTCACTGTTTTGCCCAGGCTGAAGTGAAGTGGCGCGATCTCGGCTCACTGCAACCTCTGCCTCCCGGGTTCCAGCGGTTCTCCTGCCTCAGCCTCCCGAGTAGCTGGGATTATAGGCGCCCACCACCACGCCCAGCTAATTTTTGCATTTTTAATAGAGATAAGGTTTCGCCATGCTGGCCAGGCTGGTCTTGAACTCCTGACCTCAGGCAATCCACCCGCCTCGATCTCCCAAAGTGCTGGGATTACAGAACATGAGCCACCACGCCTGGCAGGCATCTTCTACTCAATAGGCTTGACTCTTCCTGCACTTTTTCAGAAGCAAATCCAGCTTGTGATAGTGGGGCAGCACACAATAACATATGCTGGCAGCAAATCCCAACACAGTGGGAAGAAACTGCTTTTCCTGTATGTTGGTCTCTACTATCTTGTGACAATCTGAAGAGAAATTCCCAAACATAAGTCTCCTGAGTGATTGTCAGGTGTATACCTTGCCTTATTGTTAGCAGATGTGAAAGCTCTTTGAGAAGACAGCAAAGTATTTGGAGCTGGAGGGAAAGTGGTGTTTGGAGCCTTGTTAGAGACCAGCTGTAGAGCCTTAGAATGTTCTCTATATAGGAAAGCTTACATTGTGCTGAAAGAAACAGTTTGCTGTTGGGTTATAACTTGGCGAGTTATGTAATGATACAAATGTTGGATGACTTGTTAAAGGATCTGAGAGCATTATGGCAAAATTCTACACCCTATCCTTAATTAGATCAAGTTAAACTGAAAGGGAAAAGCAGTCTGGTTTGCTAACCACAGTGGAAGTATTGCTTTCGGCTGGAATTCATATCCGGATTGCATTGTCTGGCTTGAGGATAATACACAGGAAGCAATTTGGAGTTTTTCTTTCTTTTGGTTTTGATATTTCAGTTACAAGGAACTCGAAGTCTAGGAACTGGCTTTGCAATGTTAACAGTTATCACAGCCAGCTAGCCAAAATGTCCCTGTTTAAGATCTTGCTGTTTATCATAACACGAAGTGTGCTCTGTGCCGTGTATGATTTCCAATAGACATGTGTTAGTAATTACTACCAATATGAGTATCTACCCAGCCATTAATCAAGGCACCCAACACGTCCTGCCAATGTACTTTGAAACTTTATCTGCTGAAAAAGCAAAATTCCCCTACACTAATGAACACTTTTAGGAAAGCAGCCTGGTTAAGAGTGTCTGAAGCATTCGAGTGACAGCTCCGGTGAACTCCCATTTATGATCACAGGTGACGTAGCAAAAACTGGGAAATATAAGCACAGCTCTACATTTTAGTTTCTCCTAAAGATCATCAGCTTAATAATAACAATTGGCCTTTACTGAGCCCTGATCAAAAGTCTCTTAACATGTTTTTCCTCCTTTAATAATCCCAGGACATAAGGTTTGTTAATATCCCTACTTCCTGGTTAGGAAACTGAAGCTCAGAGAGGCTAAGTAGTTTGCGAAAATTCATTCATGGAGGAAATGACAAAGCCAGGGTACTAACCCTGGTGAGCCTGACTCCGGAACTCATGTTTCTGGGATTCTATTCTTCTTTCAAAACCACTTGGTGCCTCCAAAGAGAAAAATGGTTTGGTAATTAGTCCCATTTGCTTCCAATGATGAAGAGGAACTCTTTGATGTTGATACCTTTTTTTTTTTTTTTAATGGAATCTCACTCTTGTCATCCAGGCTGGAGTGCAGTGGTGCAATCTTGGCTCTTTGCAACCTCTGCCTCCCGGGTTCAAGTGATTCTCTTGCCTCAGCCTCCCATGTAGCTGGGATTACAGGCGCCTCCACCAAGACTGGCTAATTTTTGTATTTTTAGTAGAGACGGAGTTTCAACGTGTTGGCCAGGCTGGTCTCGAACTCCTGACCTCAACTGATCCTCCTGCCTTGGCCTCCCAAAGTGCTGGGATTACAGGTTTGAGCCACTGCACATGGCTGGATGTTGATATCTTTCAAACATTTATTAAGCACTGACCTTGTCCCAAGGGGTTAAACAGACCATATCACTGAATCCACCCAATAAACAAATAAGGTAGGTTGTAGCATCTCTGTTTTACTGTCAAGTAACCACCTGTTCCGTCCCATCATCCAGCATTGCTCCTGTGGCCCTAAGGGTTGACCGACTTTCTGTTTGAGTGGAGTATGTAAATAGGACCAAAAAGCCATGTGGTAGTTGTTGGAGAGAGGACACAGCAATGGAAGCCCAAAAGTGTGGTTCTCATCCTGGACACCATCATTCGTGATAACTCTCTTCATCTCCTCTGTACCTGTGTTGCTTTTTCGTGCCTATAGTATTTCCTATAACTAAAGTGAAAGTGTTATCTGAAGTTTCATGAAAATAGCATATGCATCGGAAATAGGGAGATATCAGCCTGGTGCACTGGCTCATGCCTATAATCCCAGCACTTTGGGAGGCCGAGGCAGGCGGATCACTGGAGGTCAGGAGTTCGAGACCAGCCTGGCCAATATGGTGAAACCCCGTCTCTACTAAAAATACAAAAATTAGCCGGGCATGGTGGTGGGCGCCTGTAATCCCAGCTACTCGGGAAGCTGAGGCCTGAGAATTGCTTGAACCCGGGAGGTGGAGGTTGCAGTGAGCTGAGATCGCACCAGTGCACTCCAGCCTAGGTGACAGTGTGAGACTCAGTCAAAAAAAAAAAAAAAAAGGAAATAGGGAGAAAGATATCTTTTCTAATTCAGGATCTTCCACTAAATATCAGTATTCAAATTATGTAGCCTTTTTGACCCTCAGTATTCCAATCCGTAAAATGAAGGCAGTAGTACCCAGCTCTAAATGTTGTGGTAAGGATTAGATGAGACAACTCTTATGGTGTGTGCAGCACAGTACCTGATATGTATCAGTAGTAGGGCCCTTTAAATGTCACTTCTGTCCCTCTTCTCAACTCCCCACCTCGCCACCCATATTAGTAAGTAGTGCTTACAATACAGATAAGATGGGGTGTTTGCACACAGCGTCGTGCCATCCACAGTGTCACTTATCGGGCTTATCAAGTAGGGGTTAAACTCTTTGAATCCCTTTAAGTAGACTGATGAAGTTGAAATCCCTGCTCCACCATTTCCTGTGTGACTTTGAGACAGTTATTGAACCTCCCTGGGCCTCAGTTTCCTCTTTCTTTAAAATGGGTTAGTACTTCTCTCATGGGGTTTCCGAGAGGGCTGAATTCATTATATACTACATTCACTTAGAAAATACCTGGCCCAGAGTGAACACTTATTCGATGTTAGCTGCCATTATTATTATTTATCTATTTATCTCTGTGACCTCTTGTAAGCTTATTAAAGGAGCTGTGCAGAGTGAGAACATGAAACAGATTTTCTACTACAAACGGGGCTGCTCACAGGAGGCTCGTGGAGTCTGAGTGCTGACCTTGGCCCCATTAGCACCGTTCTCTAACCAGCTCGGGCACGGGGCTGTAATGAGGATTATTGAAGTAACATATGGAAAACTCTTAGAGTTAGCTCTTGGGAGAGGAAAAAGGCACTAAATAAATACAAGGAATTATTAAAAACCGGGAGACGACCTCACAGGGATGCTGAGCCTTATATGTTATTTGCTATTCTAAGAAGAAACTGGGGCAAGCAGCCAACTTCATCACCAGGTGACAAAGTGGTCTCCTGGCTGCTGTTCAAGGGATGGCAACATGCAGCGTCACCTCAGCAGATCCCAGGCCATCACAGCCTCTTCCTGGCTGCAGGAAGCTCAGCTTTCCCACAAAAAAGAAGGGCTGGGTCCTGTGCCAGACGCTATGCCTGCTCCCTCCCATATCTCGTGCCCAAATACCCCTCCTTTGAGGAGAGCTGGGAGGTGGTATTCTAAGTGAGAACCTACCAAGTAGAATATTGATGGTAAATTCCCTCTGATACTAGTGCAGATGACTTAGGGGCCACCAGCAATCTGCTTCCACAGCAGGACTCCAGTCCCAGACTGAGCCAAGCTCGGGGCTTCGTTGCCAAGCCTTAACAAGTATGTGGAGAGTACACAGCTCTGTAATTCTGGAGATAACAGTCCATCAGTCTCTACTTACAACTTTACCACCCACCCCAGTGACATTCCTCTCTCCAGAACCAATCCTAACGCTAAAATGAAATATACTTAAAGTGGTCTCCAGGTATCACTTGTGAAATGGTGTACAGGAGGCATCCAAGAATGAATCAAGATCTGGCCCACAGCCACCACACAGCTTGGGGCCTCTGGTTTCCCCGTGGTATCAGTGGCATAAGATTAATTGCTACGGCTCCAAGCAATGATTACAGAAACATCCTATTTCTCTTTGCTACAAAATAAAGAATATCTTAGCCATGATGTCTTACACTATAAAATCTTAGAAGATAAGGCTAGTGTCTAAGTCTCATCACTCAAGAATATAGCACTTCATGACATGTACTTTTATTTATGCTTTTCTGGTAATATAGTTTTAAAATACTCATGGCCTTTCTAAATAATGATATAAATATGACATCTCAATCCTCAAAACTACCAACAAATTTAAGGTATTTATAACACGTACAACCAATACTTATGCATAAATATTATAAAAACATGGCCTGCCTCTCAATGTGCATAGCAAAAATAGTTTGGAAAAGAAAAAACAGAATTAAAAATTTCACCACTCAAAATAAAAAATAGTTCTCTTTCCTTCTTCAACCAGTTTCAAAGATGCTACATTAGCCATCAACTATGAAAGGGATCAAACATTTCAGCAGCCTTTTAAACCTGGAAGTAGTCCTTAAAAATGTAAGGATTAGACAGTAGAGTATTTTCTCTGGCATTGAAGATTTTCGAAGGATCTAGTTAGGACGTAGTAAGTTCTTCAGAAAGGTTAGACTGACTATAAAGACAACACTGCAAAGTATAGAAAATTCTCTAGCTCACTTACTACAACGGAATGTGTTTTTTCTTAGAGATCAGGATTAATTATTAAAATATTTAAAGAAAAAGATGTTTCTAAGGCTGCTAGGAAGACAAATCATAACAGTAGATCCCAATAATAAGCCTGTGTGTAAAACAATCTCTTAAAAAAGGGGTGGCATGCGGCCGGGCATGGTGGCTCATGCCTGTAATCCCAGCACTTTGGGAGGCCAAGGCAGGCACATCATCTGAGGTTAGGAGTTCGAGACCAGCCTGGCCAACATGGTGAAACCCCGTCTCTACTAAAAATACAAAAATTAGCTGGGCGTGGTAGTGCACACCTGTAATCTCAGCTACTCCGGAGGCTGAGACAGAAGAATAGCTTGAACCCTGGAGGCAGAGTTTGCAGTGAGCAGAGATTGTGCCATTGTACTCCGGCCTGGTTGACAGAGCGCAACTTTGTCTCAAAAAAAAAAGAAGTGGCATGCATATTTAAAAGTAGTTGCAAAGAAAGTCCTGGCAGTTTTTCAGAGCTCCCTTCATGTAATCACTCTATTACAGTGCACCCCTCAAGTTGAAAAGCTCCCATTTATTTAATGCTTTTTAAAGAATTAAATATGTTCCTTATTTATCCAATTTGCAAATGTAAAACAGGCTGCATCGTTTCTCCTTTTTCCGCATCCTTCTTTCCATCCACTAAGGTAGTTCTCTGGGACTGTTGACAGCTTCTGAAGGTGATTTGATGTGAACTCCCTCCTGACTTCTGGTTTGTCTACTTCTTATAAAGAGCTAGTACGCTCCAGAGAGCACCAGAGGCGATTCTTACCCAGCAATCCCAGAAGCAATTTTCTTCTGGTTTTCTTACTCACCAGAGCCCTTCTGGAGGTTTCAAAGAAGCTGAGCAGTTTGCAGTAGCTACTAGAGAGAGGTTCATCATGGAATAGCAGCTTCAGGTTTTTAATCCATCATTAGAAATAGTTGTTTTACAACTTGAGAGAGAAAAAGTAGAAATCTATGGCATAATGAAGGGGAAAAAATGAGCCATGTTACTGTAGAGATAGACTCAAATTCTTTTTTTTTTTTTTTTTTTTCGAGACGGAGTCTCGCTCTGTCGCCCAGGCTGGAGTGCAGTGGCGCAGTCTCGGCTCACTGCAAGCTCCGCCTCCCGGGTTCACGCCATTCTCCTGCCTCAGCCTCTCCGAGTAGCTGGGACTACAGGCGCCCGCCACCACGCCCGGATAATTTTTTGTATTTTTAGTAGAGACGGGGTTTCACCATGGTCTCGATCTCCTGACCTCGTGATCCACCCGCCTCGGCCTCCCAAAGTGCTGGGATTACAAGCGTGAGCCACCGGGCCCGGCCGACTCAAATTCTATATTATGTCATAAGTGAAAGCTTTTTCGGTCCGTATGGGTATAAATTAACAAGAGAGAATGCTGTCAGTGAAGAAAGTGTCAGTACTTTGTCTGGAGAGTGAGAGACCGGCCAGTTAGTCCTAATAAATCTGAGGGTTTGGGGAGCCTCTTTTGAGATAGGTGATGCATTGCTCATTATTAGAGAATCTCTTGGCATGAGTACTTTTGCACCAAGCATCTGCTTTTAAGGTCTCTTCATGAATGTTCTTCTTATGTGCTGATATCTTTATTCTTACACAAACTTGGTGGAAGGCACTGTTGTTGCATCATTAAATCACCTCACTGTATTCTACAACTACCCTACCTAATATGCTCCAGTCACTCTTACTGTATTTTGTTTTCTTCGTAACATTTCCCTGTCTGAAATTATTTTATTCATGTGGTATCGTTTAAGTGCTTATTATCTCTCTCACCCTGCTCCCATCACCCCTGGAGTAAAAGCTGCCTGTGAGTAGACACCTTGTCATCTTCTGCTATATATGCAAGTTTCCATTTTGTTTCATAATTAGCTTCTCTCTCCTCCCAGCAAGCTTTTCAAGATCCAACCCAAAGACTGCTTAAGGAATGGAGCTTAGACTTCTTTGACTTCTTCAAGAGTCACTTCATGAATAAAAAGCATCCTGTTCTTGGGACTTTGACTCAGCAGAGCCAAGAACTTTCCTATAAGCTATTGCTTGGTTGTTAAGGAAACACAACAGAATACCAGCCTGACGTGTCACATTCTGCATGCGCTCATTTATAATACAGTGTGGTATTTTTCACCTCCTATCTGCAGCAAGATGAGATAATCGCTGGCTGGTGTGAGTTTTTTTAGCATCTTTTTGCATCAATAGACCTAGTTTTCAGACTATATACTTAAGTTTATAAAACAATTGCTAACATTTGTTTTCTTTAATCAGATTCAATTTGATTCTTATTAAGACCATGTTTTTAGAAAGCCCCCAATGGCCCTCATAATAGTGGGAAGTTTCATAAACAAAGGCCAATATTATGAACATATTAATATATAACCCAGGTGTCACGGAAGTGCTCTCAAATAGGAAACGTGGAAGACATTAGTTGCATGCATCCCAAGTCAGAGACTTATTTTCTTAATTTGCTTTCTGTGCCTCCACAATGGTCTTTTTCCTTAGCTTTGGTAAGAAATTATAACAGTCAGCTAACTTTATTGGGTAACATGCATCAAGCCCCACAGCAGAGGTTAGATATGCATTACCTTGTTTGCATAACAACCTTATGAGGCAGGTACCAAATAAAATATGGGTATAAAAGACCTCCACAGTTAAGGAATGAGGAAATAATAATGCAAGTCTCTTTTCATACAATATAATTGTCCTAAAATGTATGTATTTCTTTGCATCTTTTAAAATGCAGCATAAATGAGGTATTCTAATATCATTTTGTCTTTCTTTAGGTTTCTCTTTTGTACATTTTAATAAGTTTAAAATATATAAAGTGGCCAGGTGTGGTGGCTCACGCCTGTAATCTCAGCATTTTGGTAGGCTGAGGTGGGCACCTGAGGTCAGGAGTTCGAGACTAGCCTGGCCAACATGGTGAAACCCCATCTCTACTAAAAGTACAAAAATTAACTGGGCATGGTGGTGGGTGCCTGTAATCCCAGCTACTCAGGAGGCTGAGGCAGGAGAATTGCTTGAACCCAGGAGGCGGAGGTTGCAGTGAGCTGAGATCACACCATTGCACTCCAGCCTAGGCGACAAGAGTGAGTCTCCATCTGAAAGAAAAGAAAAGAAAAAAAAGAAAAAGAAAAGAGAAAGATTTATATTTGCTTGCAGTGAAAATAAATGCAGAATGCTCCACAATGAAAAGTTAAAGTTCTTCTCTAACTTCTTCCCTCAGCCTCTGCCCCTCCTCTCAAGATAAGTTAAAAACCCTCCAAAAACATATTGTCCAGTAAAACCACAATGGTATAGAATGGAAGTCTGCAACATATTGTTGACAGCTGCATCTAACATTCTTTTTAAACGCTGCATAGTATTTCATTATGCAGGATACCATAATGGCCATTTCCTTTTTGATGGACATTTAGGGCAAGTTTAGTGTTTTCCTTTGTGAAAAGTGCTGAAATGAACATTCTTGTCTTTCCTGTGTCTTTGTGTCCTTTTGTGAGTAAATTAAGCACAACTTCTTAGAAATGAAACTGCTGGGTCAATTGTATATGTATCCTAAATTTTGTCAAATTCTCTTTTTAACAGCTTACACCAAATTATATTCCCACATTGGTTATAGCAATTTTCAATATTATGAGTTTTGGCTTGTATTTTAAATATCTTCATTTTCCTTTTAGATGTTCACATAGCTCCCAACTGGAAAACTGTACCCATCCCCTGCCACCATCTCCACCAAGAACCCTCATGCCCTATGCATATCATATTTGTATAACAGTATTACCAAGTGTAATAGTGCTTTCTGAATATCCCTTTCTTTCCTCCTTTATGTAAAATATGTACAGTCTGATGATATTATTTGCTAACTACATAAATGTATTTACAGATGGCTTTCTAAAGACTAAGTGATATAATCCAAACTTTAGAAAATCAGATTTTGGTCACAAGAAGTTTGGAAAGTGCCTTTTCAGGATCATAAGTAAACTTAGCTAATTGTAATTCCAAGATTGATGCAAGAAGGCAAAAGGTTCAAGAATGAAGTCAATTTTTCCTGAGGTTAGGAATAAATCTATAAATTCTGGTTATATGAATCGCTAAAGAATTATTGCTCAGGGATCAATAAATCACTTCTAAAGCAGTGTTAGAAGGCTGTTCCACCTCCTCAGTATACTAGTTACAATTGCATCATTAGGCTCAAGAGTGTGGGGTAAACTGGTTCCTTTAGCTTTTAACATTGCAGTAAATGGCTTGGCAACAGATTTAACATTTTCTTTGTAACATCCAAGGTTAACTCTTTTTTTTCCTTAAGATCTGGAATGTTCCCAACACAAAGAAATGATAAATGTTTGAGGTGAGGGACATGCCGGTCACTCTAACTGGGTCACTACCTGTCACACACACGCATCAAAATCCCACTTACACCCTAGAAGTGTGAACAGTCACCATGTATCAATTAAACAAACAAAAAAGCCCGGCCCGACCTCAGATCAATTAAAACAGAATCTCTGAAGATGGAACTCTTTTTCCCTCCCCCACCCCAAGGTTAGCTCTTTATTCACTGGCCAGAAAACCTCTAATCCCAGCAGAATTTTAGAGCTATTAAGTACTTTAGTTCTTAGCCACTTAGAAATCATAATGACATAATGATGCTTTACAAGAAGAGGTAGGGGAGGAGGGAAGAATTTCTACTCCTTCTCCTCAGTGACAGAGTAAAGAAGAAAAATGAGAGGTTATAACCATGAATATCTGCATGTTATGTTTACTTGAACAAAAATGCAAATTTTATCTCTTATTGGAAAGAATTGTTTTTGAACAAAAGCGAATAGCTAAAAATAGTGATTCTGTACAACCAACTAAGGGACTGGTTTTCCTTTAGTTTTTTTGTATTTGTTTGTTTGCTTTGTTTTTGTTTTGGCTTCTCAACACTGAGCATAGCTGATGGGGCAGAGGCAGATTCAACACTCCACACCCTCTCAGGAGGGTAGGCTCTGAGGGTTAAAATGTTGAGGGGCAGATGTCGCTTGTGAAGCCTCACATACCACGTGACCATGGCAGAGCGTTCCCTGAGCAGTGAAAAGCACTTTTCTTTCCCAACAGGTAGTCTTATGTGTGTGCCAATCCCAAGCAGAAATCATGATTTTCTTTACTCTATAGGTGATAAGCATGAGATTCTTCCCTAAGAAGAATGCTGAAAAATCAGAAAGGATATAAAAATGGGGGAAAGGGTGGGATATTCAGGAAACTACCAAAATATGTACATGTGAAAATAAATTTAATGAAACTGATTCTTTGGTTAAATAACAACGTTTAAAAAATCTCTTCAAAGCTCTCAAATGAGCCTTTGAAAAATTAAATTACACCACATTGGATCTGAATTTAGCATGTGATTTCCTAACACATTTTTATTTTTTTTTTAATGTTTTTAATCATATTTTAAGTTCTAGGGTACACGTGCACAATGTGCAGATTAACACAAACATTTTAAAGTTAGAGATTCTACATCAATGAAATAAGGCTAAAACATGAACCTTGGGAAGAAACATTGGAAACTTTAGTACAAAGGAAGTTACGAATGATTATGATTAAGTTTAGAAGGCTTTCCTAGGAGAGGAAATGTCAGATATTGATTCAGGTTTTTGTACAAAGAATGAAAGCATTATTTAAAATATGTTTTGTGATGCAAACAGGGAAACATCATAGTATTTTTGTGTGTGTGCTGAATCTAAGCTCTATTTTACCGCTAATGTGTCCCCAGTAAACCATCCTAATTAGAAAGCCCCTGGAAATCTCCAGCATTATCTTAATTAAATTAGGCTAATCTAATAAATGCATCATAATTAAGAGGACTGTGCCATTCTTTAGTATTCAGCACACCAGGCATTAGATGATTTGTCCCACTTTCAGCCATCAGTTGTCATGCTTGCTAAAAGAAAAATGATAGCACCAGTCATCATAGTCCCTCAAGGAATCATCCATCTAGTTCTTGAATTTTCTTTACAACACCTCTGTCAATTATTTCTTCCTCTTCAGAGCATCTAGTGACAGGGGACTTACTAAGCCATTTTGATCTATTTCATCTTTGAACATATGGAATAATTTTAGCCATAAGAAACCTCAGGGAATTTTTTTTAGTTCCTTCAGCATAGACCTAACATAGTACCCAGACAACTATTTTTATGTCCAATTTCAAACAACCTGGAAAAACAGTGGATCAATGGAACACTAAAGGCTATAGGGAGACTATGATCATTTTTGTCCAAAGGAATTGCAAAAAGGCAGGTGTGTAAATAGCGTTTACATATAGGATGGACCTCTCCACCTTTTTCTAGTACAGATTAATTTTTAATTTTCCCAACATCTATAAATTGCCAGAATGGTAAGGTAGTGAGGAAACACTTTCTCACAATGTACACAGACTTGAAAGCTGTTGACCTGTCCTCCTTGTCACAGACAGTTCTTGGGAGCCCCAAGGAGAGATATGGCTGAGGCAGAGATCACATTATCTAGCTCTTCTGCTATACACATATTGGGCTCTGATAACTAGAATATTGATCCACAAGACAACCTTTGAGTATGCTGTTCTTTTCCTTCACAGCAAACACATATAGCCATTATCAATTTTTTGTTTGTATGTTTGTTTGTTTGTTTTTCTTTTTCTTTTTTGAGACAGTCTCGTCTGGAGACTCCCAGGCTGGAGTGCAGCTCACTGCAACCTCTGCCTCCCGGGTTCACACCATTCTCCTGCCTCAGCCTCCTGAGCAGCTGGGACTACAGGTGCCCGCCACCATGCCCAGCTAATTTTTCGTATTTTTAGTAAAGAGGGGGTTTCACCATGTTAGCCAGGATGGTCTCGATCTCCTGACCTCGTGATCCGCCCACCTCGACCTCCCAAAGTGCTGAGATTACAGGCGTGAGATCAGTTATTATTATTTTTTTTAAGACACAGAGTCTCACTATGTTGCCCAGGCTGGCTTCAAACTCCTGGGCTCAAGCAATCCTTCAACCTCAGCCTTCTAAGTAGCTGGGACTACACATGGCTCATCAGTGATATTTTTAAATACAAAAATATACATTTTTATTTGCTTATGCAAGCAAAGGAACTATTACAATTTCCTGAAACTAGTAAATATCATATGCTAAAACCTTCTTTTCTAATTCCACCTCTTCCCCACCACACCATGTAATAGCTTTAGAGTTGTTTTTTTTTTGGGAGGAGGGAAGGGGTGTTAGGTGTATTTTTTGTCTTTTGCCAAGTCTCTAAGTGCCTCTGAAGCCAATTTTTAAAAGTTGTGCATTGTGAGATCACAGTTGCTTTGGGGCATACAGGATATCAGCACAAAATGATGGACTGTAGACAGGTAGTGAGGCTCTAATTGTAGTCAGAAAGAAGAACATTTTCATCATGACGTAACGAAAACTATTTTTCAAAGAAAAAGATCTAAATCTGTATCAAGTCATAACACTAGTTTTCCTACTTTTAAAAACAAAATCTAGTCTATTATTAATAGAATGAAATGTCAGCCTTAGGCAATTTGCTGTGAAAAACCAACTGAAATGAAACATGACATTTTATTCGTTATTCAAATGGCCAAATAAAACAAGGTGTAATTAGTCCTGACTTCCTGTTCTTGCTCACACACCTGAGGCCCCTCCCCGCTCTGCTGCAGCTCCGCACACCCAGGCTTTCAGGGGAAGCAGTGGAGGCAGCCTTCTTGGACAACGGCTCACTTGTCTACACAGTCAAAAGTATGTATTTGATCAAAATGATTGGGAGGAGGACAGGTGTTACTTAGAGAATTACCTGTGTAACTAGAACAAGAAAAGGAGGCAGCATTTGCAGAATGTTTGCAAATCTTTCAGGACCTTGATTCAAGGAGTGTGTCAGATGTTAAATCCAGGCATATATGTATATGGCTACTTCTGTGTGTGTGCGTGTGTGTGTGTGTGTAATAGTGTAATTTCACTTTTTTAAAAAATGAAGACATTCACAATTTTAGCCAGAATAGTTGGTGCAAGGCCTATAAGTGCTACCTGCTAAGAATATAATTCCTTCTACCTCTAATGTTTCGTTATCAAATTAAAAGAGTTCTGTCCTCAGTGGATACTTCATTTATCATAGCTCTCCTTGGAAAGCTGACCTCTAAACATGAACTTCTAGAAGGAACACAGAATAAGAACAAGGGAAAAGCATTCGGGAAGGAGGGTGGCTTTGAAAGGAGTTAGCTGGGAAAACCCTTGAAAAAGAAAGTGAACCCATTTCTGTACATACAATTATTGACTGATGGGGCAGTTTACAGTTTAACTTCGTGTGCACTCATGCCCTGTTTGAGATGCCTGTTTTGTGGTTCCGCAGAGACCACGCTAGCCACATTTGAACACCATTAGATTAGACTAGAGCCAGAACTCTGCAAAGGGAGGCTCTTCTTCAGCCTCTGATAGAATCACCACCAAATCTGGCTGTCCTCCTTGCCCTGAGCAATTGAACTTGGCTCTGTGGAGGGAGCCTCAACCAACTGAAGCATCGTTTGGAGAACAGATGAAAAATAAAGCAGCGAAGGCTTTTGAATTCTAAAGTTTTAGCTTTTTCCAAAAGTAAGGCATTTTCCTCTCATTCTCAATCTCTTCTTCCATTCAGTTTTCTCCTCCCATATTCTTAGTCATGATTACATAGATTAAGGCAAGGAACTGGGGGTTTCACTAATGAACTCGGGGAAATTTTGAGGGACATCTCCTGTCCTTTGACTTTGGGGAAAGTTCTTCCATTGCTAAGGAAAAAAGTTGTATGGGATGTAATTGTTTGTTAAATGCAAAGAACTAACTGCTGGGCTTTCTAGGAGTCTGTACATGAACTGTTTTACGTGGGTTTCTGCAATTCCACAGAGTCGAAGACACCAACAGGAGCTGCGGCCCCTTTGCCTAGTTTGGCTTTAGTCCTTTTGAGTTTCATAATTCTGAGGTGATCATTGTATTTCAGTGGACAGGTTCCAAATGCACAGAAGGCTGACAGCATTGTCTGATAAAGCATCTCCCATTTTATCCCATTTGGAATGTAATCCAAGTTACAACAATAGCTAATAATTACCTGCCGTAATTGTAGCAACAGAATAGCTGAATGTGCACCTCTAGCTGATTTATGTACGCAATTTCTCATTCTCAAGCTCTCTATAATCCATTCTCCCCCCACCCCCCACCCCCAACGCTTTGAAGCCTTGAAAGCATTCAATACAAATTTTCACAATACAGGTGACTTTGAAGTGTGGCTTGTCAGGTCATGCTGACTTATTTTTGTACTTGCATAGAGAATTGGTGAGGATGAATCTATTTTTTTAGCTAATAAGTGTAACTTGAGAATTTGTGAATGAGTGACAGATGGGGTGGGAACCTTTTTTCCTTCACAGATTGTGAAATGTACTTCTGTCTACTCATGGGAATGAGTCACATTTGCAAAAAGCCATAATATTCACTAGTGCCAAAATGACATTTTTTATTTGCTCTTGCAATCAGCTGTTAAGTAGGACAACTGCCCATTCTAGTTTACCCAAAACAGTTATTATTTATTCCTATAATTATCAATGGTTACCTATTTCATTCTCAGAAATGTCCTGGCTTGGGCAATATATGTTTACCCTGCATATCCAGATTGTGGGGGAAAATCCAGTATTTTCATGTGCCGTGGCCAAATGGCAGCTTATTTAAAAAAATAGAAAATTCTTGGAATTAACAGTCAAGGATACGTGAGAGATTAGAAATCAACATTTCACATTAATTCCTGTGTAAGCAAATTATACGTAAACATAGACTGTTAAAAGAGGCATAGCAAATATGTTTCAACTCAGGGGCCAACACTAATTGGTTGGTAGTGGCTGTCCCTAGCATCATTGGAGAAGGGCTCTGAAACCGAGTTGGGGATCAGTGGGATATAGGGCCTGCCGTATTACTGATGTCTGCCATAAGCTCCAGAAAAGCTAGTTGTAAAATGTATGCTAGGTATTAAATGTCACCACTATAGAGCCAGATGAGGTTTTAGTGATAATCCAACCCAGTGTTTTCAAAATGTGTTCCCAGAACACTGATCCTTCAACATGATTCACAGAACACATGTTCCATGGTCCAGTAAGATTGAGAATGATGCCTGCCATATTTCTCCCTCAGAAATTCAGTGTATATTGGCACAGAGCTCTAAAAAGTTCTGTTTAACTTTCTGACAGATGTTTAACTTTGTTTAACCCAGTGCTTGGTAAACCTATTTGGCCACAGAAACCTTTTCAATGTTATCTGTCAACTTGCTACAGAACCAGTTTCTTGGTACACATTTGAGGAAAATCTAGTCTTAGCCCATTCCTTGCATTTCACAAATAAGGAAACTATAGCCCCAAATGAGAGAATGACTGGACCACAGTCGACTTAGTTGATCTATGGACCAGGCAAAACCGGAACGCAGTGATATAGGAGTTAAGAAGAAATTATTTAGGCAGATAGTGAGGGTATAGGAGTCCTCGGTAAGGTTTTCCTTTTAATGAAAAGCAGCCCCAAAATTATACTAATGAGCAGCCTATAAAATCGAGCTGCAGACACAGACAAGCAAGCGGGAAGCTTGCATGGGTGAATGCCAGCAGTTGTGCCAATAGGAACAGGCACCTGGGACTAGGCATGTTCAAAATGGCAGCTCCATCTTCGCTTTTCTTTGCCAGCTACATGTACAGCAAGGAGCAGACAACATGGGCTAGCCAAGTGGAAAGCCCATTTGCATAATAAGATTAGGGTGGGGTGGCCAGCCTTCCCAAAACGTCACACCTGGTCCAACCAATCTGTGGGCCCTACGTAAATCAGACACCGCCACCTCAAACCTGCCTATAAAATCCAGTGCACTCCCATTCGGGAACCCCTCTGTCTCAAAAGAGAGAGAGCTGTTCTCCTTTATCTTTCTTTTGCCTATTAAACCTTTGCTTCTAAACCCACTCCTTGTGTGTGTCCATGTCCTTAATCTTTTTGGCGCAAAACGATGACGAACCCTGGGTATTTACCCCAGACAATGAGGCTGCTTCATCAGAACTGCTGACTCCAAGTCCTAGGTCCTTTCCACGGCATCACCAATGAGGAAAATATTAGAAGCAATCTAAGATTTTAATAGCTTCTGGCAGCACAGATATTTAGTAGATTTCACTTATCTATTTTTATAGGTTTTGGTTTTTTGTTGTTGGGGGGGGTTTTATTTGGTTTTGTTTTTTTGGGTTTTGTTTTTATGTGATGAGATCTTGCTTTGTCACTCAGGCTGGAGTGCAGTGGCACAATCATAGCTCACTGCTGCCTCGAATTCCTGGGCTCAAGTGATCCTCCCACCTCAGCCTCCCGAGTACCTGGGACTACAGGCACGTGCCACCATGCCCAGTTAGTTTTCAAAAATTTTTTTGTAGAGACAGGGTCTTGTTATCTTGCCCAGACTGGTCTCTAACTCTTGGGCTGAAGTGATCCTTCCACCTTGGCCTCCTAAAGTGCTGGGATTATAGGCATGAGCCACCATGCCCGGCCTGTATTTGTTTTTAAAATATGATAAATAAATATCTATATATTCCTAGTGTCAGACACTAAGCTACCTCTCATGGTCAAAAAGAAAAAAAAAAGGCAAGACAAAATCATTTTCATAGTTTAGTTTTATCTGGGCTGGTTCATCCTTCTATTTTATCGTTTTTCCTTAGGAGATAAAGTGGTTATTTGAGGAAAGAATTGCTAGACATGAATCTGGTTTTGGTTCAAATTCTATTTTATTATTTCCTGGGCTTTGAATTTCAAAAAGCCAATCTATTTATTGGTCTCTTTGGGGCCATAAGGTTAAAGTACATCTGTTGTCCACACAAATTTAGCTATGGGCCTTCGAGCTAAGCAGTCATGAAATTATAGCCATAGTAAATTTAGACAACGATTAATTTCACTTCAGTCTGCCTATAAATCCACATGACAGAATAAACATAGTGTGTCATGTGGTTAATGTGAACACATGTAAAAAATTAAGAAATCTTTGGTGACAAGACAAAAAATACTCCATAAAAATTAGTGTTTCATTGTGGATGTATGAAATGCAATACTTACAGATGGCCTGACTTGGAGCTTAGGCAGCAACAAAACTTATCTTGGGCATCACTTTCAAATTTTGTTTTGGTGGTTCTCCAGTTCGTGGCAGACCACTGCCATTCCTTTGAGGAAAAGGAACACCTGGAAAATATAACCGTTGCTGAAGCACTTATCTCTCTGGGGTTTTTTCCTACCCTTTATTTTCATTATTATACCATTACAGAAACTGGTTGCTTCAGTTTTCTTCAAGTATGGACTTCATGAAGCCATGTGGTTGCATGTGCTTTGGGAGGAGGAGGCAGCTGGGGGCTAAATTTGCCATCCTGACATCATCCGTGACGTCCCTTTGAAGATAAATTTTGTCAGGAAGTACAAATCAGTGAAGTTGTGAGGAAAAGATGGAGAGACATCTTTCTTTTTTTTTTTTTTTTTTGAGACGGAGTCTCGCTCTGTCACCCAGGCTGGAGTGCAGTGGCGCAATCTCGGCTCACTGCAAGCTCCACCTCCCGGGTTCACGCCATTCTCCTGCCTCAGCCTCTCTGAGTAGCTGGGACTACAGGCGCCCGCCACCACGCCAGGCTAATTTTTTGTATTTTTAGTAGAGACGGGGTTTCACCGTGGTCTCAATCTCCTGACCTTGTGATCCGCCCGCCTCAGCCTCCCAAAGTGCTGGGATTACAAGCATGAGCCACTGCGCCCAGCCGGAGAGACATCTTTCAACATAACCTCGTTTCCCCTCGAGCATAAAGGAATTGATTTAAAGGAGAAAATAAAAACTCAACAGTTTTTAAAGGCTTTTATTTAATAAGCACCTGATCGTTTCCATTAACTGGCTTTTAACATTTACCATTTTGCTCAGCAAAGTTGGAGAACATTAGCCAAGATTCACTGATGAAACTTTATAAGTGTTATAAGTCAGATTTGTTTCATTTTAAAAGCCACATGTTTAAAATACAGTGCACAGAGAATTTTCATGATACGTAGTTGTGGTTCAATAAAATAAAGATAGCCAAAAGAAACTGTCACTCATAAAATCTATATTTCCTGCTAAGTGTTAGTATTAAAATAGATACTGCTAGTCAACTTGTAAGCCAAGCGATGCCATATGTGATTTTTTTAACATAAGCTATTTGTATTCTATACTAGAAAGTGTATCTTAGACTTTGCAGTGATTTGTTGGTTCCTTTCATTAATCATGAATTTATTATCATAAAAATCAACACTCATGACCCTATCTTGGAGAATCGAAGTGTTCTGAGCATTCCCAGATGTGTACTGCAGCTCCAGTATACAGCTCTGAGCCCCACTGACAGTTGCCAGGGTCACAAGAGAAAGATATTACTAGACCACGTCAGGGAGGTGAATTTTTAAATGTTCTTACACCACCCAAGAATGGAAGTGACTGGTGGTTTTCAAGGACAGCCATTTGGTCTGAAGCAGCTGCAGCCCCTTGATTTTAATTATCCTCCTGACCCTTTGATCCCTAACCAAAAAGGCCCTAGGACTGTGGACAGACACAGCCACTCTCCTTTAACAACCGGACTCAGACTAAGTCAGCAGTCACATTTAACCTCACCTTGAAATGTAGAAAGTGAACAATTACATATTGAACATTTTCATGTAAAACACCTTCTTGAATTTCAATCCAGCCACATCCTGCTAGTGCGATAATGTGATCCTTGAATTTTTGGCACCATCTCATTTTTAAGCTGGAATGTTTGGAAAATCTTTATGGGGAGGGAGGAATCATTATGCAACAACAACAATACACACACACACACACACACACACACACACACGTATGTATACATAATTATAAAAAACAATTTCAAAATCCCAGCACAGAATAGTATAAAGAAATATGCCATCTTACAGAACTATAATGTTACAATCCTTTTTCCTTTTATGTGCTATAATCCTTTATGAACAAGGAAAATTCAAGACTGGTGAATATTATCTCCTCTCCAACAAATTGATTTCAACCTGAGTATTATATCCAAAGAAACTTAATCTATAAGTATGAAGCTATACCCAACTTTGAAAGATTTTTGCAGCAGTACAAGTTTCTTTCTTTCTTTCTTTCTTTCTTTTTTTTTGAGACGGAGTCTCACTCTGTCACCCAGGCTGGAGTGCAGTGGCAGGATCTTGACTCACTGCAACCTCCACCTCCTGGGTTCACGCCATTCTCCTGCCTCAGCCTCCTGAGTAGCTGGGACTACAGGCATGCACCACCATGCCCAGCTAATTTTTGTATTTTTAGTAGAGACGGGGTTTCACCATGCTGGCCAGGCTGGTCTTGCTTGAACTCCTGACCTCGTGATCTGCCCGCCTTGGCCTCCCAAAGTGCTGAGATTACAGGCGTGAGCCACCACGCCTGGCACAGCACAGGTTTCTATGTGATGGAAAAATCTAAGCTCATTAAGTAAAATATAGTCATTGTATTTCGTTATGTCTACAATTGGATTTTCTTCTCTGTTAGCCCCTGCTACTAGTCTCGTGAACTAAGAAACCTGGCTTAGCTGACATCTATGCTTCCAGTCAGTTCCTGCATTGTAGTTGAAGTGAAAAAAGCCCCTTGATGAATGAATGAATAATTGATTGATGAATGAATGAATGAATGAATGAATGAGTAAGACTACATCTTCTAATCCTTTTACATTTTATTGCCAATTAGTACAAGGTTATTTTCATACGCTGCTTTTGGTCTTGAAATCTGACAGCCAGTCCCAACTGGTTTATTCTTATACTGGCAACTTAATTCTTTTGAAGGGGCATGTACCATGCCCACTAATTTTGCAAGGTTTGGCTCTCCAGCTTCTCTCAGCTCCTTGTTTGTGTGGCAATTACATAGCTATTTAACAGCTGCACTAGAAATTAAAGAGGAGGAATCAGTAGGCTTTGTTAAAACATGTATCTATCCATAGATACATGTTTTGATGAAAGATGAAAGCCAAAAGCATTAAGGAAAATGAAAATTTGGAGACTGCGTGGTTTTTATTGTTTTTGTTCTTATTTTTAATTGCTATAGATAAATGAGAGTTGCCTATATCTAAAAATATAATGACAACTACTTCACAAGGTACTTGTGAAAATAAAATAAGGTCATATTTGCATATAATATGCATTCAATAAATATTCTCTTTCCCTTAATTTGAATTTCTATAAGTCCTCAAGAATTGTCATTGTTCCCAAATATTGTATGATCTTTTCATCCTAATTATGAGATCATAATTACATATTTTTAATGATTTTATGGCAGAAAACAAAAAATGTGATTGAAGTTGAAATTTATCAGAAGTTCAGAATGGGAATGTAGATAATAAGATTTTAATTTTTTGATATGCTACCTAGATACTATTCACTAGATAAAAGGCTTCCAGGTATTCAAAATGGAATGAATAAATGTCCGAGGGGGTTCTCAAGTCAAATTTTACTTGAGTGGATTCTCTCTTAGCCACATTCCACCCACGCTCCTCTCTCAATCAAACCCCTCTCCACTCTTAGCCCATAACAATTAAACAGGGCTTTCAGGATCTGGAGGAAAGCGAGAATGTATCCCCTAGAAAGAGATCAAATTGAGGATGGCAAAATGTGTTTCATTTCAACCTTCAACTTTAGTTGCTTTGCAGCCTTAAAACAGCTGTGCTGAGGATTCTCAGACATTCCATCTCACTAGCAAAGAACATTCTGATGAGTGAGTGACGTCTGCCACAGGAAGAAGGGGGATAGTTTCCTTGCCTGTGCCATGCATTTACCAAACCTATACTTCATCATATTTTGTATGTTTCACAGTTTAGCTTGTCACCCTAGTATTTCTTTCCCCAAATGACATCAGCAACAAGAATTTAATGTGAGAAAAACTTCAAGAGGTCAAAATTTAACCAACAGATCTCCTCCCATTTACCTCTTTAGAGAATAGTAAATGTTTTGAGCTCTTTGCCAGGAAGCTAGTGGAATTATGACCTTTGAGAAACTGAACTAAACAAACATGACTGTAGCACACCCGTCTCGTCCAGTGTGTGGTGCCAAAACTTCAAAACTCTAAGATTCTCTTAGTTTAGACAAGAAGGTGATGTGTCTTTAATCAGCTACATAAAGAGTGGATGAGGCAGATTTCCTTTTCTCATATATGCACTAACTAGATTATTTTCAGTTTAATTTTATGCTTTTTAAATGCACTTCAGTTTGAGTTGGTGAAAGTCTATAACCCTCTCTCCATATATATTTTAAAGCACAAACTGTGGCCGATATTAAACTACTTGTTCAGTCCTTTCTTCATCTGTAAGCATATTCTTTGATAAGCTCAATGGCCATGTGCCCTGTTTGAAAATATAGGTTTGACTGCTATTCGGATATGGTGAGGTCAACAGATTAGGAGATGACTGTCATTGGAAAGATACTAAATAGTTTGTTATTCGTAGTTCCCAAGAGGAGGGGGCATGCTGCACCACAGGGGACTGCAGGGGATGTGCCAGGGTCAGTCAGAAGGCCAAGGAGCAAGGGGGAAATGTGGACAGGAGTCTTTGCCTAGGGACCCACAGGAAAGGGATAGGTGAGGCAAGGTACTCAGGGTTGGAACTGCCTGTTTTGAGTAATTTCAGTGGCTTCTCAAGCATAGGGGCTGTTTCTGGTTGTCTGGTGTCTGGCCCTGGGTTGATGTGGGAAGGGAAGTTGTGACCCTGAGTATGAGAGCCAAATAGAGGGAATGCTGAGTGTGTGGGCTCTGGACTGGTTAGTTTGCATATGGAGGGCACGCTCCCTGGAGGGTCTTTAACACCTCTAGGAACTGGCTAACCCTGGGAGGGGCAGGCCCTGCAGGGTCAGCAATGTCCTAGATGCAAAATTGAATGCGTGCAAAATTATGTTCTTTTTGTATGTTTCTCTCTGTACTCAAAAATAATTCACCTCATTCATTTGACAATTGATCATTTGTCTCTTTCTGATATATATCGTCTGTATTGTTTCCTCATGCCATTATTTGATATCAAACGCATTTATGCCAATTTCCCGAACTAGAAATCAACTGCTTCTTGATTGTTTAAAAAAAATGCAATTTTTAACTTTTAAAATTGATCCATAGAGTATTGAACATAGTTGATGCTTTAAAATATTTATTATCAGCCCCACTTTACTTTAGAACATGCATCCGATGAAATAACAAATAGTGAAGAAATCTGTGCTCTAATAGATTTGTAAAATGCTACATACATATTACATCTCACTCCTTGGTGTTTGCAATTCACATTTCCTTATTTAAAGCCCTGGGAAGGCCTGCAGCAAAGAAATTTGTTTAACATTGTCTCAATCCAGCCATTTACTAACCTTATTTGACCATGAAATTTGTTCCCACTGAGTACCTGCTAACAACCCATGAATATGTTACAGAATGCTTTTCTGTCCTGTTTCTTCCATGGAATTTGTACTTTAAAAAAATAAATTAAGACTAATTATAAACTGAGTGATAATGATAAGTTTAAGGCTAAAGAAAATAATCGGTAAGTGCAATGAAGTGCTTGAAATATACCTTAATACTGGCAGAAAAGTTAAGACAATGAATGCATTTTCTGCCTCAGTCTAACTCATCTATTTAGTCATCTGAAATGGTTCATTATGTAATAAAACTCTTCAGCAACTGCATATGGCAAAATGATTGGTGCTTGTAAACCACTAGGCTGACCTGTTTTTGCTTTTTAAATATGGGTGCTTTTTGTTCTCCAGCCCAGTGAATAAAATTGAAACAGCATCTCAGATTGTAACACATAGAAGAAATAATGCAGAGAAAAGAATAAATTTGCCCAGTAAGGTATAAGTAAAATAATTAGCATGAGCCATGCATATTGCTTTCAGGGAAAGCAACTGACAGCCAGGGAAAGTCAATTGTTGACGTAAGTGCCTGTCAAGTCGCCAGTTCTACGTTGTTAAAATGTGGTAAGTTAGGGTGTGACCCAAGAAGAGGAGGAAAAAAAAAAAACCCTGCAAATATTTGGATGGCAGGCTCTCCCTAAAAACAAAAAGGGCAGCATAGTTTCTGGCCAATATTTAGATCAGTGTGTGTTTGATCTATGATTAGGGTCATTTGCTCAATAGAACTAGCAATGGCAGAGCAAAGAGGCTCAACTGTGACTTTAGGAAAGTCATTTAGCCTTCCAGTTCAGGTTCCTCATCTGTATGAGGAGATAAAATGTCAAGGGTTTTTGGTTAAATGTAAGAGTGTATTTTTAATGATTGTGTTAAAAAATATTTCACAAAATGATGTAGAAAACTCTTTGATGAAGGGTGCAAGTAGTTAATGCCTTAGCTTACTTGAAATATACTAGGATACAATCATGTTTCTGAGATCACAGGCCCACATTGGACCTTTAAATGTATTGATGGATTTGACACCTTGTCTTTATCACAACCATGGTGCTTAACTTTCCATGTTATACTGAAATTAGCTCTTGATGGGCCTTTCTAGCCTATTGGAATGTAAGTTTTTCCAGGGTAGAGGCCTGGTCTTATATTAACTTACTCTCTGGGTTCTAGCACAATGTTTGGCATATGAATGTATTAAGCATGCCTTTTAATTTTCAGTGTCTCTGCTGCTTTGGCATGCAAGGGACCAGAGATATAATATACCTTTTTAAAAAATGGTTGCTCAGGAGGTTAAGGCAGGAGAATGGCATGAACCCGGGAGGCGGAGCTTGCAGTGAGCCGAGGTCGCACCACTGCATTCCAGCCTGGGCGACAGAGCGAGACTCCATCTCAAAAAAAAAAAAATTGTTGCTATGTTAAACAAGTGAGCAACCTGGATGGAGAGCCAAGACTCTGTGAGGTGGGTCATTCTGGTCCAGAACTTATCAGACCAACACTTCTTAAAGTGCACATGATCACCCAGGGAATCTGAACTGATTCAGTAGATTTGGGGTGAGGGTCAAGATACTGCACTTCTAACAAGCCTCCAGGTGCTACTGATGCTGCTGGCCTCAGGACCACACTTTGAGGAGCAAAAAGCAGGAGTGGGGAACCATTTTCTATAAAGATCCAGATACTAAATAATTGGGGCTTTGAGGGCCATATAGTATGTTGCAACTACTGCTTGATTCTGTGACTATAATGCAAAAGCAGACATAGACAATATGTAAATGAATGAGCATGGTTATGTTCCCCACCCCCCACCAAAAAAAAAAAACCTTATTTAAGGACTCTGAAATGTGAACTTTATGTCACAAGATACTCTTCTTCTTTTGATTTTTTCGGCTCACTGCAAGCTCCGCCTCCCGGGTTCATGCCATTCTCCTGCCTTAACCTCCTGAGCAACCATTTTTTAAAAAGGTATATTATATCTCTGGTCCCTTGCATGCCAAAGCAGCAGAGACACTGAAAATTAAAAGGCATGCTTAATACATTCATATGCCAAACATTGTGCTAGAACCCAGAGAGTAAGTTAATATAAGACCAGGCCTCTACCCTGGAAAAACTTACATTCCAATAGGCTAGAAAGGCCCATCAAGAGCTAACTTCAGTATAAAAGTTTAAAAGTATAAAAACCACTCTTAGCTCAAGGGCCATATAAAAACAGGCAGTAGGCTTGCAGGCTGTAAGTTCGCTAAGTTAGAGGACAACATACTAGTCACTTAGTAAGCAAAGGTTTCCCTATGGAGTACATCTAACCAAAAGAAACGAATCCTTCTCTCTATTGAACCTCTGTTGCATTTTTTTATGCTTCATTTTCCCCCAATAGGTGGTTTATATCTTTTTTAGGTAGAAACACTCTAATTCACAGTACAGACAGACAAACTCAACTAGTTTCAGAGTTTAGCAGGCATTATTTTTTCTATTACCTGTAGTAGGTAATGCAGTTCTTCACACATAGAAGAAGCTCTGTAAGTGTATATTCAGTTTATTTAGTCTGTTGAAGATGCCTTTAGCTTGGTCTTAAGGAAGAGTAGTTCCTAGATGGGATTAATGAAGAGGGCAAGGAGATAATTCCAAGGAGAAGAAAATCTGGGCACAGAAAAGTAGGTAGGTAATATTTGAGGGCTATGTAAGGAGCAGTAAGTCCATGCAGATATTCGACAGAAACAGAGGATTAGTATAAGAAAACGGTAGGGCCAAGTTATATGAAAACCCACAGTGACAGATCTGAAGTTTAGAGAATGATGTATGTAGGGAAAAACCTCAAGAGCATTAATCTGATGACAGAATATAGAAAGAATTTATAGTCTGCTGGTGATGGAGAGACCAATTAAAACACTAAAGCCACAGTTAATCCTAATGGGTGAGGAGCTGGACTATGGCTTTGGAAAGATAACAGGAAAAAAAAAAGAGACTGGAGGATGACTCTGGGCTGGAAAGTTCATCAAGACTTTATGACAACAAAGAAAACCATACAGTGCGCCAGAATCAAGAAATACTGTCCTGCTCAGTTGCCCCCAAAATAATATGGTTTGCATTGCATGGAATGCTCAGTTGGCTGATAATTGTATGTTCTTTAATTCCCCAGGTCTTATCTCTTCTTTGGTGGGAATCACATATTTACTGTTGAGCATGGTTTCTGGGGTTGATACTCAGAGCATTAGCAAACTCATTTGCTTTATTAACTTTATTTTCAAATTAAATTAGACAAAAACCTATATTATTCTACTCTAAATACAGAAAAAAATGTCTTCCGTGTCATATTTCACAAAAGGATGTGAAATCCAAGTAATTTTATAAGAAACTAGACTTAGAGAAAATCTCTAAGTGCTCATTAAGAGCTAAATGGACAATATTTTCCTGGAGAATTCAGTCCTTTTAGTTGTAAGTGGCAGATTTCTACACATTTCTTTAAAAATAAATCCCATTTGGGGTTTTTCTTAGGGCAGCTTTGGGCTTTGTTTTGTTTTGTTTGTATGTTTGTTTCTTGGCAAAATGTAAAGGCCACCAATGTTACTGAGAATTTGAGGTGCTGGGGGAAGAGAGGAGAGAGAGTGAGAGAACCTGTGTTCAAACAGTCTGGCAGCCTGAAATTTCCCACACGAAGGACCTGATTGTTTGGGAAAGGAAAAGTGCTGACCAGCAAGAATGAATTATAGCACAACTGCTATATCTCCCCACATCTTGGAGGCCAAGGCGGTCTGCTAGAAAGTTTTGTAAACATCAGAAATGTGGAAGGCATTAAATCTGTTACTGCTCAGCTGATCAGAAGTCTTAAGGTCAACAAAAATATTGCTGCCTGTGATTTTTTAACATGATGATAAGTTTCTTTTCATATATTAAATATTTTGAGCATAATGTTTATATTACTTTTCTATTTTTCTTTAGATAAGACTAATAGATAAAATTGTAATAAATGGAGGAGGTATTTGTTATAAAGCATTTTATAAGACGCTGAGTTTCTGTTCCTTTTATTTTATAACTGAAACGGTCTTTCTGAGTTTGACAGCGTCACTTGGGTTGATAAAATGTACAAGATGCTTTACAAAGAAAACCGATGGGAATTGTCTAGTCATTAATTTCACAGTCTAAATTGTAGAGTTTCCATTAGTAACACTGACATTGATTTTTTTTTAATCAAACAAACATCATTTTGCATAGCAACCAGCCTTCACTTCTGCTTTGTTGTTTTAAACATCACCATTTCCTTTCTTTCCCTCCTATCCTTTGACCTCCATTTGGCCTGCAGATGGTTCTGTGAAGGGAAAGAACTGCACAACACTCCTGATATTCAAATCCACTGTGAGGGAGGGGACCTCCATACCCTGATCATAGCAGAGGCCTTTGAGGACGACACAGGCCGCTACACCTGTCTGGCTACGAATCCCAGCGGCTCAGACACAACATCTGCTGAGGTGTTCATTGAAGGTAAGGAGGGTGCCTGGTAATGGGGGATAAAAGGGTGTCAATGGTCTAATCACTCCAGTATCTTGGGCGTGCAAATGTGCCTTTCCAATGCAAATGTCACAATGGCGTTCTAATTCAAACTTCATTTCCCTGAAAACCTTTATAAATTGAACTGTTCCGACATTTAGGTACCCATCAACTATCTCTGATGTCAACATTTGTTCCTTTTAATGTAGAATGTTTCCACTCCATTAACTTGAATTATTTAGAATGTAAGGTATCCAAATTACTTTTGTCTTTCTCTAGTAAATGAAGCATAGAAACATAATTGAAATACCATATCAAGCAAAGTTAAATGATAAATGACTCAGGAAGTCATTCATGAGAATTTTAAGTGATTTAATACTTTTTAATGTTCTCATTTTTACTAAATTCTAGAATTTTGCCTCTTTTGTTAAGACCCCATTATTCCTTCTAAATGTACTATAAACTTGCAATCACTAGGTGAGAATATTCAAGAATCAATGTTGTATTAAAGAGGGGTAAGCTGAGAATGGGCTATTTCTGTTGTTCTGTTCGTTTTTGACAGGATTCAATCTCCAGGGAGTTGAAAAACTTGATATCAAAGCATTATATTTTACATTTTTATTGTGTTTTGATCAATACCAATAATGTAGAATAGTTGGAAGTGTTCTAAGCACTGTAGTATTTATACTATTCCTAAATCCATAAATTGATGAGTGCTCTGTTAATAGGTTGCTTTAAAAATAATGGTTAAAATATAGAAAGGAAAATATTAAAATCCTTGAGGTCTGTACTTTTTTTAACTGTTTAATAGCACCAATATCTTCATTATGTAGAGGTGAAGAAGGCAAGATGTGAGCCACCATTTATAACTCCTTCAAGAACTGACCCACAATAATTAGCTTTAAAAGTAGGGTCGGTGAGGTAGCTCATGCCTGTAATCCCAGCAGTTTGGGAGCCCGAGGCAGGAGGATCACTTGAGGCCAGGAGTTTGAGGCCAGACTGGGCAACATACTGAGACCCTGTCTCTAAAAAAAAAAAAAAAAACAAAACAAACACACACACACACACACAAAAAAAAAAAAAAAAAAAAATTTTTAAAGTTAGCCTGGCCTGGTGGTGTGTACCTGTACTCCCAGCTACTCAGGAGGCTGAGGAGGTGAGGAGGGAGGATTGCTTGAGCCTCTGAGGTCGAGGTTACATTGAGCTATGATGACACCACTGCCCTCCAGCCTGGAAGACAGAGCAAGACCCCATCTCTTAAAAAAAGAGAAAAATTTAAAAATACAAGGTAACGATTACTGATGACTCAAAGTATGTACCTTTACTTTCAGTGAAAGGATCCTCCATATTACCTTTGGTAGCAAACATCTTGGAGTGCCTCAAGGGACCTTGTCCTATTAATAAAAACAAACATTTTATATGTAGTAACAACTAATACTTACATGACACTTACAAAATGCACACACACACACACACACACACACAATCATTTACACTTTGCCGTAGCCTGCGAGGTATTATTAGTGTTCCTTTTTTATAACTGAGGCCCAGAGAGGTAGAAGAAACTTGTTCAAAGTCACACAAGAATTTGAACCAAGACAGTCTTGCTCCAGGGCCCACATTAACCACTCTATCATACTGATAGGTATTTCAAAATGCTGCATGAATGAAAAATGAATGACAAAAAGATGTTTAAAATTTCACTAATAAGTTAGCAGTATTATTCAGGGGTGAGTTGTGTAGCAAACTTCTTAAGGCATCTTAAAATACAGTGAAGGGAACTTAAACGTCCATAAAAATCCTGTCTGCTAATGATGATCAGATGTGTCTCCAAGTTCAGATAGAGCACTTTTAAATGAAATTCTTTATTTGCTTGCAAGATTGCTAGAAATATGATAAATTTTGGGATGTGCTGCTTTCATACTACAAATATTAAATGAAATCACATTGGATTTAAGTAAAAGCCTGTCAACTTAATTTAACCAACATTTATTAAGACCCTACTAAGTGCCACACGGTGCAGGTATAAATGTGGTTAAGAGACAATCCCTGATATCAAGGAGTTCTCAATCTAACAGCAGATAAACACATTTTTTTAAAAAAAGCCAGGCGCAATGGCTCACGCCTGTAATCCCAGCACTTTGGGAGGCCAAGGAGGAGATCAAGATCAGCCTGGCCAACATGGTAAAACCCCGTCTCTACTAAAAATACAAAAATTAGCCGGGCATGATGGCAGGCACCTGTAGTCCCAGCTACCCATCATGCCACTGCACTCTAGCTTGGGTGATAGAGCGAGGCTCAGTCTCAAAAAAAAGAAAAAAAAAAAAACAGATTGTAAAATGATAAAGTAATATTATAACAAGTGGTATAAGAGAAATCGAAAGCATTTTAAGAACTTATATAAGTTAAATGCATGATATATAAGATATATATAAAATCATATATATACTATAAAATGAGATATTTCACTGCCTCTTGAAACCAGCTGCAGAATCCAACTGGGATAGACTCAAACTCTCACTATACTGATCTTTAACTTTAAATGTGGTTCTTCTGTATACAAGCCTCTGAACTGCCAGTCCTCTTCGGCCAGTCCTTTCAAATCATCTGCCTGAGGTACTGAATATGAGAAAAATATCCCTCTAGTTCTATATGCCACATATCTTTCATATTCGGGACTTCAACAGAGATAGTGGATTTCTTGCAGTGCACAGCTTTTCATGTGACACTGCTGAACTTAGTGAGACATCCGACGCCATTGGGTACCTCTGACTATAGATAGATCATAAGTGACTTTAGATAAATTGAAGGGAGGTTAAGGAAGCTGGACATATCAAGAATGAAGAGTTGTGAAGATTCAGCCTGCTAAGCCCAACAAGTGCTTTAGAAAACTGGCTCCTTGGCCTTGTGAAATATGAATGATTTTTTAAAAAACAAAAGATTTTAGTGTTTTAATCCCTAAGAACAGTTATGTGAAGTGGGAGAGAACCTCAGATAAATTCTTAGCCTCAACTTATGACTCAAAGTAAGAAATCTTTATATTTTACTTATTCTAGCACTAAATTAGACTCACCCATATTCCTACTGAATTGCTTCCTGAAGCATGTTATTACTACATCACCTGTCGTTGGCAGCCTATCTGTCAGAGGGTGGAAAGGTTTCTTTTTGAAATTAAAATCTCAGCAAAGCCTTCTCTAAAAGTTTAACAACGTACTAATTAGAAACTGTCTAAATTCCACTGTCTCATGCATCAAGTTTTAGAATGATACAAAAGAAATTAGAGCTTAAGAACAGTGGCTAGCATTCATTTAGTGTCACCTAGGAGCCAAGCACTGTTCTTCATTTTTACAGAGAACACCTCATTTCATCCTTACAAAAATCACTCCATTTAAAAATTTTTTATTTTTTTAAATTGACAAATAATAATTGTACACATTCATGGGGTATGTAGTTATGCTTTGATACATATTACGTATAGTGATCAGATCAGGGTAATTAGCATATCCATCATCTCAAACATCATTTCTTTGTGTTGAGAACACTCAATATCCTCCTTCTAGCTATTTAAGACCATATAAGGTATTATTGTTTAACTACAGTCATCCTATAGTGGTATGTAACATTAGAACAATGTATTCCTCTTACACTTTTAGCTGTAATTTTGTATCCTTTAACAGTCTCTTCCTATCCTCTCTTCTCCTTCTCCTTTCCAACCCCATTAGTCCCTGTTCTGCTTTTCACTTCTATGAGATTAACTTTTTTTTTTTTTTTTTTTTTTGAGACGGAGTCTCACTCTGTCGCCCAGGCTGGAGTGCAGTGGCGTGATCTCGGCTCACTGCAAGCTCCGCCTTCCGGGTTCATGCCATTCTCCTGCCTCAGCCTCCCGAGTAGCTGGGACTACAGGCGCCTGCCACCACCTCTGGCCAATTGTATTTTTAGTAGAGATGGAGATTCACCATGTTAGCCAGGATGGTCTCGATCTCCTGACCTCATGATCCGCCTGCCTCAGCCTCCCAAAGTGCTGGGATTACAGGCATGAGCCACCGCACCCGGCCGAGATTAACTTTTTTAACAGAAAGTTAAACACTGCATGTTCTCACTCCTATGTGAAAACTAAAAATTACCCTATTTAATAGTTGAAGAAACTGAAGTTTTAAGAGGCTAAGCAATGACTAAGATCACACATATACACACGGCACACACACACACACGCCTGGGAGTCAAGGATTCAAACCTAGGCAGTCTGACTCCTGAATCTGCCCTCTACCCTACAGCATAAAATCCAAACAAACTCATCATCACTGGGGCAGCTACAGTTCCTTGCCTTCATCTCGCAACAGGATTTCAGATCTGAGCACAGCATTTTTCAGGGCATATAATTGAGCACTTTTCGGTCATTCTCAAGAATACAGCAAGTGACTACTGTAAGGGAGGCAGTGGTTCACCCTGGAGACACACAGCAGGGAACAAGCAGGCCTCTACCCTCACTGCACGAACACTCCAGAAGGGGGTCAGAGTAACCCAGTAAACTCATGAGGCATTCCAGCAGCGGCAAGTGCTGTGAAAGAAATAAAGGTGGCTGATGGGATGCGGTGATCAGGAAGGCTGCTCCAAAGAGATGACATTTGGTCTCTGATAGGAGCCTGAGAAGGAGCCAGTAGGGAAGGCTGGGGAAAGAGTGCTCCAGACCAAGGGAACAATGCCCTGGTGAGGACAGCCAGATGTGCCTAGGTTGCAGGAAGAAGTCCAGGGTAACTGGAACATCAGATGGAGGAGGTAGCTCAGAGGTGTGGGCCGTAGCTGGGGTACGCAGGACACAGGGCCTATAGTCACTGTTAGTTTGGCTAAATAAAATTGAAAATCATGGAGAGTTTAAACTGATTCATGTTTTCTAACTGACACTTTGGTTGGTAGAAGCCTATTGCAGCAGGACAGAGGAGAGATGCGGGTGCCTCAGGAGGATACAGCGGAGATGAGGGAGTGAGTCAGATTGGAGCTGGGTTCAGAGGCAGGCCCAAAGCCCTGCAGTGGTTCTATGTGGAGGCGAAGGGAGGAAAGGAATCAGGGATGACTGTGGATTCAGCTATACTATTTGTGAGGACAGTGGTGTCAATCTCTGAAATGAGGAAGACGGAAAAGGAATAGGATTGGGGACAGAAGGAATTAAGTGCTGTCTTTTGAACATGGTGTGTGTGTGTGTGTGTGTGTGTGTGTGTGTGTGTATGTGTGTATTTGTAGAGGGAGTCTCGCTCTATCGCTCAGGCTGGAGTGTAGTGCCGCAATCTCGGCTCACTGCAACCTCCACCTCCTGGGTTCAAGTGATTCTCTTGATTCGGCCTCCCAAGTAGCTGGGACTACAGTCACCAGCCACCATGCCCGGCTAATTTTTATATTTTTAGGAAAGATGGGGTTTTGCCATGGTGGTCAGGCTGGACTCAAACTCCTGACCTCAAGTGATCTACCCACCTCGGCCTCCCAAAATGCTGGAATTACAGGCACGAGCCACTGCGTCCAGCCCGAACATGCTGTGTTTGAAATCTCTACTTAGCTAGCCACGTGGATGTGTCAGGCCGGTAGTTGCAGATATAAACATAGATGTCTGGAGCACAGGGTGAGAATGCTGTATTTGGGGAGCATCAGAATATAGATGGTAACTAAAGCTGTGGAACCGGACACACCTCCAGTCAGATCAGCTAGGGAGGAAGAGGGGATGGGGACGAGGAAGGGATCTGAGTCTGAGCCTGGGATACTCCTGCCTGTTGAAAGAGGAGTTGCCAGCAAACAAGATAAGAAAGAAAAGCCCCCAGGGTGTGAGAGAAACCAGGCAGAATGGTGTTAAGGGAAGGCAAGAGAAAGGGTTTCCAGAAGAGGGGGCTGCGAGCTGTGTCTGCTGCTGCTGAGAGCTCCAATCAGATGCGGGCCAGGAGGAAACCACTGGGGTCAGCAACAGTGGATGTTGTCAGCGATTTTAGCAAGAGGAGCTTGAGGAATCTGAACAGGGTTAAAGATCAAATGGTACTGGTTGAGAAAAGTTTGTGAAATATGGAAAGAGAAGCAGCAAATAACATATTTGTTGGAGAAGTTTTGCTTAACTGCCAACAGAGATAGGAGCTGGTATCCGGAGTGGAGCATGGGGTCAAAAAGATGGTTTTTACAGTGTGTGTGTTTTCAGGCAGGAGTTACTAGAATATGTTTATAGGCTGAAGAAGATAGTGCAAGAGAGAAAAATACATCATGCAGGAGGGAGGAGAGTAAGATGGGGAAAGGAAATGGAATCTGTACTAGATGGTGAGAGGGTACCCTCAAGAACTAGCTGGCAGAGAGAGATTCTCAAGAATTTCCTATATAAATGGGAAAGATCCATGTAAACATGTAAAATAAATAACAGACATCTCAAGTTTCCACCACTGCCTCCTCCTGTGATTGTAAAATGAATTACACAGACTGTAAAATGAGTAGCTTTATGAGCTCCAAAGAGGGCAAGATGGTGGCCCTGAAATGTGGGATGAAGGAATCTGGATTAAACCGGACCTTGTGGATAAAGAGGATTGGGGTCAGGAGGAGAGAAGGGCAGAGCAGCATTAAAAAGGTAGGGAAGGGAACCAGCATGAGGCAGATTGGCAGGTCCTGTTTGACACAGGTTCTCAGTGCTACGAATAATCAGATAAAATGTGTGCCCCTTTGAAGTGACATTGTGAAGCGTGCTGTGATGTGAAATGTGGAATTGTTCCTAATAACCACATAGGGTAAAGCCCTTGGTGCCAGGACCACTGCCATGCCTCTCTAGGCAGAGATTCCATTCACTGGCTTTTGAAAACTTTTGGAGAAAAGCTAAACCAGTTTAGCTTTGGCCATTCTTCGTGTTATCTATTTTAAAATAATCTTTCATGGTATTTTATGATGGCTCTATGCTTTGGTTTCTTCATTTGGAGAAAATTAGATTGTTGTAAGGGTTGAGTGGGTTAATCCACTGGGGTGGTGCCTAGCACACAGTGTAGGCCATTATTTTTAAATACTGTATTTTTATTTTTAAAAAGCTAAAATGTACGGATAAAAAGAAGATATAAAAATCATGTCTAGGCCAGGCATGGTGGCTCATGCCTATAATCCTAGCACTTTGGGAGGCTGAGGCAGAAAAATCACTTAGTCCAGGAGTTCAGCACCAGCCAGAGCAACATAGTGAGACCCCCATCTCTACAAAAAATTTAAAAAATAGCCAGGCATGGTGGTGCACACCTGTAGTCCCAGCTACTTGGAAGGCTGAGGTGGGAGGGTCACTTGAGCCCAGCAGGTGAAGGCAGAAGTAGCTGGGATGGCACCACTGCACTCCAGCCTGGGTGACCGAGTGAGACCCTGTCTCAAAAAATAAAAATAAAAAAGCATGTCTAATCCCACTGCCTTATGAAAGTCACTCTTAATATCTTTATCTTTCCAATTTTTTTCCTACATGTGAGTACTTAAATTTTGCTGTATCTACTCTTTTGAACTGTTTTTTTTTTTAATTTAACCTATTCTGTCACAGAC
>NW_026652278.1:157306504-157306821 GCF_009828535.3 Hylobates moloch
TCTACCCATGTCATTAAACGTTCTTTAAAACCATTTTGATTCCTTTGTAGTCGTTCATCATTTATAAAGTTATGTGTCACTGACATTGCTTCAGTTACTCTCATCTGTAAATGATTCTTGCTGTATTGGTAATTATAGCAACCGATTTAAAGGAGAGGAAAAGAAGTAAATAATAGAAATGAGAGAAAGGATGTATTTATTCCTCAAATCTTGAAAGGCAAAATATGTATAAAAGGATAAACTCCATGACTCAGTTCAGTAAAGTCAGTTAGCGATTTAAAACATATCTATATAATATATAAACATAATATATATTT
>NW_026652278.1:157306921-157315520 GCF_009828535.3 Hylobates moloch
ATAATAATAATAATAATAATAATAATAATAATAATAAAAGATCAGTAAAAAGAAAAAGTCTCGTTTTTGTTTGAATGCAACAGAGATGACTGTCCACAACATTTTCTTGAGACACAATGTCATATAGTACATAATGCAATAGAACTTAAGGCATTATACCTTTTTGAAAGTGAAAATAGTTACCCTTTCTACTTTTGAAATGTATAAAAATCTGATTTTGCAGTAGATTACAGGAATGTGAAATTTATGTAAAGCAAAGCAGATATATTTGTAGAATTCATTGAGCCATTATTTTACTTTTTTTTTCTACATGCTGGGTCTTTCCTGGGTAAGAGGTGAAATGCCCCCTGAATTAAAGTCTTAATGAAAACATTCACCTCATAGAGACTTGTAATTATTTTCCTGGAAAATTTGCTTAACTTGATTGTCTAGCGAACTGTTTCATTTTTAGTGCACTAATAATCAATTTTACCTAATGAGTTAATTTGTCCTCAGTGAATCCTATGTTAAATGTAAGAATGTCTTAGATAATTCTTCAAAATACATAAACTGGAATATTTAATGTGTTATACAGTTCTTATATGTGTAAAATATATTCACATATGTATATTTCCTTACGCAAGCTGTAGGCTTCTTGCATCTGGAAAATTTCTCCATTTGTTCTTGAAGCTAGTATTTCAATGAGGCAATTCTCATCAGTGCCTACTCCCTAGAGAAAGGAAAAAAGAGATAAATGTAAGGATATTCTTATTGGAAGTAATAGTGTACCTTTTGTACAAGAAAGGGATACAGCATTTCCAGTGTGTTGAGAAGTGGCAGGGGAAAGGAAGTGTGTTTAGGATGAAGGCAGGCGCAATCTTAGTTCCAGCTTTGCCATTTACTACCTATTTGACCCTGAAGAATTAATATTATCTGAAGGAAACTCTGTTTCTTCATTTAGAATAAAACAGTATGAGCATTTCCAAACATGTGGAGAAAGACATGTTTAAGCAATGCTCATGGCATTGAGCATTTCCATTTGCTGTTGGAATGATATTTGATATTCCATTTGCTGCTGGAATATTAATTCTTTAGCAAGCTGACATTAGAATACAGGTTTTCTAATTTGCCAAGAATATTTTAGGGACCTGTGCCTGCCTCTCTAGATGTGAAATTTTGTACAATTTGCATAAATATTTGGATGGATGCTTTCTGTGGTCTCTTGCAGACACATGGATATATTGGTCTGTGAAAGTGATCTTAAAGACAATACACCTTTTTTAGGAAGGCCTCAGAAATCCTTAGCATTCTATGAATTATTGATAAAATACACTTGTTTAATCAAAACAGCAACATATAAACATATAACTTTATTTTTTAAATAATTTTTAGACATAATTTTGCAAGAGATAGGAATTGACATGCAACGTGTTAAAAGCGATTAGTTAAAATTCATATAATTTTTGTACAATGCCTATTTGGATCAGTAAATGTGATGGCCAAAATCCATGTCCTTTAATTTTTTCCTGTTGCCTCTTTTCTGTCACACATTGTTCACAGATTGTGGTAATCTGGTCATTGGCAAGCATCATACTGGAATGAGTTCAACAGTTCTGCAGGTGTTTAATATCTGCATTTGGAAAGAAGTAAAGCCGAGGCCCTCTTTGTTCCCTGTACCTAGCCAACAAAATCTGTAACAAATCCACAGTAAACTTATTTCATGGAAATAACTTTCCTGTAAGAAACACTGATTCTAATTCTTCCAAATTAAGATTTTTATACATTTGAGCAAAAAAAAAAAAATGTTTCTATAAAGAATGAACTTCAGGTCATAAAAAGAAAATATAAAGACACCATCTATATATTGTCCCTGATTTAATATGTTCTTTAGACTTAATCAAATTTTTACAAATAATGTAACAAGATTCACATCATTTTTAATACATTATCCTCAATATAGGAATACATACTCAGGGACAAATCTGAATAGCCCTGGAGGCTTGTTCACTTTTCCTTGTTGTAGGTCAGCACTGGGGCTGGCTCACTAAGTTTGTGACTTTGTACAACAAAAGAAAGAACAGGCTGATCCCAGCCACTCAGCCTGGGAAGCTCCAGCTTCCTAACAAGGCCACTGCCCTTGACCACAACATTTCCATTGTTACATCATTGTTTAGATATTCCCTCCCCTCTCCTTGATCATATAAGTATGTAGGAGCATCACAGGGCAGTTTCCCCTCTATTGAAATACTGGCCTGTACTTGTTACAGGCATATTTTTGGGTCAGATCACTACCTTCATGGCATGCCAGAGCTCATGAGCATCATACAGTGGTGGCGGGTACATGAGGCCAACCATCACATCTTTGAAGTGATCTGAAAGCTGCTCCCTCAGGTCCCCAGTCAGGTCCTGTGGAGGAAAAAGTACATATTTTTATTATATGTTACCCAATTTGAAAGAGAAATGAGATAATGGCAGAAAGTCTTTTAATATTTTCTTTTCCATGTCATTTAATAATAACCGAACAACAAGTCTGATTTCACATGTATATGTATGCATTACATGAGATGATGAACTTGAAAATTATTGATTTAATCTCACCCCTACATGACATAGCATATGCACATTGTAGTCATTTGAACATAGAATGATTTTCTTTTTCTGACCCTAAACTCCAACTCCTCTTTTGATCTCATTATGAAAATATATAAAAGTTAAACTTAAAAACATTTAATTGGGGGTCTTTAGTTTTCTTGTGGAATTACTGAAACATTAATCCTTAAAGAAAATATGCACTTTATTTTATCATTGCAACAGTCTCTTTTAGCAGAAGTCCCTGGTTACACTATTGCCAAACAGCTTATGTAAATTCATTAAGTAGTCTTAGAACTTTCTTCAAATAACAAGCAGTATTATTTTAAATATTGAAATTCAAACACTTAAAAAGAAATACATGCATACTAAATGTTTGTGTTACGAAAACAGACATAAAAATATTTTGCATTTTATTTTACAAATGTAAAGTGGAATTAAAAAATATATATGCTTTTCCTATACAACAACAACAGGCAAGCCAAGAGCCAAATCATGAATGAACTACAATTCACAATTGCTACAAAAGGAATAAAATACCTAGGGATACAGCTAAGAAGGGAATTGAAGGACCGCTTCAAGGAGAGCTACAAACCACTGCTCAGAGAAATCAGAGATGACACAAACACAAGGAAGAACATTCCATGTTCATGGATAAGAAGAATCAATATCATGAAAATGGCCATACTGTTCAAAGTAATTTATAGATTCAATGCTATCCCCATTAAACTCCCATTAACATTATTCACAGAATTAGAAAAAAAACTATTTTAAAATTCATATGGAACCAAAAAAAGAGCCTGAATAGCCAAGTCAATCCTGAGCAAAAAGAACAAAGCTGGATGCATCACACTACCCAACTTCAAACTATAATACAAGGCTACAGTAATCAAAACACCATGGTACTGGTACAAGAACAGACACACAGACCAATGGAACAGAATAGAAAACTCAGAAATAAGACCACACAGCTACAACCATCTGATCTTTGACAAACCTGACAAAAACAAGCAATGGGGAAAAGATTCTCTATTTAATAAATGGTGCTGGGAGAACTGTCTAGTTATATGCAGAAAACTGAAACTGGATACCTTCCTTATGCTGTATACAAAAATTAACTCAAGATGAATTAAAGACTTAAATGTAAAACCCAAAACTATAAAAAACCTAGAAGAAAATCTAGGCAATACCATTGAGGACACAGGCACAGGCAAATATTTCATGATGAAAACTCCAAAAGCAATTGCAACAAAAGCAAAAATTGACAAATGGAATCTAATTAAACTAAAGAGCTTCTGCACAGCAAAAGAAACTATCATCATAGTGAACAGACAGCCTACAGAATGGGAGAAAGTTTTTGCAATCTATCCATCAGACAAGGTCTAATAACCAGAGTGAGTCTGTGAAGAATTTAAGCAAATTTATAGGAAACAAACAACCCCATTAAAAAGTGAGCAAAAGACATGAACAGACACTTCTCAAAAGAAGACAGACATGCAGCCAACAAACACATGGATAGAAGCTTAACATCACAGATTATTAGAGAAATACAAATCAAAACCACAGTGAGATATCGTTTCACCCCAGTCAGAATGGTGATTACTAAAAAGTCAAGAAACAACAGACGATGGCAAGGTTATGGACAAAAAGGAACATTTTTACACTCTGGGAGTGTAAATCAGTTCAACCATTGTGGAAGACAGTGTGGCGATTCCTCAAAGACCTAGAGGCAGAAATACTATTTGACCTAGCAATCTCATTATTGGCTATATGCCCAAAGGAATAAAAACCATTATATTAATATTATAAAGATACATGCGTGTGTATGTTCATTGCAGCACTATTCACAATAGCAAAGATATATATAATCGGCCTAAATGCCCATCAATGATAGACTGGATAAAGAAAATGTGGTACATATATGCAATGGAATACTATGCAGCTATTAAAAAGGGATGAGATTATGTCCTTTGCAGGGACATGGATAGCTGGAAGCCATTATCCTCTGCAAAGTAACACAAGAACAGAAAACCAAATACTGCATGTTCTCACTTACAAGTAGGAGCTGAATGATGAGAACACATGGACACATGGAGGAGAACAACACACACTGGGGCCTGTTGGGGGCGGGGGTAAGCAGGGAGGGAGAACATCAGGAAGAATAGCTAATGGATACTGGGCTTAATATCTAGGTTATAGGTTAATAGGTGCAACAAACCACCATGGCACATGTTTACCTATGAAATAAACCTGCATATCCTGCACATGTATCCCTGAACTTAAAATAACATTTGAGGGAAAATATATATATATATATGCTCAATTTATTTTCTGTAGGGTTATCAAGAAATCTGAATGATGTTTAAAATAATCTCTCACTAAACTGTGTAAAGCATATTCAGTTTTACTTAAAAACATGCAATACTTTAGTTCTGAGGTTGTTCAATACTGGAATTCAAGTAAAAGATTCCACATTGAAATAACAACAAAATAGTCCTAATTTTCGTTTTATTTGGCATAATCCAACAATACCTTTCATATACTGTGGATTTTCTTTTTTAGTAGATAAAAGCATTATAAGAAGAGAGAAAATACAAAATACCAATATTGGAAGTGTAAGAGTTATGTGTATGTATACTATAGACACTAAGGGGTAAAAAGAGACTATTATGAACAAATTTCTGCCACTATATTTTAAAATTTAGTTGAAATGGACAAATTCCGTGACAAATACAAATTACCAAAATAGGCTCAAGCATAAATAGAAAATTTAGATTGCCCAGTGTTAATTAAAAAAATTGAATTTGTAGTTAATGCTCCCTTCTATCTCTAGATCCAGGTGGAATCACTAATGTAATCTATCAAGCCCTTACAGAAGGAGTAAAGTAAATCCTATACAAAATCTTGAAGAAATTAGTGGATAATAGAAGATTTCTCAATTTACTTTATCTGGCCAGCATTGCTGTAATACAAAAATTAAAATAAAAACTTCACAAGAAAATTGCCGACTGATATCCCTTATAAACCTAGACACAAACGTGTATTCAAATATTTATAAAGCACATCTAGTAATACATAAAAAGAATGACAACTAATGAGCAAGTAGGGTTTATCCCGGGAATGCAAGGTTGGTTTGCATTTGAAAATTAATCAATGTAAATTTCCATTTTAGCAGTATAAGGAGAAAAGCTATATGATGATATCAGTAGAAGTAGTGTGTTAGTCCACTTTGTGTTGCCATAAAGAAAAGCCTGTGGCTGGGTAATTTACAAAGAGGTTTGTCTCATAGTTCTGCAAGCTGTACAAGAAGCAGGGCACCAGTATCTGCTTCTGGTGAGGCCTCAAGAAGCTTACAATCATGGCAGAAGGCAAAGGGGGAGCAAGAGCTGGAGGGAGGAGCTGCCAGGCTCTTTAAGGGGAACTTATTATGATGGAAAGAGCTCTTCATGAGGAATCCGTTCCCATGACCCAAACACCTCCCTTCAGGCCCACCTCCAGCATTGGAGGTCACATTTCAACATGAGATTTGGAGAGGACACATATCTAAACCAAATACTGTAGCAAAAGCTTTGAGAATGTTTAGCACATAATCACAATAAAAAAAATTCTTAGCAAAGAAAGAAGGAATCTTTCTCAAACTGATAGAGGGCATTTACAAAATTTCTACAGGGAAGAGGATACCAGTGAAAAACTAAATGCTTATCCTGTAAGATTGAGAACAAGGCAAGGATGCCTGCTCTTACTGATATATTCTATTTGAATTTGTACTAGAGCTATACACTTAAAAAGAAAAGCCAAAACTCTAAATCTTTTAGAAGAAAGTATAGGGACAAATCTTTGCAACTTGGTGTAGACAAAAAATTCTTACATGATACATAAAAGAATAAACAATATATGAAAAAATGATGAATTTAACTTCTTTGAAATAAAAACCTTAAATTTTTGAAAGGAACTTTTAAGAAAGTAAAAGAGAACCACAGTTGTCACTTCACATATTTGACAAAAGAATTGTGCCCAGAAGATATCAGAATCCCTTAAAACCCAGTAAGACATTCTGATGAAAACATGGACAAGAACTTTCAACTAGAACTTTACCAAATAAAACTTACAAACTGGGAATAAGCCTGTGTAATGTTGAAGTGTTTTCATGCTTAAAACATTAGTCATTAGACTAATGGAAATTAAAACCATCATGAGATACCACCACATATTCTCTAGAGTGGCTAAAGTTAAAAGACTGATAATACCAGGTGTTGGTGAGGATGTGGATCATTTGGAACTGTCATCAATAATGAGAATGTAATATATTACAACCACTTTAGCAAACTCTTTTGTAGTTTCTCATGAGTTTAAACATATATTTAAAAGCAATCCATCAAATGCATTCCTCAGTATTAACCAACAAAAATGAACATTTATAAACCCAAAGAACATGAATATTTGTAGCATGTTTATTCATAATAACCCCAAATTGAAAATGAATGTCCAACAGGTGAATGAATAAACAAATATTGGTATATATATATGCGCTAGAAAAATATTCAGCAATAAAAGAATACACATAGCTTCACAAGTGAATCTTAAAAACATTATTCTGAGAAAATGAATCTAGACATAAAAGAGCACATGACATGATTACATTTATATTAAATTCTAGAAATAGCAAAAATTCATCTATAAAGACAAGTAGAAAGCAGATCAGTGGTTTCCTTCAGCAGGAGGATGTCAGGAGATGGGCTGCAAAGGAGCAGACACAAAGTCTGGAGGTATTAGAAATGCTCTGTACTGGCCGGGTGTGGTGGCTCACGCCTGTAATCCCAGCACTTTGGGAGGCTGAGACAGGTAGAGTCAGGTCAGGAGTTCAAGACCAGCCTGGCCAAGATGCTGAAACCCCGTCTCTACTAAAAATAGAAAAATTTGCCAGGGGTGGTGGTAGGTGCCTGTAATCCCAGCTACTCGGGAGGCTGAGTCAGAAGGATCACTTGAACCCGGGTGGCGGAGGTTGCAGTGAGCCGAGATCACACAACTGGGCGACAGAGGAAGACTCCATCTCAAAAAAGAAAAAAAAAAAAAAAGAAATGATCTATACCTTGATTGTGCTGTCTTCAAACTGTATTAACATAAAGCTTATTTTATAGAAAGTATATTCAATATTGTGAATTTTTAATTTTAAAATGTTATTTTGGCATCTATAATGTATTTTCAAAATCTTCAATTTATTCACGTCTTTCAAATTTATATGCCATACCACTTGATCACTGATTTCAAGTTATTTATCAGGTAATTTAGTACTTTTAGCATTTTTTCCACACTGTTGTACCTTAGAAAAAATATGAACTTCGTCATTAATATTGGTGCCCTAGAGAAATGATTTAATAAGCCTGAGGATAGAGGTGACATGAGAATCCTAAGTAAGAAGAGTTTGTAAAATTATTCAAAATTAGTAGAGTCTTCTGTTTGGAGGCCAGGTGTTTGTCCCTTTACTCCAGCCAAACATCACCAAGATGGATAAAAACAAGAAATAGGGGCCGGGTACGGTAGCTCACGCCTGTAACCCCAGCACTTTGGGAGGCTGAGGCGGGAGGATCAGGAGGTCAGGAGATCGAGACCATCCTGGCTAACACAGTGAAACCCCGTCTCTACTAAAAATACAAAAAATTAGCCGGGCATGGTGGCGGGCGCCTGTAGTCCCAGCTACTCGGGAGGCTGAGGCAAGAGAATGGCATGAACCCAGGAGGCGGGGCTTGCAGTGAGCCGACATCCTGCCATTGCATTCCAGCCTGGCGACAGAGCAAGACTCTGTCTCAAAAAAACAAAACAAAACAAAACAAAACAAAAAACAAGAAATATGCACTTAAAAGAAATGTGGTCACCTACTATATATATAAGTTTCAATGCCCTGCCCTTAAGGGTCTCATGTTGCCCCTTATATATAGACATATATATATAGAGACATATACATACATAGACATATATATATAGACATATATATAGAGACATATACATACATAGACATATATATATAGACATA
>NW_026652278.1:157315620-157331295 GCF_009828535.3 Hylobates moloch
ACCTCCCAAAATGTCCTTGTATTCTTTTATGTTTTGTTCTTGTCATTGTCTTTTATGTTGTTTTTTTTTGTGATAAGAACAGTCAACTTGAGATTTATCCTCTTAAGAAATTACTAAGTGTCTAATACCATATTGTTACCTATGGTCACTGTGTTGTACAGAAGATTTCTAGAACTTATTCATCTTGCATAATTGAAATTTTATACCTGTTAAGCCACAATTCCCCATTCTTCCCCTCCTGACAACCCCTAGCAACTGTCATCCTATTTTCAGTTTCTATGCGTTTAAGTATCTTAGATACATCATACAGGTGAAATAGATGGACCTAGAGAGAGTTATTCTAAGTGAAATAAGCCAGTCACAGAAGGACAGATATTGCATGATTCAACTTATATGAGGTATCAATTAATTCTTTATTATTTTAGATACGAATTCTATTTTTGTAGCAAAAATCTGAGTAGAAATGTGGGCTCTTCTCTATATCACAATTGAGATTTGGGGCCTGACTCTTCAAAGCCAAATTGAGTGTTGACCATTATCCAGGCAAAAGATCATCCGGATTTCAGACAAAATCATGAAGGTGAGCAGCTTCTGGACTTGCAAGTCAAGACAAAAACATGAAAGAACCATCAAATGGATCTTTTAGTGACTCATTAAAACTTTTACTTTCTATCCACATATTTGGAATTATCTTACAAGTCATATGATAGCAATAACAATTGTAGTGACAGAGGTTAAAATGAGGCTATTAAAGAAAAGACAAATGGAACTCGTAATTAAATACTACCAATAAAAATCATATGATCATTTAAGCGACTTTAACATAAGACATGTAGTCAGCACTTCCAGTAATAGAAGAAACATTCTTTTTTTTTGAGATGGAGGGTCGTGCTATTGCCCAGGCTAGAATGTGGAGTGCAGTGAGGTGATCTCAGCTCACTGCAAGCTCCGCTTCCTGGGTTCACGCCATTCTCCTGCCTCAGCCTCCCAAGTAGCTGGGACTACAGGTGCCCGCCACCACGCCCAGCTAATTTTTTGTATTTTTAGTAGAAACAAGGTTTCACCATGTAAGCCAGGATGGTCTCGATCTCCTGACCTCATGATCCACCTGCCTCAGCCTCCCAAAGTGCTGGGATTACAGGCGTGAGCCACCACGCCCCGGCCCAAAACATTCTTAAGCTCTTGCCATGAACTTTCTTACAGAAGTGCAAAGAAACATCTAAGAAAAGAGGTTATGAAAGTTTACTAAAAGAATTTACTAAAAAAGTAACTTTACTAAAAAAGAGATTGTGAAAGTTTGCTAAAAGAACATCAACTCTAGCTGGAAATGTAAACAGGAATCATATGGAGATATATGCTCACATCTCCAGCATAAGGAACTGTGTTCTACCCTAAATCAACTAGGAAATTTCTTAAAGATTTGTGGGGGTTTTTTTGTTTGTTTGTTTGTTTTGTTTTGTTTTTTTGAGATGGAGTATCGTTCTGTCACCCAGGCTGTAGTGCAGTGGCGCCATCTCGGCTCACTGCAACTTCCACTTCCCAGGTTCAGGCAATTCTCCTGTCTCAGCCTCCCCAGTAGCTGGGACTACAGGCGTGACTAATTGTCATATTTTTAGTAGAGATGGAGTTTCACCATATTGGTCAGGCTGATCCACCCACCTCGGCCTCCCGAAGTGCTGAGATTACAGGAGTTAGCCACCACGCCCAGCCTTAAGATTTTATTAGACAAAAGAATGTCCTCATTTAGAGTAGGTTCTTTGATTCTGTTTTTTTGTCATTGTCGTTGTTTTTCAGATAGGGTCTCACTCTGTTGCCTAGGCTGGAGTGCAGTGGCGTGATCACAGCTCACTACAGCCTCAACCTCCTGAGCACAAACAACCCTGCCACTTCAGCCTCCTGAGTCACTGGGACTACAGGCATGTACCACCATGTCTGGCTCATTCTTTTTTTCTTTAGAGATGGGGGCCTCACTATGTTACCCAGCCTGATCTCACCTTCAGCGATCATCCTGCTTCCGTGTCCCAAAGTGCTGGGATTACAAGTGTGAGCCACTCCACCCAGCCCTATGCACTCTTTAATTCTAATTCTCCTAATTCTATTTGTTGGATCTAAATCGGATGCAGGTGACCATCCTTTGATATGTAGCTCTTCCAATATACCCATTTCATGCTTCTAACCACACAGAAACACACAGGCACATTCATTTCATCAAATTAAATAGCTCCAGTGCTTCCTAAAGTTCTATAGCATGGCATCTTCTTCCCCAGACCCTTCCATTAACTGTCCTCAATTTGTGCATTTTTCCCTTAAACTGTGGCACTTAGGACTAAAAGCAATCAGCAAAGTGTTGCCTGACACACAGAAAAGAGAAGGATAACGCCTCCCTCATTCTCTAAACTACATTTCTATTAATTTAGCCAAAGTTGCACTAGCCTCTATAGCGATCATATCTGATTGATGATTCATATTAAATGTATTTTCAGTTAAAATCTCATTCCATTTTCCATGCTTTGTGCCATGTCTGTCCCTACTCTCATGGGATTTGAGTTCACCAGTGTAGGATTTTACTTTCATCCTTAATAAAAGTAATATTATTAGGCATAACACAATTTCCCAGTCTGATAACTTTTTCAGTGGCTCCTGATGCCACTGCTCACTTTCCTTCTAGGCTGCACATCATACAAAAAAAAAGTGTATTTTTCGTATGTTAATTTTTTTTTTTTTTTAAACATGGTCCCACTCTGTCACCCAGGCTGGAGTGCAGTGGCTTGATCTCCGCTCATTGCAGCTTTTACCTCATAGACTCAGGTGATTCTCTGACCACAGCCTCCCAAGTAGCTGGGACTACAGGCACATGCCACCATGCTCAGCTAATCTTCTGTATTGTTTTGTAGAGACGGGGTTTCACCACGTTGCCCAGGCTGGTCTCAAATTCCTGAGCTTGAGTGATCTGCCCACCTCAGCATCCCAAAGTGCTGGGATTACAGGCATGAGCCACCACACCCTGCCCATATGTGTTCATTTAAGAACATAGTAAAGAGACAAGGGACCCAGATACCCCTTACACCGATCAAACTTTTTTCTTCTTGTTGACAGCAGTTCATTAGTAGTCATTCTATGAATGTAGACATTTGATTATTAATCTATCTACAGCATCTAGCTTATATTTCTATAGCTAACCCACAATATATTGGAGATAACTTGCAAAGTGACTTGATGAACTCAAGATGCTACATGGACACATTTTGTTCTATTAGTGTAGCTGTCATATCAAAGAAAATAATGAGGTAAATGCATCAGTTGGTATTCATGAACCTGAAGGTAATTACCATTTTCTCTCCAGAGGAGATCGGATTACAATTAGCAGGACACTGAATACCTGAAATGAAAGAGAGAGATGGTGCTTAGGAGTTAGCAAAAAAAAAAAGGAAACAGGAGCAACAGAAAGTAACCTTACCTCCTTTGCCATTCCACCACAGTTTGCCCCATTTATCTGCCCACTTCCATGTAGACAGAATTCCATCCATGAAGAATGTTCTGTCCTGAGATGCTAATCACATCCACATTTTACTTAAAAAAATTAAAATTTCTCATCAATCACCAATTTGTATGAATTGTGAAGATAAATTTCAGCAAGAATAATGTCAATATAAAAGTTTCAACTTGGCTGCTACACAAACACACACACACACACACACATACACTCAAGTATTTTCTTTATCTCTAAATAGAAATAATAAAAAAGTTGAGATTACTCTTTTGAGAACTTTAATCAAATAACAAGATATCTTTTTGGTAATAGAGCAACATTTATATAGTAAAAGTTATAAAGCCTTCAGTTGGGGAGTTTATCTTTCCCTTTTTAAAACCACAGCCAATAAAAATTAAATAATAAAGAAACAAACTTTAAACGGCCTATAGATAATGACACCCCTGCTAAGATGCCAGTTTAGTTTCCTGCAGTTTAAACAGCTGCCATTTGTCAGATAATTACTTATGTTATTTCCCATCTTTGCATTAAAGCAGAATGCTATATTTGCATTTTTGACCCACTTTGTTTTTGCAAGCAAAGTTGTCATATAAGAATCATTGAATAACCTATCCAATTATCTTCACTAGTTGGAAGGCATAAAAAAGTTCAAAGAAACTTACCATCATAAAAAGAGATTTGTTGCATATATGACTTAATTTTCCATCTTACCTCTGGAAAAAAAATCACAACAACTTAACTCCTTGAACGTGGAGCGGAATAATTTTCTCCATCCTTCAGTCCCATCCCAGTATTCTATATTTACTTTCAGTTCACACAGCTAATCATTCTGCCCTCGGTAGTTCTCATTTTTACACCTTTTAAAAGATCTTTTGGCCTAGACTATGACCCAGTGGAACATCCCTCAAAGACTCACCTTGTGCACAGAGAACTCGAAGAGAGACACTACGTTCATTACCTAGGATTTTAACATCTCCAGTCACCTAACACCAACACATGCTACTATGGCCAATTTCACCTTATATTGAACCCTCTTTTGGCTATAGATTTATGTGGCCATCTTTTAGTGTGATTCTAGGCATACCGTATGTCAAAGAAAAGTTGCAATGGACAAGTTAAACAGGTGAGGAAGATTTATTCCACACCTATTGCGTTAGGGGCCAAGGTTACGGCAACAAGGGAAAGAGACTGAACTCAATTCTGCAGAAACCAAAGTTGGAAGAGCTCTTAAATGCCGAGGTGAGAAAGTGGAAAAGTACAGGAGGCATTTGTGGGGAATTGGTCAATGCAATTAGGCCATCTGTGTTTGCTAATTTTTGCTTATCTAAGTTAGGCTCCTATCCCTACACAGAGACAGAAAGATGGGGGATCTATCTTAGATGATTGCATTTCAAAAGGAGGACTACGCTCCCTCCCCCCACCTCCTCCCACCCCCCAATCCCCCCACCCCTCCCGCCATGGCAGGGCACAGTGGCTCACGCTTGTAATCCCAGCACTTTGGGAGGCTGAGGCGGGTGGATCACGAGGTCAGGAGATGGAGACCATCCTGGCTAACACAGTGAAACCCCGTCTCTACTGAAAATACAAAAAATTAGCCGGGCGTGGTGGCAGGCGCCTGTAGTCCCAGCTACTTGGGAGGCTGAGGCAGGAGAATGGTGTGAACCGAGATCACGCCACTGCACTCCAGCCTGGGCGACAGAGCGAGATTCTGTCTCAAAAAAAAAAAAGGAGGACCCTCAGCTCCTTGAGAAAAACAATTCTGGATTACAAAACTGGCAAGAGGCTTTTTTAAAGATTTACATTTCAAAGGAGCACAGAAACAGTTACAATTGTAAGTTTTCTAAAATGAATGAATGCTCTAAGAAAAGAGAGATCTGGGGCTGCCGTCAGAAAGAAGGCTAAATTTTAGTCAGGCTAAGGTGAACTTAAAAGCCATCCAGGTCACTTGTCTCAATTAGATGTGCACAGGTGATCTTCCCTGGAGTAAATCTGAAAGGGATATCCCAATTGCCTTGACTTCATCAATACACATTGTGTACGTGTATAAATTATTACACTTACCCCAAAGATATGTACGACCATAATGTATCAATTATAAATTAAATAAATAAACAAAAATAAACGTAAAGGGAATAGTGAGCAACAGGCAAGAAGCCAACCAAGCACAGAAGGCTACCATCCATCTCAACAATCCTCCCTAAAAACACCCGGCCACCTTTACGGAATCACAGCTAACATGCCTCTTCATGGAAATAAAGAATTGATTCCTTATTACTTTTTATTCTTGCATATAATCATCAATATATCATGAAAAATAACAACATATAATCAAGTATATCATATCTTTCATCTCTTCTAAAATCACATTCTCCCCATGGGCAGAAAAATATGACTAATCAAAGTTCCATTTCCCCAGGATTTTCTGCAATTTTATAAAATTCATGCAAAAAAAGCAACAGGCCAACATCTGGCTTTTCCAGCAGGACACAGGCAGTGCTATTTGAGGCTGCCACCTGGGTATCTGATGCTGGTCAAAAGACACTCCACGACTCATAAAGCCACACACTAGAGAAAGCTTTATATAAAAAAAGTAATATTCAGAAGATTAGTTCTGTCTGCCCTTCAACCCACTCTTATATCAGGCTTACCTCTAACCGTCCTATTTCAACCCTAGCTTTATGCCCTCCCCTTCCAGCCAGCAACTCATTTTATTGAGCTCCCAGCTGTCCATTCACCTGCTTCACTCTCCATTTCATGACTGGTCCAGCACTTTCTTGGGGCATCAGTTACCTGGCAGTATCAGACTGTTTGATATTTCTGAATTATTCTACTGCTGGAATCCTTTCATTCCTCTTCATGTAGCGCACATGAATTCACTCTTCCAAATTTGGAGCTCGAATCTCACATTTTCCATGAAGCCTTCCTGACTTTCCTTTCTGAATACATGCCCCTCCTCTCTGATCCGCAGCAATTTGATGTGCTTCTATTATTGTGTCTGTCTTAACGTACTGTAATTTTAGGTTCACCTATCTGTTTCTCCTACTGACTGTGACTCTTAGTGAAAAAATAACATAGTGTGTTTACCATTCTATCCTTGATCCCTTAAAGGCACACAAACACCTTTTAAATTAATTGAAAATGTATTTCAAACACCCCCATATGCATTACTTAGTGAACCACCCTAACAAGGTACAAGTCAACACCGTGGGACCTATCTCCTTCTGTCTCTGGACAGTTAGACCTGTTTTTAGATCTTATTATTTTTTCTTTTCCATATGATAGACAATTAGTTACTTAATAAGTATAAAAATAGTGCAATGGTTAATATGTTCTATGGAAATAATAAGCCCTGCATCACTTAAACTCATCTTTTAGAACATGTATATATATGGACCTATTAAAACTTATAACTGTAATAACCATTATAGCTAATAAAATGGTAGAAAATCAGCAATATATCAAATATAACATTTTAAATTTTATAAAAGATTGACCTGGATATTTTCCTTTCTCCATCTGATTTAGGGATTTGAATCTAGCATTTATTCTGTTTGAAGCATTATAGATTTTAGCTACTTATGAAATGTGTCATAATACTCTCTGTTATTCATTCTAAGATAGGATTTTATCAATTCTATTTGGTTTGTTATGAGAAAACGAAAGAATTAAGAAATAGAGAGGTGTTTTCCCATGTCCTTTGTGGGATAGTACATTCTATAGGATCTAAAAATTAGAAGAAATTTCATCGAATGTCTTCTCAACGTCTTGGCCATCCAACACCCAGAGAGGTGGTCACCCAGGCCCTGTTTGAACATTTCCAGTAATGAGTGTGCCTTCCTTCATGAGGTCCTTCTGCCTGGTGCTGCACAGCTCTGATGCTTCAAAAGTTATCAATATTGAAATGAAGCCAGCCTGTGCTGACTTCAAATTTGTGCCTACTTTGTGAAGTTATCAATCATATTCCACTTCAGTCCTCTTTTTCCAGCCCAAGTTTCTACACAACATGAATTCTAGATGCCTTCCCATTTTTGTCAGTCTCTTTCTCTATGTCTTTCTGTACATTCTCTTTTTGTTTTTTGTTGTTTGGATTGGGTGGTTTAAATTTGTTTTTAATATGATTCAAGAACCACAATTTTCTTACACAATTATAAATTAAACCAAAAGCTTGTAAAACTAGCCTATAAAATTACAGGAGGATTTTAGAATAAAATTAATAGACAGTGAATTCTAGTTCAATTCAGGGATTAAACTTGAAAAATGGATAAACTCAAGCCACATGTGATTCGTACTTTAGGATATAATTCTTTACCTTTTCTCTGCTATAACTTCTTGCAGCCTATTCTTAATTTTTAAAAATTAAAATAGTTCTCATTTTTACACCTTTTAAAAGATATTTTAGTCTAGACTTTGGCCTGGTGGAATGTCCCTCAAAGATTCATTTGATGCATGTAGAACTCAAAGGGAGAAAATATGCTTACTGCCTATGTTTCATTGCCTATATCTTAATTTAAGAATGAAATTACCATTGGTCAATAGTAAGCTACTTATTTTTCTGTGTCAGGCACACAAGAATTTGCACCATGACCTGCTTTTAGAGATTTGTCAACCCTGCTCAACTAAATTGTCTTTTTTTCCTTTCCTTTCCTTTCCCTTTCCCTTTCTTCTTTCTTTTTTCTCTTCTTTCTTAGTACTCTTAAATAATTAAAATAATTAATAGGCATTGAGAATGTCTACTACTGCTAGACAGTTTCTGATTATTAGCAAGCAACTATAACAGTTTTCCCTCTGAAGGTCAATAGCCCCAACTGACAACTTTTTCACTCATCAAACACCTATTGACTATGTGCTGAGGACAAGCAAACCAACCTTTGTAATATTTTTGTTTATAAACTGTAGTGCTAGGGGTTTGAACTATAGAAATGTAGAGGTGGGTTAGCCAGGCAATCCAAAAAACTTTCTGGAGAAGGTGAATACCAATAGACATGTTCAAGAAAGAATTGAGACAGATAAGGACTTAGGAAAGGGGTGTTTCAGGCTGGACAAAGCTCTTTTATGGTCCCTTGATCTTCTTGAAAAAGGAGTTTGATTTTTAGTATAATTCAAGTCCCCTGCTGTGTGGTTCTTAGATTTCCAAAGAAATCTTTACCTACAGTCTGTCAAAAAGTTAAAGGATATCAGCCCTTCTTCCCTATAGCAGACGATTTTTGACATTAGTCAGAGAAATTAACCTCAATATCCACAACACTGGAAAATAAATAACTTCTAAGTTAACTGACATTTTAAAAATAGATAATAATGAATATGTTTACTATTTATTATCTTGGATATCACAGTATCTATGCCTTATAATGTTAAATCAACAGAAAGAAATATACCCAAACTTTAATACCTTATCTTCCTGCAGCATGATGTCAAATGAGTTAAGATTTAACGGTATGTTCTTACTTTTATAGGGGATCAAATAAGGACAATGTAAATTTGAGCAATATGTCTTTAAAACGTGATCATTGAAGACTCACCTACTATACAATTTATTGGCTCACACAGAACACGTAGTCCAAAAAGGTAAACTGCCACACACAAATTTAGTTATTTTATATCTCCAGGTAAAAGGAAGTATTATGTTTCTCCCCCATAGCTATAATAAGCTAACTACAGTAACCAATTGCAATACAGCCCAGGATGAAATTTAATTATTTGCTCTTTTTAATACATTTGGAGCTCTCTTTAATTTTTTATTTACATATGAAGTTTTAATTAAAATATACTAGATATAAAGAAAAGCATACAAACTATTCATGTAGAGCTTGATGAATTATACGTAATGATTACAAAGTAAGCAAAATAAGGACCTCATAAATCAAGAGATGAAATTTGACCAGCAACTCAGCAGTCCTCCATAAGTTTCATCCCATTTACAACCACTAACATCTACCACAGTAATGTTAACCACAATAAAAAGAATTAAACATAGTATCTTCTTCCTTTCTCTTCCCCCACTTCACAATGATTATTCACTGTAATAAAAATCTGTGATATTTTAATGCATAGGATGACTTCAAATAAAAATTTCAACCCTTTGAGGAAGTGAGTTAAGATCTCTCTTGAATTCTTCAATTCCTTTGTACAATTTACTCTTTAACCTTAAATGTTGTGTCTGGGTTTCTTTTCCTCATTTTTTTTTTTTGTATTTATTTTGTTTTTTCTGGGAGGATACACAGAGAATTTGAAAAACCAAAGCAACATAAAAGGAAGGGTGAGGTTAAAGACAGGAAGACAAATACACTTTTAAGTGTGAAATATACTTCATGTCCTTCAACAATGGGAAGTTTTCTTGAAACAGGTTAATTGCATATCCTGTGGTGTTGGGTGTTACTGTTCACAAGAACAGCTTTGTCCTTAAAAGGATATGACTTGTTTCCTTGATATTTTCTTTCTGCCTTCATCATGCACTTCTGTGTAGCTTGCCAACAATAAATATTGTCTTTGTTGTAACAAAAATGTCTACACATATACGTCAGTGGATGAACCAATGTAGTTATATTTAGCTCTTTCTTTGCGTAACAAATATGATAGATTTAAATCTTAAAGAATAAAGTGATAAAGTGATACATATATTATCAAAATATATTTTAGTACAAGAACAAAATAGTTGATATATTTTTCAATAAAGTGCTGTGTTTGATTAACTTTTTCGTATGCTCTATTTTGTTTTGCATCCTTTCTTTCCTTTTGTTCTGCATTCTTTTCTTTCCTTTTGTTCAATAAATACTGAATACTTAAACTAGGTACGGTGCACTGATCTGAGTACTTTATAAGCATTATTTTATTTCTTACAACAACCTTAGGAGATATAAACTATTATCAAACATGATCACTACCACATAATCCAGCAATCCCACCACTGGGTATATATCCAAAGGAAATGAAATCAATACATTGAAGAATTATTGGCACTCCCATGTTTGCCGCAGCACTGTTCACAACAGCCAAGATATGGAATCAAGCTAAGTGCCCAAAATAGGTGAACAAATAAAGAAACTGTGGTATAAATACACAATGAGATAGTAGTCAGCCTTTAAAAAGAAGGAAATCCTGTCATTTTCAGTAACAATGATAAGCCTGGAGGACATCATGCTACGTGAAATAAGTCAGACACAGAAGAACACAGAAAGTGCATGATCTCACTTATTTGTGTAGCCTAAAAAGCTGAAGTCACAGTAGCAGAGAGTAGAATCATACTTACCAGGGACTGGGGTAGGCTGATTGTATCCTTTGATGTTGATCAAAGTATTCAAAATTTCAGTTAGGAGGAATAAGTTCAAGAGATATATCATACAACATTGTAACCATAGTTAATAGCAATGTATTATATACTTGGAAATTGCTAATATAATAGATTTTAAGTGTTCTTGCCACAAAAAATAAGTATGTGGAGTAATGCATATATTATGTAGCCTGACTTAGCCATTCTACAGTGTATGTATACATATTTTAAAGCACCGTGTTGTATACCATAAATATATAAAATGGTTATTTATCTATTTAAATAAATATGATCACTGAAGACTCACCTAATGTACAGTTCAGTGTCTGACATAAGAACTTTTAATGTCCCCCAAATAAAAACCTCCACACACAATCTGAATATATTATTTTGCAGATAATAAGTATACAACTCATTATGTTTCTCCCCTATAGCTATCATAAACTTGCTGCGGTACCCAACTGTAGGAAAGTCCAGATTTTACAGAGGCAGAGAGAGGTCCAATAACTCACCCAAGCTTATACTAGGAAGCAGTATAACTAAGATTTAACTGAAATACAGAGCCTGTGATCTTAACCACTGAGCCGTAATGTCTTTTGGGAGGTTTTACTAATAATCACATCCCCCCAATAATTTCTTCAAACAGTTTCTCATGTTTGTATATATATTTTATAGCATAATATATACATTAAACATACCAATAGTTTTGCTGATATATATTTTTGACCCAGATTTTAATTCTGAAGTTTCAGAAATGCAAATTGTTTATAGGAGGAGTAGTGGAAAAGCCTCAGGATATCTCCCAGAAATCTGCCACACCACATGAAAGTTTGTTGTTGAAGACTGATTCCTATAGATGAGTAAGAAACTTTTTAAACATACAAATACCTCAAGAAGGCTTAATATGTTGATATGGTTTGGCTAGGCATCTCCACCCAAATCTCACCTTGAATCATAATAATCCCCACAAGTCAAGGGTGGGACCAGGTGGAGATAACTAAATCATGGGGGCAGGTTCCCCATGATGTTCTCAAGATAGTGAGTGAGTTCTCACAAGATCTGATGGTTTTATAAGGGGCTTCCTCCCTTTGCTCAGCACTTCTCCCTGCTGGCATGTGAAGACGGATGTGTTTGCTTCCCATTCCACTATGATTGTAAGTTTCTTGAGGCCTTCCCAGTCCTGTGGAATGTGAATCAATTAAACCTCTTTCCTTTATCAATTACCCAGTGTCAGGCAGCTCTTTATAGCAGCATGAGAACAGAATAATATATATGTTATCCATTCATTCAACAAATATTTATTGTCTGCTATTTACTAGATACCCAAAGTACTTGGGATACACCAACAAAAAATCCATCCTCTTATAGCTATAGCTTTCTGATAGAAGGAGGAAATAAGAAAAATATGGTAAATAATAAAGAAGTAAGTTATGTAAAATTTGAAAAGATGATATGTGCATTCAGAAAACGGTACAGCGGGATAAGGAGGATTTGGAGTAGTGGGGTGGGGATAGCCCACCATCTTAAATGTCAGGTTCAAGGTAGTCCTATTGAGAGGACAAAGATTTGAGGAAAGAGGTAAGAAAGCTAGCCAAGGGGATTTAGGGGGAAGGAGGAGTGGGTAAGGGGTTCCAGACTGAGGTAGCAGACAGAGTGAAGAACTTGAGAACAGAGGATGCTTCACAACTTAATGTGTTATAGAAGAAGCAAGAAAGCAGGCACTCAGCTGGAAAATGTGAGGGAGATCAGATCAGGTAGGAATAGAGGTCAAGATTTTGATCATATAGAGCCTTACAGAGCACAGTCAGAATATTGGTTTTTACCCTCAGTGAAGCAGGGATCCCCTACAGGGTTTTGAGTTATGTGAACCAACATTTTGAAAAGATCTTCCTGACATCTATCTTGAAAGCAGTAACAGATGGAAGAAAGCTGAATCAGGGGATGTGACTGGGATGTTTATTGCCTAATCCAGGCAAAAAATGAAAAAATTTACGAGATGACAGTTGCTGGAAGTAGCAATAAAGAATCAGATTTGAAATATATTTTAAAGTTTCAGACAATAAGATTTCCTGATAATTGGAAGTAGGATGGGAGAGAAAGAAGTGTCAACGAGGTACTCCAAAGTTTTTACATAGTAATCAGAAGAGCAGAGTTGCTGTCTAAGAGATGTTAACTGGGTACTTGTAATACGGGTTTGGATGGGGAGGGAGGATCAGAAGTTCAGTCTGGACATGTTAAGTTTAAGGAAATTACCATATATTCAAATGAAGATCTCCAGCCTGGAGATACACATTGGTTCTTAAGTACTGATCATTCCTACACATGTAAAGGCAAAATAATTAGGACAGATAATTTTTTCCAACAGCTCTTAAGTAGGGTTGGCAATTTCTTTTTTTTATTATTATTATAAGTTCTAGGGTACATGTGCACAACGTGCAGGTTTGTTACATAGGTATACCTAGGCCATGTTGGTTTGCTGCACCCATTAACTCATCATTTACATTAGGTATTTCTCCTAATGCTATCCATCCCTGAGACCCCAACCCCAAGACAGGCCCCAGTGTGTGATGTTCCCTGCCCTGTGTCTAAGTGTTCTCATTGTTCAGTTCCCACCTGTGAGTGAGAACATGTCGTGTTTGGTTTTCTGTCCTTGTGATAGTTTGCTGAGAATGATGGCTTCCAGCTTCATCCACGTCCCTGCAAAGAACATGAACTCATCCTTTTTATGGCTGCATAGTATTCCATGGTGTATATGTGCCACATTTTCTTAATCCAGTCTATCATTGATGGACATTTGGGTTGGTTCCAAGTCTTCGTGACTGTGAATAATGCCGCAATAAACATGTATGTGCATGTGTCTTTATAGTAGCATGATTTAGAATCGTTTGGGTATATACCCAGTAATGGGATGGCTGGGTCAAATGGTATTTCTAGTTCTAGATTCTTGAGGAATCGCCACACTGTCTTCCACAATGGTTGAACTAGTTTACACTCCCACCAACAGTGTAAAAGTGTTCCTATTTCTCCACATCCTCTCCAGCATCTGTTGTTTCCTGACTTTTCAATGATCACCATTCTAACTGGTGTGAGATGGTATCTCATGGTGGTTTTGATTTGCATTTCTCTGATGGCCAGTGATGAGGAGCATTTTTTCATGTGTTTTTTGGCTGCATAAATGTCTTCTTTTGAGAAGTGTCTGTTCATATCCTTCGTACACTTTCTGATGCAGTTGTTTGTTTTTTCTTGTAAATTTGTTTGAGTTCTTTGTAGATTCTGGATATTAGCCTTTTGTCAGATGGGTAGATTACAAAAATGTTCTCCCATTCTATAGGTTGCCTGTTGGTAGTTTCTTTTGCTGTGAAGAAGCTCTTCAGTTTAATTAGATCCCATCTGTCAATTTTGGCTTTTGTTGCCATTGCTTTTTGGTGTTTTAGTCATGAAGTCCTTGCCCGTGTGTATGTCCTGAATGGTATTGCCTAGGTTTTCGTCTAGGGTTTTTATAGTTTTAGGTCTAACATTTAAGTCTTTAATCCATCTTGAATTAACTTTTGTATAAGGTGTAAGGAAGGGATCCAGTTTCAGCTTTCTACATATGGCTAGCCAGTTTTCCCAGCACCATCTATTAAATAGGGAATCCTTTCCCCATTTCTTGTTTTTGTCAGGTTTGTCAAAGATCAGGTGGTTGTAGATGTGTGGTGTTATTTCTGAGGGCTCTGTTCTGTTCCATTGGTCTATATCTCCGTTTTAGTACCAGTACCATACTGTTTTGGTTACTGTAGCCTTGTAGTATAGTTTGAAGTCAGGTAGCATGATGCCTCCAGCTTTGTTCTTTTTGCTTAGGATTGTCTTGGCAATGTAGGCTCTTTTTTGGTTCCATGTGAACTTTAAAGTAGTTTTTTCCAATTCTGTGAAGAAAGTCATTGGTAGCTTGATGGGGATGGCATTGAATCTATAAATTACTTTGGGAAGTATGTCCATTTTCATGATATTGATTCTTCCTATCCATGAGTATGGAATGTTCTTCCATTTGTTTGTGTCTTTTATTTTGTTGAGCAGTGGTTTGTAGTTCTTTTTGAAGAGGTCCTTTGCATCCCTTGTAAGTTGGATTCCTAGGTATTTTATTCTCTTTGAAGCAATTGTGAATGAGAGTTCACTCATGATTTGGCTCTCTGTTTATTATTGGTGTATAGGAATGCTTGTGATTTTTGCACATTGATTTTGTATCCTGAGACTTTGCTGAAGTTGCTTATCAGCTTAAGGGGATTTGGGGCTGAGACGATGGGGTTTTCTAAATATACAATCATGTCATCTGCAAACAGGGACAATTTGACTTCCTCTTTTCCTAATTGAATACCCTTTATTTCTTTCTCCTGCCTGATTGTCCTGGCCAGAACTTCGAAAACTATGTTGAATAGGAGTGGTAAGAGAGGGCATCCTTGTCTTGTGCCAGTTTTCAAAGGGAATGCTTCCAGTTTTTGCCCATTCAGTATGATATGGGCTGTGAGTTTATCATAAATAGCTCTTAGCATTTTGAGATACGTCTCATCAAAACCCAGTTTATTGAGAGCTTTTAGCATGAAGGGCTGCTGAAATTTGTAGAAGGCCTTTCCAGCATCTATTGAGGTAATCATGTAGTTTGTGGTTTTTGTATATGTGATGGATTACATTTATTGATTTGCGTATGTAGGACCAGCCTTGCATCCCAGGGATGTAGCCGACTTGATCTTGGTGGATAAGCTTTTTGACATGCTGCTGGATTCGGTTTTCCAGTATTTTATTGACGATTTTCGCATTGATGTTCATCAGGGATACTGGTCTAAAATTATTTTTTTTTGTTGTGTCTCTGCCAGGCTTTGGTATCAGGATGATGCTGGCCTCATTAAATGAGTTAGGGAGGATTCCTTCTTTTTCTATTGAT